>NC_134813.1:37003090-37060590 GCF_046742065.1 Oratosquilla oratoria | reverse complement strand
ATCCCCATCCATAAAGTTGTCTAATCGTTTTTTAAAACAACCGATAGTTTCAGCGCTTACTACATGGTTACTAAGTTTATTCCATTCATCAGCCACCCTGTTAGTAAATCAATTCCTGCCTATTTCATTCTTAAATCTAAATTTGTCCAGTTTATACCCATTACTACGAGTCCCGCCCTGTTGTTTTAGTATGATGACCTTGTTTGCATCACCCTTGCTATAACCTTTGATCCACTTGAACACTTCTATTAGATCACCCTGCACTCTGCGCCTTTCCAGAGAGTGTAAGTTAAGGTGCCTAAGCCTCTCTGACTGTTGAGCCCTCGCCCCAAAATGACCTGACCCAAGGTATGCATATCACCCTCCGTGACCCAACCCCTAGTCCTGACCTGACCCCCATTCACGCACCGAGAACCGACAATGATCGAAACGTCCGCATGAAATTTCGTATTTAATTTCAAATAGGTTTTTATATTGTCAAATTTTGCTTTCCTGAAGTCTGGTACTTGGACGTTATTCGTACTTTTTAATTTTTCCCAAATAACATTAAATCTTATTTCTTGATGATTGCTTGAGCCTAGAATATCTCCCACTATTACGCTGGTAATTTGGTGCTCATTATTAGTTAGAATTAAGTCCAGAGTATTTTGTCCCCTCGTAGGATCGGGAATCACTTATTTTAGGAAATTATCCTCACCACATCTAGGAATTTCTTCGCTTCATGATCTCCTATTAAAGTTTCCCAGTCAATGTTTCTATAATTAAAATCTCCCATGGTCACAACGTTTTTGTATTGGGACGGTCTGTGAATTTCATGAATCGGGGGATCAGTCTGCTAAATACTGAGGTTAGGAGGTCTATACAAGATGCCAATAATAACTTTCTTATTCTTGCCTATAATCTCTACCCAAATAGATTCCGTACAGTCCTCTTCCTTAATCGAATTGTCGATTATACAGTTTAATGTATTTTTAACGAAAAGTGCTAAACCTCCCCCACTCCTGCCAACCCTATCCTTGTGAAAAAACTTATATCCTTCTATTTCAATTTCCGGAAGAAAATGTTTATCAGCTATGTTGATCCAGGATTCAGTAATAGCTATAATTTCGAAATTCTCTACGCATGCTTTACCTCGCAGCAAATCAATTTTGTTAATTATGCTCCTGCTATTTGTATAGTAAACTTTAAGTTTATCCTCCCACCACCTTCTTTGGTGATTCTTTTCACAGTCCCTCTCTAAGTTGCTTCTATTGCCTAAACTATATTCCGATACTTCCCCCCCTACTCCCACGTAATCTACCCGAAATAACCCTGTAGGATGCCCACTTCTCGCTCAAGGGATTCAGCAAGGAGTCGAAATCTTCTGGGCGACAAGTGCACCCCGTCCCTTGTGTATAGGTGATTCTTACCATAAAAGCTGTCCCACTTGTTGACAAATGCCCATCCATTGGCCTTACAATGTTTTGCCAGCCTGCAATTTATTGCAATAGCCCTGGAATACCACATGCCTTTAACTCTACGCCTCGGAAGGATTCCACATACAACAGGAACACCTCCCCTATTTCTAATCTTGTCTAGCGCATCCAGGAACCGCGCAAACAAGTCCTCACTCCCTAACTTACCTATATCCTTTCCCCTGGCACTTAAGCAAACTCCTCCTTACCTTCCCCTACTAAACACTCTTCAATCCTATCTCTAACATCTCCTATCCACGCGCCAGGGAAACACACCTGTGTCCTATGTTTCCTATCTTTATCGCAGAAAGCCCTGTCTAAGTATCTCACTTGAGTGTCTCCTACAACCAAAATCTTACCTGTGGGCAGGGATCCAGCGTCTGCCCTTCCCTTCTTCTCTTGAATTTCATTAGTTTCTTCTTCCTGCAGCTTCGCTAATATTTGAAACGAGCTCTTGCAATCCAGCGGGGCTGGTGAGGACTTTTTTCTACTATTCCGCATCTTATTTTTCACCGTTTTCCATCCATGCTCATAGCTAATTTTGTCTTCCGTATTTTGGGCCTTCGAGCGGAGAACTCGATTCTCCGCTTTAAGGCACTTAACAGCATCCACCAAGGCTTCAATTCTACTATGTAGAGATTGTACCTCATCGGCGCTGAACACGGTAACACAATCACTCGCCACATCAATAACTGAAGCAGCTACCCGGTTGACCTGACCTGAGTGACGACTACTGCTCAATTGACGACTACTGCTCAACTGACGACTACTGCTCATTTACTCTTTATTTTCATTCATATACTCATGTACTTATTAATCTATTCTTTATTAGATTATTCACCTATTTATTCACTTATATATTCCTTTTATGTGCGTATAGGAATTTTGTTTATACTCATCAGTGTTTACCTCAACCAATTCTATGAATTGCATTCGACCAAGAAATATTATGTATAATTTAAAAGAACTTAAGTTTCTCAGTCTTCTTTTTTTCTTGAACTCAGTATCTGCAGAAAGAGAATTCCAGGAGGACAGGAAATGCAGACTGTAGATTGTGGAAGATGGAAGTGGATTCCTTGCCTGCTTTTGGCCCTGGCTTCTTACCCCGACATCTTCGTCGGGGTGATGTCCGTAGACATGGTTAAGGATTTCGAGATCATTCTGAATCGGGCTCTCACCTCCAACATGGATACTGTTACTTTCACAGGAAATCCCAGCATCCGTAAGTGGCAAATGCATCGACTAATTGTTATGGAAGAGCGAAACTGAACCTTTCTCAATTTGACCATTTTCTATTTCACTGCTTTTCTTACTTGAGAATGACGTCATACCCTCATCTTGCACGAGTTGTTGCTTATCATACTAATGAGTTTCGCCCACTTCCTTCATCGACTTTACGTATATCAATGAGCCCTGGCGAGGAAAATAAAAAACCTAATGAAGATTCCCAGTAATAAAAGTGTTTTAATTTTCATCAGTACTTATTTGGAGAGTGCACACGCGCACACACACACACACACACACATACATATATATATATATATATATATATATATATGTATGTATGTATATATATATATATATATATATATATATATATATATGTATGTGTGTGCATATACATACATATATATATATATATATATGTGTGTGTGTGTGTGTGTGTGTGTGTGTGTGTGTGTGTGTGTGTGTGTGTGTGTGTGTGTGTGTGTGTGTGTGTGTGTGTGTGTGTGTGTGTGTGTGTGTGTGTGTGTGTGTGTGTGTGTGTGTGTGTGTGTGTGTGTGTGTGTGTGTGTGCATATACATACATATATATATATATATATATATATATATATATATATATATATATATATATATATATATATATATATGTACATATACTGTATATATACTAGCCAATTGCCCGCGCGTTGCTGCGAGTTCGTGAATAATCCCTAACCTAACCATATCATATCTAACTTTAACCCTTAACCCTAACCAAAATATTTTCTAAATGAAATATAGCTTTAAACACTCCCCCTCCCAGATGTACGCCCCCCTACCCAAAGGTTGGGAAACCCTAGTTTGAAAATACATGCATACACATACACAAATATCATGTGCAGATTCTTTTGCGTCCGTGTGTGAGTGTGTGTGTGGATTGACAATAAATGCCTACAACTAAAAGGTGAAGACATGTATCTACTTTATTTATCTTCAGAATATATATGGTTATAGGGATTTATATGGAAAAACCAAGGAAGAGTTTGTAAATAATACATTTCCACCGCATTAAGATTAAATGAAAATAAGCAATATTTCAACATTTGGTAAAATTATACAATCATTTTACATCTGCATAATTTTTTCTTACAGAAGCTATCATGTTTTGTGGCAACATTAATTTCACAAATATAAATGATATTTATAAACGCATACAATGGTTTGTTTAATTATATTGATTCTTATGTTACAAAAATAATAACTTAAGGGAGGACTACAGTAGTGGAGTGTTCCCTCACCATAAACCACCTAACTTTAACCCTTAACTCTAACCAAAATATTTTTCTAATTACATATAGCTTTAAATACTCCCCCTCCCAGGTGTGCGCTCCCCTCCCGAAGTTGGGAAGCCGTAGATTGAGAATACACGCATACACAAGCACAAATATAATGTGTACACATCCTTTTGTGTGCGTGAGTATGTGCATGTGTGTGTGTGTGTGTGTGTGTGTGTGTGTGTGTGTGTGTGTGTGTGTGTGTGTGTGTGTGTGTGTGTGTGTGTGTGTGTGTGTGTGTGTGTGTGTGTGTGTGTGTGTGTGTGTGTGTGTGTGTGTGTGTGTGTGTGTGTGTGTGTGTGTGTGTGTGTGTGTGTGTGTGTGTGTGTGTGTGTGTGTGTGTGGATTGACAATAAATGTCTACAGCTGAAAGGTGAAGAAATGTATTTCTTTTATTTATCTTCAGAATATATATAATTATATGGGTTTATCTGCAAAAACGTAGGAATTTGTGAATAAACTATCTCCGCCCGCACAAAAAATAAATTAAAATAACCAGTATTTCAAGATTTGGTAAAATGATACAATAATTTACCATAAACATGCTTTCTTCTTACAAAAGCTATCATGGTTTGTAGCAACATTAATTTCACAACTTTAAATAATATCTATGGATACATACAATGGTTTGTTTAATCATATTAATTCTTAAGTCACAAAAAATACTACGCGACTTCAGGGGATATTACATAAACCTTCTAACTTTAACCCTTAACCCTAACCAAAATATTTTTTTCGAAATGAAATATAGTTATCCAAGCACCTGGAGTGATAGGAAAAAGATGGATCAGTACGCAGCACCCACCCAACAATCTACCCCACCAAAGGAGAAAATTATCATATGTCACCAGAACAATTTCCACGATAAATATAAAGAAGAATGCAATGCTATTAGGAGCATAATTAAGAGAGGAGTCACACCATCTGACCCGAACGCCACTATTGACATCAGAATCTTCTGTAAGCCTAACCTAACAAAATTACTGATAATGCGGAACAGTACGGCACCCTCTACCTCTCGGGAGGCCACCACCAATGTAGTGTATAAATTTACTTGCCAGGTGGGCCACTGTAATGGCTCCAACAGCTACATTGGAAGGACCTCCACCACGTTGCGACGCCCGCGTACAATACCACAGAAATCAAGGTTCAATTTTCCAGCATTATACACAGGAACACGATAAGAAACCACCCTTACAGAGTCTCATAGATCAAACTGAAATTATCCACCATGAAGACGACTTCAGAACGCTTCAAATTGCTGAAGCCATTTCCATCAACGTACAGCAGAGCGTACATTTCATTTTGCCATCCGCACGCCCACATGTGAGACATACTCCACTACAAAACACCATTGACTCAACAATCCACCATCCAACCAATCAGCACCCGGGACGAGCCACTAGGTCTTCCGCCAGAACGCTCCGGGGTCCCGACCAGATATCGGGTTCACACGGCCTACCTGCTAGCCAATCAGCATCGAGCTTCACCCGCGCCCGGTTGACCTGATCCCGTATATATACCCTTACATGGAAAACTTTCCTCACTATTCTTCTAACCTCCAGTGAATTAACAATCCGCAGTCTACACCCTGAAGAAGCCTCAGCCCGAGGCGAAAAACTCTGAGTTTCATTGAAAGATAGTCAACAGTTACCTCTGTTACTAGAAGATAATTAATCAAGTCGGCATACAACAGCACAATAAGTGAGCTATGCTACTCATAAAAGAGAAATGAATAATTTCATCCAGTCCCTCTCTACAAGTAATAAGAAGATCTTTCAAAAGATCAAGAATTCCTACCTTAAAATCATCAAAGCATCCAGTGCAGTTGATTTTAATCAGAATTGTTTGAGAGAAAACCTGTGCCCTAGAAATATATATAGATAAATATATATATATATATATATATATATATATATATATGTATATATATATATATATATACATATATATATATACATATATATATACATTAGTATATTTATGTATGTATATATACATACATACATACATACATACATACATACATACATACATATACCAAGGCTTTTTTTCCCTTACAAGGGAGGTAGCCAAAAAGGAAAAGGCATAAAATCATTCCCACCCATTCCATCCCTGAATACACTCCACACCCCTCCACCCTCCCTCTTCCCTCTTATCTTAGCACCTCCTGGATGACGGGTTATCCCTTCACCTTGTCCACTGCCCTGGGTCAGAAGCAGTGTCGCAAGACACAGCACATCTACAGCAAGGCCGCTGTTATGCATGGAGGGACGGAGAGGGGGCTCCGTCCCTCCATGCATAACAGTAGAAGACGGGAAGAAATCCCCTCGGGCTGCGTCAAATTTTGCTCACACATACTACCTCACCCCCCATCCCCCCGCCCATTCCACCTCATGCATTACAACATCATCCATATACAACCATTCTCCATTCACCCCTGTCTTCTGTCCTCTCCCGTCCTTCCTCAACAGACATTCCCCTCTTCCCCAAAGCCCCCTTCACCCCATCCATCCATCTCATCCTAGGACGTCCCCTCATGTTCACTCCCTCCACATCTGCCTTCCATACCTCTTTTACTAGTCTTTCTTCACTCATTCTTTCCATGTGTCCAAACCATCCTAATACTCTTTCATCAACCCTATCTACCAACCCCCTTTCCACCCTGTTCTCCTCCTCACCTCCTCCTTTCTCACTCTATCTACCCTAGTAACCCCCATCATACTTCTCAGACACCTCATCTCAAACACATTGAAATTCCTCTCTTCCTCTCTTATGCTCCATGTTTCTGCCCCATACAGTGCTGCTGGCACAATCACTCCTTCATACAGTCTCCTCTTAGCATCCATTCCCAAATGTCTATTCCTCATTACACTTTTTAATCCACCAAGGCATTTACTCGCTTCTCATATGTACATACATACATACACACACACACACACACACATACAGTATATATATACATATATATATATATATATATATATATATATATATATATATATATATATATATGAATGTATGAATGTATATACGTATATAAATATTCATATATATATATGAATATATTAATGTATATATATATATATATATAAATATGTGTGTGTGTGTGTGTGTGTGTGTGTATATATGCATATATTCATATATGTATATACATATATATATATGTATATACATATAGATGTATGTAATATATTCATATATGTATATATATATATATATATATATATATATATATATATGTATATATATATATATATATATATATATACTATGTATGACAATGTGTTTTAAAGTACATGTTCATATAAGATTTATATCTAATTTCATTTTATTCTATTTGATCAACTACACAGTGAATTGTCGTGAAGCTTGCTTCGTCGATCCGAAATGCAAGACAGTGACTGCTTTCAAGACGGACGAATCTAAATTCACCTGTCAGCTTTACAACGATGTTGTTGAAGTGAAAGATATGGATGATGATCCTTCAGCCATCACCCTCGTCAGGATACGTGCGTATGCCGTAAATCTCTTTGCCTTTTGAGTATTTAGCTTTGATAACATAAATATTCAATTTTATATATACAAAAACTATATGTGTGCACACAAAATTATCCATACATACAGACTCACATACTAACTTGTATGTGTGTGTGTAGAAACAACTTTGCATTCTTTTTACCCTGAAGATGTCTTGAATAGACGAAAACGCTTGGTATTCATTTGATTTGATTTTCCAAAGGGTTTCTGCAAGTATTGTTATCATGTATGTTTAGTGATTTGTTTTGCATACAAATATATATATATATATATATATATATATATATACACATATATATATATACATATATATACATATATATATATATATATATACATATATATATATATATATATATATATATATATATATATATATATATATATATATACATATACATATATATACATATATATATGTAAGTATGTAAGGGCCCATTCCCGTTCCTCCGGTATCAACGCAATTCGTCGTGGCTGCATTGATGGTCGTTCAGCTCCCCACCTCGGCGAATCGGCTTGTTTAAGCTCTAATCCAACGAGCGAGTCAGCTTCGAGCTTCGAAGCCCGCGAGGACTACGCCTACGCGAAGAGTCCACATCGGCAGTTTTTGGGGTATATATACCCCTCCTACCCCAACGGCAAGATTCCAAAGCCCGTGGGAGCTTCACTCCTGAATTACACAACAACAACAACAACGGCAAGACAGAACTTGATTTGAAGACGACCTGCGAAGAATACCTACTGCCACGCCAATCACCACAAGTCTTGTCTACCCCAGTCGCAGTCTACCCGTCGTCAAGTCTTCTCATCACTGCTGTTCTCCGAAGGGTAATCGTATCCTGAGTGGGCCGGAACGGTTCGTCCCTACACATCACGACCATTGCTACTCCGTCGTTGTAACACGGAGGTTCCAAATGCTGAGTACCTCTCATATCAAGTGTTCCAGTCATCAAGATCCGTTGTGCACCTTTTGATGGTTGACTTTGATGTATTCTAAATTCCTTTAAATTCCTTAAATTTGTCCGCGTTTTGATTCGATCCCCAGCAGATATAGTAACACCCGAACTGATAACACTCTCGTTTAAGGGCCGAGAGAACCTAGTTCCTCGTTCTCCCTCACAATACATATATATATATATATATATATATATGTATATATATATATATATATATATATATATATATACATATATATATATATATATATATACAAATTGTGTGTGTGTGTGTGTGTGTGTGTGTGTGTGTGTGTGTGTGTGTGTGTGTGTGTGTGTGTGTGTGTGTGTGTGTGTGTGTGTGTGTGTGTGTGTGTGTGTGTGTGTGTGTGTGTGTGTGTGTGTGTGTGTGTGTGTGTGTGTGTGTGTGTGTGTGAATGAGAAGAGAACAAGCGAGAGAGGGGGGAAATAGAGAAAGAAACAGAGAAAATTCTTCTTATTTTCAGCTGGATATGACCTCGTTGGATCTCTGTACTGTACTTTGACACACGGGAAAGGAACTTTTACTTATGCAGAAGATGAATGTGAGAACAAACTGGCTATCGTCCAAGACAAGTCACAGATGATAGCAATCATCAAATACCTACGAGATAAAAGTACGAGTCCTTTACCTTAACTTGAAAGTTATTTCCTTTTTGAAAGAATAAACTTTATTCTTCCTTTCGAAATGCATTCTACTCTGTAACAATACCATGCTTGCTGTATTGTTACAACAATAACCGTATCCATTTTTGCTCGCGTCTGCATGAGATAATCCCTTTTCGTGACCCTCCCTTGCAGCTGACATAGACCTAACACTTTTTCTGCCTCGTAAATGAATAGAGTAACCCAGTGGTAGTCATAAAGAAATTGAAAGCACCACACAGCATGATATTGGGTGAAGATGGGTTATTCCCCCGTGACTGGAGTACCTTCCACGCACATCACATCTCCATCCATATGTATCAATGTTTTCTATAAGTGTTCATCCTCCCTGAGCCTATTTCCAATGCTATACAGACAGAATCAACAATGTTGCATCATCATATAAACCCGTTTTCAAACATAAGGCACACCTTCAGAGAATTGAAAGATTGATTCCATCGTTGTTACTCACAACTGGCAAATTTTGTTGGAGTTTCAATTTGCTCCCAGTCTATATTTTGGCCACGAGTAACCTGATTACGAGCAACTGGACATCATATCAAATCAACACTGCGAGACCGACGACTATTCTGATGCAGTGGAAGACGTTTCATGGTGTAATCCCTGACTCAGTCAGTTACACGAAAAATCGTGTATAGCCGCGCATATATACAACGTATCCTTTTACCAGCTCTGACTGATTGTGACCATACGTACCGCGATGTGGTGGTTATAAGTACCACGGTAAACGTGAGGAAAGCTAGCAGATTCTCAGTAGACGTGCTATGGCTGGCCGGGTATAGTCCTCGCTGATTATGCTTTTACTTTTACTTTTATTTATCTGTATACATGTTTATATACAATTTTAATATATATTCGCATCCCAACCGAATGTATATACTATTACCAATTTTCTTCTCGCCGGCAAAATGGCTCCACTACTTCAGGAAATCTGTTTCTTCAGCCGGAAGCAGGATAGGTCTCGCCCCTTATTTATCCAATTGAATGTACACCCGCTTAGAGGAAACAATCTTCTATGAGTAGCATACACACACACATGCATATCGCAAACAAAAATACGACTACACGCACAAATATCTACATAGGTTTTTTCTTCTACTGAAATTAATTTAATTTCTAACTTTCCTACTGCATCTTCTCATTTTAGTTTACCTACCATTTTTTTTTTTTTCTTAGTGAGACGGCATCATTTTCCCTTTGCATTTTTATATATGTTTGCTCTTATTCCAGAAATACATATTAGCTCTAGCTGCCGAGGGAAACCTGCGCAGTGAAAGTATTAAGCCTACCTTTGTCAATCCTTTTATTCGTATTCGAGACTTGACCTTATCTTCTGACTGCCACTGGTCTATTTTATTCAACCGATTTAAACCCCCTGTGCTGCAAGGGAGTTGATGTTAATCTTGATGTTCATTCTAATATTATTCATGAATATATTAAAATTTCATTTCATGCATGTTTATCGGCATATATATGTTCTTTTTTATGATTATACAGAGGTGCCCCGCGTCTGGTTGGGTCTTGTTCCACGTCAGGATAGGACGAATCCAATGTGGATATGGGGATCAAATGAGCGTATGTATATTGAGACCCTTATTAAGATTTGTAATCATGTTTTAGCTACCGCTATATGTTTTCATGTGGCTTAATTTTAGGAAACTGACATAAAGTTTAGGGTGTTTATATGAACCTGTTTCATCTTTATTCTTCTGAAAAATTCCTACTCTTCATTATTCTTGTGGTTAGAAAGACGTGCAATAAAAATGCAAACGTAGTACTGTAAGCTCAATAGTGCACAGGTTAATGTGACGTTCTGTATCGCATGAAAGGTGCACAATAAATGAATTTCCAATACTGTGCATTAAGGTCAAAACATTTTCATCTATTTGACACGTTACCACAACGCAACTATCATGAGACGTATAAACCACTGCAGAAAAGGGAGTAGGAACTGTTCTGCATGTACATGTGTTTAGGGAAGAGTATTGGAATGTCTGCTCTTCATTTTGTGGAAGGGATTCAAAGAAAATATAAAGTGGAGAAAGGAATCACAAAGAATGGTTAAAGGAGAAGAGGGGTGTGAGTGAGCGAGGATTTGTGCATTTCAAATTGCTAAATGCAAAGGATGATAGGAAGGTTCTAGTTGTAACCGTGGGATATACTAAGAGATTGACTGTGAGAGGTGAATGATAAAGGCGTAGTATAAGATATAAGTAGCATTAAAAGAGATGAAAAATGGATGGGCACTTGAGTTGGATGGATGTCATTTGGAATGTCTGACAAAAGTTGGAGAAGTCTTAGAGGGATCTCTGTGTAAGAAAAGGAGTTATATCGGTAGATTGGAAGAGTGCATTGTGTTTTGATTTCCAAGAAAATGGGAACCAAGTATGAATGTTTTAGTTTTAGTGGAATCAGTCTGTTGAGTGTGGTTGTTAAATCAGAGGGCGAACAGAAGGAACGATTAGAGAAAAGCAGTGCTTGTCACTCGATATGCGAAAACGATTTGGCAAAAACTAAGGACTATTTTTTATTTTATCATCGAATACGAAACATATGACTTGGTAGACAGAAAGACGTTGTGAGGTATGCTCCAAATTTATATGATACTAGCCAAATTACCCACGCGTTGCTGCGTGCAAATGCTGATTATTTTGATTTTGATAGAATTTGTGGACAAAAGTTACACGTATCAACATAACTCAATGGAAAATGTAACGCATGAAAAATGTGGAAACTATATAATTTTTAATGTACCAATTCAATTTTACGTTATCACTTTTTTTTTTTTTTTTTTCCTGCGGTCAAATGATGATTTATTTTATTTTAATTTTGATAACATTTCTGGAGAAAAGTTACAAGTATTAATATAACTCAATGGAAACTGTAATGCATGAAAAATGTGAAAACAGTATTTTTTCAATGTATCAATTCAAAATTACATTATTATTTTTTTTCTTTTTTCTTGTAAATCAATTTTGCAAAAAATAATAAATCAAAAGTTTATCATTTTCTTTTTTGTTTATGACAGTATTTGTAAAATAGCAATTCAAATTTTATTTCTTTTTTAACCTAATAAGGGCATGTAGTTAAATGTTCATTCTTTCCCCTAATGAAGAATATCAGGGTAATTTTTTTTTAAGGCTATCGACCCATAAGGGGGTCATTAAGCCTGGTGTGAAGTTGTTCAGTCTTTACTTATTTTTTTCTTCGTGATGAACTCGAGTTTGTTGTTTTCAAGGCTATCGACCTATAAGAGGGTCATTAAGCCTGTTGTGAGGATGTTCATTCTCTACGTTTTTTCGTTTTCTTCTATGAACTAGAGTACATTCCCGCTCGTGAAAAGTAAAATAGAAATAAGCAATATTTAAACATTTGGTAAAATTATACAATCATTTTACATTTACATGGTGTCTCCTTACAAAGGCTATCATAGTTTGTGGCCATATTAATTTCATAAATATAAATAATATTTATAAACACATACAATGGTTTGTTTAATCATAGCAATTTTTGTCACAAAATGCCAATTCTATTAAGGGGAGACTACAGTAGTGGCGTGTTACCCCACCATACCCCTTTAACCCTTAACCCTAGCCAAAATATTTTTTTGGAAATTAAATGTAGTTATCCAAGTACCTGGAGTGATAGGGTATCAGGTTATATATGGATATTGGGGTCTATCTCCAAAAACCTAGGAGGAGCTCGTGTACAAAAAATAAATAAATAAATAAATAAATAAATAAATAAATAAATAAACAGACAGACATAAGCTACTACTTTATTATAGTAGATGGGACAGCCAGTCAAGAGGTTCAACATGAGTAAAAGAATACGTGTGAAAGTAATCAATAAATAAATTGAAAGCTTTATAGTCAGGGAATTTTATTAGATTTTTTTTCCGGATTTGGGAACAAATTCCTTAACGAGAAATTTCTTCACCAATGTGTTTATAAAGGTTCCCTCTAACATCTTACAAAATATTGAAATTCGACTCCTTTGGGAAAGTCCGTGACAATCACTAAAATGTTTCAGTATCTAGACCCCAATCAAACAAAATCGAAAAATGCCTAATTCTGCCTTCTATAGTTTACGAGGGGTCAAACTGTGTTTTTGTATATTTTTTGATTAATTCAAAGCGTTCACTTTGCCTCCAAAATGACTATTTAACAGAAAAAAAAACATCCATAGTCCTTTCTCCATCTACTTTTAGGCCTTTATTGGGAATATGACCGTTCAAGATGAACATAAACCGATTTCACTGTAAAATCAATACTCTGCCATAACATTTATTCTTCAGGAGTCAAAATCAGATTCTTCTTCTGACTCTACATTTTTTTTAACCGCACTGACGGCTGCTGAGGTCTCCAGTATTGTTTCGACTTGTGAACCGGAACAGCTCCTCAGGAGTCATTGGATCCAGTGTTGGAACTGGCTCACAATCACGAATCCCTTTCACACATCCATAGTTTATTGGGTCCAAAGATATGCAGTTATTCTTAGGTTTGGAGATAAGTATGGAGGCTTTGTTCCATCCATGGGCCTCAAGGAAGCTCTGGGTGGCGTCGCAGTTGGGCATACGCGAGCGTGTCCCGTGGGGTCCCCTTGGGGGTCAGAAGGTCGTGAGACGCCGAGAAAAGGTGAGGCAAGGGAGGGGGTAAGAACTGGTGAGTGACGAGGTGAGGTGAGGACCGGTCGTGAGGGGGGAATACTCCACATTTTTTCTTTATTTGGGGACGACTATGAAATAGATAACTCTTTACTTTTAGCTGTAAAATGAGCATCAAAGTGCGCTACTTCCTCAGCCACTTGGATCGTTTCCCAGAAATTCCTGGTGACCTGAGTGAAGAATAAGGTGAACAATTCCTCCAAGACTTAATGAATGTGGAATAAAGATACCTGAGACACTGGAATGTCTAAATGATGACTGGTTTATTCAATATGATTATGATGGGGCAGTTCACCGCAAGACATCGTTGAAAAGCCGTTTTTATGAGATGTTTGAGTAAATGGATACTGTGACAGTGATAACCTTCTATGCTTCTTTCACAATTATCTGATTCTTTGATGTGATTTCATAGAAAAAATCCAGATGTAGAAAACCATTTCATTCACAAATATATATATATATATATATATATATATATATATATATATATATATATATATATATATATATATATATATGTAACAATTATTTGTAGACACCAATCCAAGTGCCCAACATATAGGGGTATATCATATCTTTGTAACCAGAGCTGATGGAGAAAAACTGATGGAATGTTTTGAATCAGCGACCAAAATCTAACTTAAAAAATGCCTGATATCTGAGGCACCAAATCCAGTGTTCCCCAGTGTTATACCAAATAATTTTCTTCTCTCCCACAGATATGCCTTTGTTGTTATAAAATGATCAATTAAAGGTGAGCTTTAATCTAATATTATTTCTTATTTGCAGACAGATACAATACGGTCGCCAACATCGACGATGTGGTTAAATTTGATTTGAATACGTATGGGGATTGCTACATCTTGCACATCGGGGAGCCGTCGGAGAAACCTTTAATTGCAGACAGATCATGTGATTACAACCCCCGGCCCGGATTATGCTGCAGAGGATACTCATTCAATTAGTTATGTGGTCAACACCAAAATCAAGTATCATGATAGTCTGAATGACATAATTAGAGGAAAGGACACTTTTCCTTTTTCACCCACCCACCTGATGAGACTCAACAATCTATCTGTCGGGACTGTAAACTCGCGTGTGAAACTACACACACATACACTCGCGCGCGCGCACACACAAACAAACACACACGTACGCACGCACACACACACACACACACACACACACACACACACACACACACACACACACACACACGGACTCGCGCAAACATACATGCACATGTACACACGCACACACACGCGCGCAAACACACACACACACACACACACACACAAACTCACACACACACGCACACACACACACGCACACACACGCACACACACACACACACACACACACACACACACACACGCACACACGCACACACACACACACGCACACACACACACACACACACACACACACACACACACACACACACACACACACACACACACACACACTAAGAATCAGTTGAAATGTCTTCATTGATAATAATTCTTATTTGAGTTCATTGCTTGCTTATTTTTTCAATAATGAAGGCTCGAACCTACAATTTTTATTTAAGCTGGCGGCTGCTTTAGTTCTATTTCAAGGACAAGTATTTCTTGTGTATTTCAGCTGCTAGTTAACATAGTTGCAAAGTCATTTATATTCTTCCCTAAAGCATACTCGTCTTTTTATCTACTTTCTATTCACATTATGTCGGCGTTTGATATTGATTCCGTTGTTTGTCTATGGTTTATCGAATGGCGTAGTTTATTGGAAAGCAAAAGTTTCTGACATTCTTATATCTAGCAAAAATAGACCTCTGCGTCGTAAGCTTTCCATATCATCAGTCCAAATAATGGCAATTAATTATTGTTGCCGATTGGTTTATAACCCTTTTGAGTTTATGTAGATGGCATAAAACCATAGATGTACATTATGTTGACCTAATCATACATAATGTTCCTTGCTTAACCAAACTCAATGGGAATATTAATGATCAAGTGGGAGGAGGAGGAGGAGCAGGAGAGTAAAAATGGGAGTTGGTGTGATGGTGTTAGTGAAAAGACACATCAAACTAGAAGAAGTGGAAACGAGAAAAGGAATGAAATGTCCTGTTTTGGGTTTTGACAAAACATGACACTCTAAACCTAGCTGTAGGAGTTCAACAACGTCACTACCAGCGTGTCCTAAATAGAGTTATGGACAAAAGCTACCACGGGCCTCAAACCCCAATAGTAGACGAAGGTGAGGTTTCTACCCTGTTTTACCGTGCCCAAATGTCCACAGCTTACAAGGAAGACGCGAAGGTTTCGACCACAATTATTCATTGGGACATCAAACCTAAGAGCGAGAATGACGAATTTCGTCTCTCCATATATTAACGCAACCAGAATACAACTACACTTTTAGTTAGAAATGACACTTCTCGCCCTGAAGGTCCCGCTTGCACCAACGTAGTATAAACTTTCCTGCCCCCTAGAGGACTGTACTCCTCTTGACTGCTGCGTTGGCCAAACGAGAACGACATTGACGAGAAGAATGTCATCCCACTGGCGAGTGGAAGCCCCACACAACATCTGGAAAAACTCAATATACATATCACTAGAAAACTATTAGAAGACAACGTCATCATTCTCGCTAAGGAATCAGAAAGGTCTAGACTCTTATTTCTAGCAGCACTTTTTATAAGAGACTTGTAACTTTCTATCAACAGGAAAGTGAAAACCCCTACCATATTCCCCAGCATAGAGCCGATCCCTAAGACTTGTAGCCCTCTCAACTATAATAACACAAATTCTAACACCGACACCACCAGAGTCATGGAGCGGACACTTGGACCTCAGTGGACACCCAGGTTGCGGCGGACAGCTGAACCACAGCGGACATTTGGTCCAAAGTGGTAGACAAATTCCCCTGTCATATCACACCTGTGATATGACCCTCCCCACGCGTCTTGTGTTATAACCTCTCCAAAATATTTCTATGTATATTATGTCTTGTAATTTCTGTATCCATTACATTGAAAATATTGACTGTGTTTATCGGAGCGTTTGTATACTCTTCCTCAACAATAATTCTTAATGTCTCCTTGAAATCTATTATCCCATCTTTCCTATGACCAAAAATCAACATTCAAAAGACTTGAAAGTTTACTCAAGAAGCTTTGTAGCACCGAATCCACAGTTCTTTTTAACTACACACACACACACACACACACATATATATGTGTGTGTGTGTGTGTGTGTGTGTGTGTGTGTGTGTGTGTGTGTGTGTGTGTGTGTGTGTGTGTGTGTGTGTGTGTGTGTGTGTGTGTGTGTGTGTGTGTGTGTGTGTGTGTGTGTGTGTGTGTGTGTGTGTGTGTGTGTGTGTGTGTGATAAAACTTAGACCCACTCTCGGAGAAAGATAAGCTGAGATATAGAGTAAACCGTGTACCTACCGAAGAGGACCGCAGTGGTCGAAATATACGGTTTACTCTATATCTTAGCGTATCTTTCTCCGCGAGTGGGTCTAAGATTTATTTTACTCATGTACTGCTTTATCTACGTCATTTAATATATATATATATATATATATATATATATATGTATATTTATATATTTATATATATATATTTATATATTAAAATATATATATATATATATATATATTATATATATATATATATGTATATATATATACACGAGATCTGTCCGGAAAGTATCCAGCCCATATGAATATTTGTAGAGCTGGTCGTATGATCTTACCAGCCATACTCCTACGTGACACTTTATTTACCCTCTAGACATAGTTGAATAAAGATGTGTATTCTTTGACCATCGCATTGACAATAACTGAGCGAGTAGCTTTTATTTCTGGGTTATAGCCGTAGACCTAAGATTTACCTCCGGTTATTACTTGCTTCAGGAAATCTGGGTCATGTGTAACAGTTTGAAGCAAGTCTTGTGGAATTCCAGCACGAAATTCCTTTTGTTCACGGGTCAGGAGACGCGTGGTGAATTTTGATGCCACGCGACGGTCAAACAGTACACATCTTTATTAAACTATGTCTAGTGGGTAAATGAGGTGCCATATGGGAGTATGGCCACTCAAGCATACGCAATAGGGTCTTCTGTCAGTGTCCATCAAGTTCTGTTAGGATCGCACGGCCATCTCTGCAAATATTCATAATGGCTGGACACCTTCCGGACAGACTTTGTATATATGTGTGTGTGTGTGTGTGTGTGTGTGTGTGTGTGTGTGTGTGTGTGTGTGTGTGTGTGTGTGTGTGTGTGTGTGTGTGTGTGTGTGTGTGTGTGTGTGTGTGTGTGTGTGTGTGTGTGTGTGTGTGTGTGTGTGTGTGTGTGTGTGTGTGTGTGTGTGTGTGTGTGTGTGTGTGTGTGTGTGTGTGTGTGTGTGTGTGTGTGTGTGTGTGTGTGTGTAGGAAGTGGGTGGCAGGAGGAAAGACTGAAGTCTTAGAGTCTTATTCCGAGTTTTATGCTTGACTAGTTTGGCCACGAGCTTTTTCAAAAGAATAGCGCTATAGGGCTAGAAGTGGCTTATATATATGTGTGTATACCTTTCCCAGTGAAATTTTACCTCATGTATTATAATGACAGACAAATTATTTAATATACTAGAATTATAGTGGGAAAGATGATTAATAACAAAATGGACAGTTTAAAAGAAGTATAGTAATGGCAAAAAAATATTTGAAAGATATCAACATGGTCAAGACAAAGTGACAAAAAACCAAAGTGACTGACTTTGTATTCTGGGACAAAATCCACCTCCGCAAGAGACCCGTTAGGGCAAAACCTTCTTGCGATGAAAATCACTCAAACATGAAGGTAATTTTGTGATCAATATGTCAACTGACATGATCAATAAAAATACAAGTGAGAACGAGGAAAAAACAATAAGAAACAATATTGATAACTCATAGAAGTATTGTCTGTATGTTTCTCCGAAGTATTTTGTTGTCAATTTACTTTCATTACTTAGACAATGTTTTAGATCCTATAGAACATGTAATCGGTCTTACTGGGTTATGGGGCTTGTGGATTTTGATAACCCTATAAAAATTCTATAGGGTCTGCCAGCTATAACTTATGTCTATTCTAACCTCTCTTGTCGGATCCATCTCTAGTAGCCACATTAAGAATAATGTAGATTTAGTTAATAAGCTTCACAACCTACGAAT
Organism: Oratosquilla oratoria; assembly: GCF_046742065.1. Taxonomy (NCBI): domain Eukaryota; kingdom Metazoa; phylum Arthropoda; class Malacostraca; order Stomatopoda; family Squillidae; genus Oratosquilla; species Oratosquilla oratoria. Next base: position 37,041,576 of record NC_134813.1, on the reverse strand, counting down.
AGATCACAATTTTGAATTGGTAAACTATAATGTTATTGCCTTATTCACCCGTGTTCCTATTAATGATCAATCTTGAAGAGGAATTGAAGAAACATGAGTTACCACTGCCTACACCACTATTATTAATCTGATTGAATTATGTATAGTAGATCAAAATTTTTGTATTTGACGAGAAATATTAAAAAAAAAAAAATTGTATGGCTATGGACAATCCACTTTCTCCAGTTCTCAGCAATCTTTACATGGATTTTTTTTCAACCAAATTATTACCCAGCATCCTTTCTCATATTGTCACATGGCATAGTTACATTGATGATATCTTATATATTTGGTCTGCTAATGATGATGATCCCACATATTTCCTGTCTAAACTTAACGTTTTAGTCCCATCTATCAAATTCACTATGGAAAAAGAAGAAAAGGATGATTTATCTTTCCTTGCCGTAATGTTTTACAGAAATGAATGTATACAGGAAATCCACCAATGTTCTTTTATATGTCCATTTCTATTCTTCTCATCATTGCAGGACAAAGACGTCAGTATTATCGTCAATGTTCCTTAAAGCGTATAGAACTTTGTAGTCCGGAGAGATCACATGAAGAATAGTCACTCCAGACTTCGACAGGGTGACAATTCTTCATGTGGGCTATCCTAGGGTGACAATTTTTCATGTGGGCTATCCTAGGGTCACAGTTCCCTAGGGCGACTAGAGGGACAATGCCTCATGTGAGCCATCCTAGGACAACAATTCTTCATGTGGGCCATCCTGTGATCCAGATTTTTTGGATGATGTATTCTTAAGAATATTTGCCATAGCTTAGAAACTAAAGTATTCTAAGTACCTCGAAGATAGTTCTCATAGAATGACTGGAAAACCTTACTATAAGAAAAAAAACAGTAAAACTTTTAATTAAGAAAAAAAAATTGATCTTCCTTTCCACGAGAATTTCGTCAAACTACCCCACATTCTTAAGACTTTCAACATTCAAGTAGCATTTAAGAATTCCAGTTCAGTTAGAAGTCTTTTGATTAGAAACTCCCCTGAATATGAGGAGGGATGCGTACACTCAATTCAATGTACCGAATATGACAAATGCTATATTAGACTGCAAAAGAACTAAAAGTAAGATTAAAACAATATAAATATAGCGTTAGGAATGGGTAGATGCCCAGCGCATTATTTGTTCATCTAAAGGATTTTCTTTTCTTTTGTGTGTGTGTGTCAAATATGTGAAATATCTTGATATATAGTGTTTACCTTACAGTTTGGTCATTTTCTTGAACAGATAAGAATAGTGATCAGGCAAGGAATTTGAATTTTATATCATGAAAAAATCTAGATGGTTTAAAAAAATGCTTGTGACAGTACCATGCATGCGATAGTGTATTCCAATTTCAACTTGTGAATATAATGTATCAGTTTGGTGTTGATTCTATATGCATGATGTATGTCTCTCCAATCTATGCATGTAATAAGATAAAACAATTCAAATCATGTCTATGCATTTTATTTACGGCCGGTTCTATTTTCTTCACAAAAACTCAAATCTATACGTTACCACCCACCCGGAACCCCTAAAGACTGCATGCAGCCAATGCTTAAGGGAATCTTGTGGGGTGCCCCTACGGACTCGAGCAACGCATCATTCTATTTTTGAGTAAAATCTTTGTTCAAAGAGTAATTATGCTATTTTTGCACCACGACGAACTCTCTATCATAATGTTCCTTTGAAACTGTCCTATATCACTTCTATGACCGTCCCAGAATACAGTATGTCAGTTGTATGGTTCAGAGAGCGGTGACGCTCGTGTGGAGGGTTTGGGTGGATGATAGCGTGCAGATATCACACACACACACACACACACACACACACACACACACACACACACACACACACTGGTCTAAAACTGGGAAAGGACACGTTAAATATCGGGGAAGGGTACGTGGGAAGGGGAACTGTGACCACTAAGAAAGGACACTTTAGATGACCGTTACTGTGGCCTGGGTGTCCGTCGCGGCCGGAGTGACTGCTCATGAGAGGTCTGATTTGTCTCGTAGCTGGGTTGTCTGGTTTGGTGGATTCTGAATGGTTTGAGGCTGGGGAAGATGGTGGGGGCTTCCTGTTAGGTGTTCAATGTAGGCTGGCTGTATTTAATGTGGAGGGCCTCAAGGAGGGCAAGGATACGCTTGTCACTTTCTCGGTCTAAAATTGTGGTATTGTCCATTAAGATGGACCTGGTGATTGGAATGGTATGGGTCTCCTGAAGGTGCCGCTTAGGGCCTCCATTGTTAAGGTGGTATGCCAACCGTTTGGAAAGGCGAGTGGTAGTGACTCCGATGTAGAAATCTTGGGGCGTACAGTCCCCAAAAGGACACTTGAACTGGTACACCAGACACACACTCGATGTCGGATGGGCATGGGGAGCTGTTATTTTTCATGATAAGGTCTTTAGTCCTCTTGAGGGAATGGAGAGGGGGGGGGTCGCTGACTAAATGACGTAGCCTTGCTGTGGATATGCTGTGTCTTGCTACATTGCTTCTGATCCAGAGCAGTAGGCGAGATACAGGATGACCCGTCATCCATGAGGAGCCAAGAAAAGAGGAAGAGATGGGTAGTGAATAACAGTGGAGTATGTGGAGATGAAATAGGTAGGAGTGGATTTATGCCAATGACTTTGGCAATCTCCTTAGAAGGGGTGAAATTAAAGAGCTGAAGACCTCTAAATAGTCTATTAACTCTTAATTACAGCAGCCGACCTTCCCTGCCTGCTTTTCACCTAATGACTGCCGGCTCCCTCTAGTGCAGCCTCTTTTCTTGTGGAAAAATGCTGATAGAGGGCACCTCGAGGAGTTGGCAATCTTACAAATAATTTACATTTTATTCTAGTGATACTAGTTTTGGACATTTGCATATAATATGATATTATCATTACACAGATGTGTAGTTGTTTCTTGTGATTTAATTATCATTATTATTAATCTAAATTACACAGATTAGTGTGTATGAGTATAAGGTGTTCTCAGGAATCAGGGGTATTTCACGGTTTGGTCACGTGAGGGAGGAGCTTATGGGCGTGTGTATATGTATGTTCGTAAATATGTTACGATGTAGTTTTCCATAGATATTGTTGCAATATGTGGAGTTATAGGTAATGGTAACAAAAGAAAAAATAAAGTTAAGGCCCTCCGCAGTTCGGACGAGTGACAGGATAGCATAGCATGTACTTTGAGCCGTTAAAATGACTTAGTTACAAGAAATTAAAGATGTATATATACAACATAAATGGACATAGAATTATAAACAATAGCAATAAATGTTATATATATATATACATAAATATATATATATATATATATATATATATTTACATACATATACCAGAGGCTTTTTCCCCTTTACACGGGGGGTAGCCATAAAGAAAAAGGCATAGAAACCACTCCCACCTATTCCATTTCCTATAAATTCCACTCCCCTCCACCCTCCTTCCTCCCTCTTATCTTGGCACCCTCTGGATGACGGGTCATCCCTGCATCCTGTCCACTGCCCTGGGTCAGAAGTAGTGTCTTAAGACACAGCACATCCACAACAGGGCCGTTTCATAAATTCGGCAACCCCCCCCCTCTCCAAATGATTTGGGTGATGGAGAACATAAACACAGGGGAAGGCACGGAACCCTAAACAGGTATAAACATGGCTAAAATAACTAATAAGAGGATAGGTGATTTGATAAAGACTTCCGAAAAGAGAACCAATTCCGAAAACAGTGTCGTATACAAAATCCCGTGTATTAGTTGCACAATGGCATATTATGGTGAGTCATCAAGGGGATTAGATAAAAGAATTTATGAACATAATAACGACACAAAAGCACGTAGGACATCCAATTCTTTAGTAGTTCATGCAGAAACATTTGATCATTTACCAAACTGGAGAAGAAATGAAGTGCTGCAGAAAGGTTTTGATAAATTCACTAAAAAATTGTAGAATCAGCATATATTTCAACTAAGAATTCATCGAACCATGGAAGAGGATTTATCAATTTAGCAAAACAAACTAGTATCTTAATTCTAGAACACGCCAGAAAAACGACCTTTCCCAAGTATCAGACAAGATAACTAAGTTTAGTACATATACTTCAATTACAGTTTTCCGTACACTCTCTAAAGAAGTTCTATGCGAACGAAACGTTAGAATGTTTAGGGTTCCATGCCTTCCCCTATGTTTATGTTCTCCATCATCCAAATCATATATATATATATATATATATATATACACACATACACACACACACACACACATATATATATATATATATATATATATATGTATATATATGTATATATACATATATATGTATATATATACATATATATATATAAATATATATACATATAAATATATATGTATAAATATATATGTATATGTATATATATATATACATATACATATATATATATATATATATCGACAACTTTTATGACAGTTGCATGCAGGGTTCGAACCCGCTATACTCGGCTCTCCGTAAATTACCTGTATGGCGCCCTAGACCACTACACCACAGAGACTATAAAATCCTTGAAACCTGGAATCGAACTGATTCCCGAGGGAAGGAAGATCACTTATTACGGCGATCCGAATTCCTGTTTTACTCAAGGACCAGCCCACCAGTGGTATGGGGTAAGGACCAGGACGAACCCCTTTCTCGCTTATCGCCATTGTAACTATGAGAGAAATACACTAATGGCAGCGACATCAAACCGATAATTTTTATGACAGTTGCATGCAGGATTCGAACCCGCTATACTTGGCTCTCCGTAAATTACCTGTATGGTGCCCTAGACCACTACACCACAGAGACTATAAAATCCTTGAAACCTGGAATCGAACTGATTCCCGAGGGAAGAAAGATCACTTAATACAGCGATCCAAATTCCTGTTTTACTCAAGGACCAGCCCACCAGTGGTATGGGGTAAGGACCAGGACGAACCCCTTTCACGCTTATCGCCATTGTAACTATGAGAGAAATACGCTAATGGCAGCGACATCAAACCGATAATTTTTATGACAGTTGCATGCAGGGTTCGAACCCGCTATACTCGGCTCTCCGTAAATTACCTGTATGGCGCCCTAGACCACTACACCACAGAGACTATAAAATCCTTGAAACCTGGAATCGAACTGATTACCGAGGGAAGGAAGATAACTTATTACGGCGATCCGAATTCCTGTTTTACTCAAGGACCAGCCCACCAGTGGTATGGGGTAAGGACCAGGACGAACCCCTTTCACGCTTATCGCCATTGTAACTATGAGAGAAATACACTAATGGCAGCGACATCAAACCGATAATTTTTATGACAGTTGCATGCAGGGTTCGAACCCGCTATACTCGGCTCTCCGTACATTACCTGTATGGCGCCCTAGACCACTACACCACAGAGACTATAAAATCCGTGAAACCTGGAATCGAACTGATTCCCGAGGGAAGGAAGATCTTCCTTCCCTCGGGAATCAGTTCGATTCCAGGTTTCACGGATTTTATAGTCTCTGTGGTGTAGTGGTCTAGGGCGCCATACAGTTAATTTACGAAGAGCCGAGTATAGCGGGTTCGAACCCTGCATGCAACTGTCTTAAAAATTATCGGTTTGATGTCGCTGCCATTAGCGTATTCCTCTCATAGTTACAATGGCGATAAGCGTGAAAGGGGTTCGTCCTGGTCCTTACCCCCATACCACTGGTGGGCTGGTCCTTGAATAAAACAGGAATTCGGATCGCCGTAATAAGTGATCTTCCTTCCCTCGGGAATCAGGTCGATTCCAGGTTTCAAGGATTTTATAGTCTCTGTGGTGTAGTGGTCTAGGGCGCCATACAGGTAATTTACGGAGAGCCGAGTATAGCGGGTTCGAACCCTGCATGCAACTGTCATAAAAATTATCGGTTTGATGTAGCTGCCATTAGTGTATTTCTCTCATAGTTACAATGGCGATAAGCGTGAAAGGGGTTCGTCCTGGTCCTTACCTCATACCACTGGTGGGCTGATCCTTGAGTAAAACAGGAATTCGGATCGCCGTAATAAGTGATCATCCTTCCCTCGGGAATCAGTTCGATTCCAGGTTTCAAGGATTTTATAGTCTCTGTGGTGTAGTGGTCTAGGGCGCCATACAGGTAATTTACGGAGAGCCGAGTATAGCGGGTTCGAACCCTGCATGCAACTGTCATAAAAATGATCGGTTTGATGTCGCTTCCATTAGCGTATTTCTCTCATATATGTATATATATATATATATATATATATATATATATATGTATATATATATATATATATATATATATATATATGTATATATATATATATGATGAAGGTGGAAAAAGAAGTCACGGGTCTAGTTCCGAGTTTCTGAGTTTATTTCTGACCGGTTTTCTCCATGATTCTGAAGAAGCATAGAGTGAAACCGGTCAGGAATAAACTCAGAAACTCGGAACTAGACCCGTGACTCCTTTTTACACCTTCATCAACTTGTTACAATATAACAGCATATATATATATATATAAATATATATATATATATATATATATATATACACATATCTATTTTTTATATATATATGTATATGCATATACATATGTATATATATATATGTATATATATATATGTATATATATATATAAATATATATATATATATAAATATATATATATATATATATATATATATTAGAGATTTATCGGATGTCGAATTTCAGACATCCGCTGATGCGGATGTATATGCGGGTGTCATTTTGCGGATGCAAATGTGAATGCGGATATCAGTCTCTACTAAAATGCGGATGCAAATGCGGATGCGGATATCAAAATATGACATCCTCGTGGATGCGGATACGGATGCGGATGTTCTTACGTCAAACGTTCTCACCAAGAGGACCCCTCCCCCCAAAAAAAAAAATGTTTCAGTGTCAGACCATGCAGACAGGAGAAGTAACAAACAAAAACAAGGTGGGAGAACCAAAATACTGCCAAATGAGTTCGAATGGTGTCTTAATAGTTGATACTTCTCTCAATGAAAGTATTTAAGTCATAGGAAGAGGTAAATACAGACGCACTCTGAAAATACTCAGCAACATTCCTTTGCTTAGCATCTGTCTTTGCTTTTTGCAAAGGTGTTTTTTCTATATTTATTTTTTCTTCCAACTTCTTTGTCTCTTTTGCCATCAACTCTTCAAAATGTTATTTATGCACTGATTTCAAGTGGTTTTTCAAAGATGCAGTTCCACGTCCCTTTCGTGAATAATCTTTCTTGCACAACAGACACTGTGCTAGGTCACTTGACTTGCTCATGAAATATTTCCACACTTCACTGCTATGTGACGCCATTTTTCAACTGCTGTAGTAGTCAACACAGAACAATAAGGCTTTGTAAACTTGATTATAATATCCTTTTAAACTATCACTGGCAAACTGTATTATCAGCGAAGAACATACAAGGAATGAGCAGTACTTCTTCCTTCGAAGGCAAACTCTTACCAAACTGATGACCTAGCTGCCAGTATACTGTGTAGAACTTATGCTCAGAATGCCAGTTTACAGCTTATGGATCAGTATTATAAATTTTCGAGATGCTTAGCAAATGTGAGAAGAAAATTACTTTATTCTAATGCTTCATTGCATTAAATTCTAGTAAGAAATACATCGAAAAGCCCTCTATTACAGTAATAATGATAACAATAATAAAACAATAGCTAATATTACCCTTCCTCTGTGAAAATCTTTTCATCGGCAACTCACTGTGTCAGGGGAAACAGGCGAAAACAGGAAAACTCGTGCGATAAGAAGAGCTCAGCGCTGCCGGTTCATATTTTTTAAATATTATTATTTGTATAATTATGGAAACATTCGCATTAAAAGTATTTAAGGAAGAAGCACTGAATTCTATCATGTTAAGTGGGAATAAGGTCTAAGACTGCATTGTACGACATTACTCAGCCACACGACACACGCATTACAATCTCTCTCTCTCTCTCTCTCTCTCTCTCTCTCTCTCTCTCTCTCTCTCCAGCAGTAAGGCATCGGGGTGAATGTGACAAGCAAGGGTGATAAGCCTCCTCTCTATCTCCCTCTTCACCCTCCTCTCTCTCTCTCTCTCTCTCTCTCTCTCTCTCTCTCTCTCTCTCTCTCTCTCTCTCTCTCTCTCTCTCTCTCTCTCTCTCTCTCTCTCTCTCTCTCTCTCTCTCACACACACACACACACACACACACACAAACACACACACACACGTCGGTCGAAGTGACAGCTAAGTTCGGACAACGACAAGGAAGTACCTGTGTTGTATTTATAGGGAAGGGGAAAGCTCGTGGTGTAGTGGAAAGGTGATGAAAAAGGAGAAGGGTAGGGATTACTGAGGGAAATGGAAGGAAATGAGGAAGGAGAGGACTTGGTCCAGGCAGGTAGACGCCATGTAAAGAAAAGAGGGCCAGAGGATTTCAGTGACGAAGAGGGGATTAACAAAAATGTAAAGATTAGAAATATAGATAAGAGCAGCACTATGGAAAATGAAGGAATAATTTCCAAGGATTTAATGAGGGGGGTGGGAAGCCAATCCTCCCCGATTAGCAAGCCTAGAAGAAAAAATTGAGAAAATGGTCAAACATTGGGAGGATAGGTTCGGTGAACTCACGAAGATCACGCAGAGAGTAGAAAAATTGGAAGAATTAGAGAAGGTGAACCAAAAACTAATTAAAGAAATAGGAGTATTAAAAAGACAGTTAAAAGAAGTAAAAGATGAAAATGAGGAATTAAAGAACAATAATAAAGAGAATAAAAAGTCCATAGCAAAAGAAGCACAGGGTTGGAAAAAATACAAGAGAACAGCAAAATTGCATTTAATGATATAGTAAAACAGCAGATGAAAGAACAAACTAAAGACACAGTTATCAAAGTGATGAGACAGAAGGAGAATCTAGTAAGAGACTTAGCAGATAAAAAGAAATGTATAATTATATTAGGAATGGAAGAGAAGTATAATCTAAATAGAACCACAAGAATCAAAGAGGAAAAAGAAAAGGTAAACAGTTTATTAGAATTAGTTCAGGAAGATGAACCTGAAATAGGGAAACAAATTGAAGAGATATATAGGCTCGAAAAATATAGTACAGATAAGACCAGACCAATTAAGGTTAAATTCAGGTCACAAACGACAGCAGAGAATATCTTAGCAAAAACAGGGAAACTAGCAGACAGTGAACATTATAGAAAGGTATGGATAAAAAGAGAAATGAATAAAGAGGAAAGAGAGGATGAGAGGGCAAAAAGACAAAAAGCTAAAGAAAAAAAACGAAAAGAGATCAGAGAAGTTGCTTAAGAAATTAGAAACTGAAGGAGAAATACAGAATTGGGATGAAGTAATAAGTGGTGTTCCACAAGGAACAGTTCTGGCCCTAATAATGTTTGCTATATATATTAATGATATGGATGAAGAAATTGAAAGTTATATGATTTTTTTGCAGATGATGCAAAACTGTTAAACAAAGTGAACACTGAAGAAGATTGTGAGTCACTACAGAGTGATCTCAATAAAGTATGGGAATGGAGTAGGAAATGGGAGATGGAGTTCAATACTAAGAAGTGTAGTATAATGGAATTTGGAAAAAGAAAAGAAAAAAAAGAATAGCAGGATCATATAAATTGGGAGAAGAAGGAATAAAAAAAGTAGAAAATGAGAAGGACCTGAGAGTCATTATTATGAATAATATGTCACCTGAGAAACATATAAACAAGATTTTTGGAGAAACTTATAATTTGATAAGAACAATCAAAGTGGCATTTACATACCTGGATGAAGAAATGGTGAAGAAAATACTAATCACTTTGATAAGACCAAGATTGGAATATGCAGCAACGATGTGGTCACCAAGTACAAAAAAAAATGTATAACAAAACTTGAAAGAATACAAAGAGCAATTACAAAATTGGCACCAACACTCTCAAAACTATCACATGAAGAGAGACTAGCAAAACTTGAGCTACAGACATTAGAGCAATGAAGAGAAAGAGGAAATTTGATTTGATAACTATTTACAGAATCATGAAAGGCATAGAAACTATTGATAGAGAGGATATAATAAAATGGGATGATAGAAATACAAGAGGACACAGAAAGAAAATCAAGAAAGACAGCTATAGAAGACATTTGGAACAAGTTAGATGAGAAAGTGGCGTGTGGAAAAACAATACATGAATTTAAAAAAAGTTTAGATAAAATGAGATATGAAGACGGGACACCACGAGCATAGCTCCCCTTCCCGTAAAATACAACTAGGTAAATACAACTAGGTAAAATACACACACAGTGACTCACTCATCTGTCGTTACTAAGTATCTAACATTCCACCATTCACAGTTTGCAGTTTATTTACTATGTATTTGTACTTCATAGTTACTAAGTAAAATTCGCCCCCTTCTCCTGACCTTCCCCTAAATTCTAGACACATTACGTTGTGTAAGTTTGAAAGGAAATGAATCCGTGATATTATTTGCTTTAGTTTTACTAGATAATTAATTCATTAGACACACATCAATGAATTTACTCCACATTTCTAAGCTCTGTCTGAACTCCAAGTCTGTGAGCACCAGGCAGTACTCTAATACTCTGCTAGCCTGTAACTGCGTGTCTATATATTACTCTATAATCTATAGGTTGTGCAATACATAAAACACATCCGCATCCACTCATCCTCTGTAGAGTGCGGATGCGGATGCGAATGCGGATGTATATTTCACCACAAATGCGGATGCGGATGCGGAGGCGGATATTCAGTTTATCACAACTACGGATGCGGATGCGGATGCGGATGCGGATGCGGATGTGAATTAATATGCGGATGTTCCGTGGATGCGGATATGCGATACATCTCTAATATATATATATATATATATATATATATATATATATACATATATATATACATATACACATATATATGTATATATATACATATATATATACAATACATATATATATATGTATGTATATATATAAAAATATATATATATATATATATATATATATGTATGTATATATATACATATATATATATATATATATATATATATATATAATATTTTAGGGAGTTGCTTAATGTGAAGGAGGATAGGGAGGGAAAGATAGTTGCAGTGGTAAGTGCTAAGAAAATGACTGTGATGAGTGAGGAAAATGGAGGAGAAATAAGGAAGGATGAAGTGAAGGCAGTTAAGATGATGAAAGCAGGTAAGGCACCTGGTCTGGATGGATGCCATACAGAATGTCTAATGAAAGGAAGTACAGTGATGGTGGACTGGCTGGTGAGGTCATCTAATGTTTGCTGGAAAGAAGGTAGAGTGCCAGAGGACTGGAGGAGTGCCTGTATAGTTCCACTTTACAAGGGAAAGGGGGACAAGTGTGAATGTAGCAGTTTCAGAGGGATTAGCTTGTTAAGTGTAGTTAGGAAGCCTTATGGGAGGATCTTGATTAAGAGGATTAGGAGAGAAACAGAGGGAGTAATTGGTGAGGAATAGTGTGGATTTAGGGCGGGTAGAGGTTGTGTAGATCAGATCTTTGTGGTAAGACAGATATGTGAGAAAGTTATAGGAAAAGGGAAGGGTGTTTTTTAGGTTTTTATGGATCTGGAAAAGGCTTACGACAGGGTAGACAGGAGGGCACTATGGGAGGTTTTGCGGATATACGGGATAAGAGGAAAGCTTCTAGGATCTGTCAAGAGTTTTTATGAGAGTAGTAGAGCTTGTGTCAGGATAAGAAATGGAGAGAGTGAGTGGTTCGAGGTAAAGGTGGGACTTCGTCAGGGATGCGTTATGTCGCCCTGGCTGTTCAACTTGTACATGGATGGGGTAGTGCGAGAGGTAAATTCAAGGGTCGTGGGTCAGGGATCGGAGATGGTTAAAGAAAATGGAGAAAAGTGGGAGGTGAGCCAGCTGTTGTTTGCGGACGACACTGCACTTGTGGCAGGATCGGAGGAGGGATTGAGGAAGTTGGTGACAGAGTTTGGGAGAGTGTGTGAAAGAAGAAAGCTGAAGATAAATGTGGGTAAAAGTAAGGTGATGAGATGTACAAGGGGTGAAAGTGGCAGCAGACTGGAAGTGAGCATCAAAGGAGAGCGAATGGAGGAAGTGGATAGTTTTAGATACTTGGGTGCAAATGTGGCAGGAAAAGGTGGAGTGAAGGTGGGGTAGAATGTAGATTGAGAGAAGCGAGTAAATGCCTTGGTGGATTAAAAAGTGTAATGAGGAATAGACATTTGGAAATGGATGCTAAGAGGAGACTGTATAAAGGAGTGATTGTGCCGACAGCACTGTATGGGGCAGAAACATGGAACATAAGAGAGGAAGAGAGAAGGAGTTTGAATGTGTTTGAGATGAGGCGTCTGAGAAGTATGATAGGGGTTACTAGGCTGGATAGAGTGAGAAATGGGGAGGTGAGGAGGAGAACAGGGGTGGAATGGGAGTTGGGAGATAGGGTTGATGAAAGAGTATTAGGATGGTTTGGACACATGGAAAGAATGAGTGAAGAAAGACTGGTAAAAGAGGTATGGAAGGCAGATGTGGAGGGAATGAACATGAGGGGACGTCCTAGGATGAGATGGATGGATGGGGTGAAGGGGGCTTTAGGGAAGAGGGGAATGTCTTTTCAGGAAGGACGGGAGAGGACAGAAGACAGGGGGGAATGGAGAATGGTTGTATATGGATGATGTTGTGATGCATTAGGTGGAATGGGTGAGGGGATGGGGGGTGAGGTAATATGTGTGAGCAAATTTTGACGCAGCCTGAAGGGATTTCTCCCCATCTTCTCCTTTTATGCATGGGAGGACGGAGAGGGGAGGTCGCCGATTTAATGAAGCGGCCTTGCTGTGGATATGCTGTGACTTGCGACACTCCCTCTGCCCCAGGGCAGGGGACAAGGTGCAGGGATGACCCGTCATCCAGGAGGTGCTAAGATAGGAGGGAGGGTGGAGGGGAGTGGAGTGTATTCAGGGATGGAATGGGTGAGAATGATTTTATGCCTTTTTTTTTTTTGCTACCTCCCTTGTAAGGGGGAAAAAGCCTTGGTATATGTATGTATGTACTCTTTGAACAAAGATTTTACTCAAAAATAGAATGATGCGTGGCTCAAGTCCGTAGGGGCACCCCACAAGATTCCCTTAAGCATTGGCTGCATGCAGTCTTTAGGGGTTCCGGGTGGGTGGTAACGTATAGATTTGAGTTTTTGAAGAAAATAGAACCGGTGATAAATAAAATGCATAGACATGTTTTGAATTGTTTCTTATTACATGCAACACCAAGGTGATACATCACATTCACAAGTTGAAATTAGAATACACTATCGCATGCATGGTACAGTCACAAGCATTTTTTTTTTTTTTTTTTAACCATCTAGATTTCTTCATGATACAAAATTCAAATTCTTTGCCTGATCACTATTTTCATCTATTCAAGAAAATGACCTAACTGTAAGGAAAGCACACACACAAAAAAAATCCTTTAGATGAACAAATAATGCGTACCCATTCCTAACGCTATATTGATGTTGTTTTACTCTTATTTCTAACTCTTTTCCAGTCTAACTAATATAGCATTTGTCACATTCTGTACACTGAATTGAGTGTATGCATCCTTCCTCATATTCAGGGGAGCTTTTAATCAAAAGACTTCTAACTGAACTGGAATTCTTAAATGCTACTTGAATGTTGAAAGTCTTAAGAATATGGGATAGTTTGACGAAATTCTCGTGGAAAGGAAGATCAAATAGGTTTTTTAATTAAAAGTTTTACCGGCTTTTTTTCTCATAGTAAGATTTTCCAGTCATTCTATGAGAACTATCTTCGTGGTACTTAGGATACTTTAATTTCTAAGCTATGGCAAATATTCTTAAGAATTCACCATCCAAAAACTCTGGATCACAAGATGGCCCATATGAAAAATTGTTGCCCTATGGCTCACATGAAGCATTGTCACTCTAGGATAGCCTACATGAAGAATTTTTACCCTAGAATAACACGCATGAAGAATTGTCACTCTAGGATAGCACACATGAGGAACTGTAACCCTAGGATAGCCCACATGAAAAATTAACCCCTTAGGATAGCCCACATGAAGAATTGTCACTCTGTCGAAGTCTGGAGTGACGATTCTTCATGTGATCTCTCCGGACTACAAAGTTCTATACGCTTTAAGGAATACTGACGATAACACTCACGTATTTGTCCTGCAATGATGAGAAGAATAGAAATGGACATATAAAAGAACATTGGTGGGTTTCCTATACATATTCATTTCTGCAAAACATTACGGCAAGGAAAGATAAATTATAATTTTCCTTTATTTCCATAGTGAATTTGAAAGATGTGACAAGAACGTTAAGTTTAGACAAGAAATATGTGGGATCATCATTATTAGCAGACCAAATACATAAGATATCATCATTGTAACTATGCCATGTGACAATATGAGAAAGGATGCTGGGTAATAACTTGGTTGAAAAAAAAAATTCCATGTAAAGATTGCTAAGAATTGGAGAAAGTGGGTTGTCCATAGCCATACCAATTTTTGTTGGTAATATTTCTCGTCAAACACAAAATTTTAATCTACTGTACAAAATTCTATCAGATTGATAATAGTGGTGTAGGCAATGGTAACTCATGTTTCTTCAATTGCCCTTCAAGATTGATCATTAATAGGAACACGGGTGAATAAGGCAATAACATTATAGTTTATCAATTGAAAATTGTGATATACTCGTAGGTTGTGAAGTTTATTAACTAAATCTACATTATTCTTAATGTGGCTACTAGAGATGGATCCGACAAGAGGGCTTAAAATAGACACAAGTCATAGCTGACAGATCCTATAGAACTTTTATAGGGTTATCAAAACCCACAAGCCCCATAATCCAGTAAGACCGATTACATGGTCTATAGGATCTAAAACATTGTCTAAGTAATGAAAGTAAATTGACAACAAAATACTTCGGAGAAGTGTACAGACAATACTTCTATGAGTTTTCAATATTGTTTGTTATTGTTTTTCCTCATTCTCACTTGTATTTTTATTGATCATGTCAGTTGACATATTGATCACAAAATTACCTTCATGTTTGAGTGATTTTCATCCCAAGAAGCTTTTGCCCTAACGGGTCTCTTGCGGAGGTAGATTTTGTCCCAGAATACAAAGTTAGTCACTTTGGTTTTTTGTCATTTTGTCTTGACTATGATGATATTTTTCAAAGATTTTTTTGCCATTACTATACTTCTTTTAAACTGTCCATTTTGTTATTAATCATCAATTCCACTATAATTCCAGTATATTAGATAATTTGTCTGTCATTATAATACATGAGATAAAATTTCACTGGGAAAGGTATACACAGATACATATATGCCACTTCTATTCTAGCCCTGTAGCACTATTCTTTTGAAAAAACTCGTGGCCAAACTAGTCAGGCCTAAAACTCGGAATGAGACTCTAAGACTCCAGTCATTCCTCTTCCCACCCACTTCATATATATATATATAAATATATATATATATATATATATATATATATATATATAAATAAATATATATGTATATATATATATATATGTATTCATATATACATATATATATATATGTATATATATATATATATATATATATATATATATATATATATACAAAGTCTGTCGGGAAGGTATCCAGCCATTATGAATATTTGCAGAGCTGGCCGTCCGATCCTAACAGAACTTGATGGACACTGACAGAAGACCCTATTGCGTATGCCTGAGCGGCCATACTCCCATGTGGCATCTCAGTTACCCACCAGACATTGTTTAATAAAGATGTGTACTGTCTGACCGTCGCGTGGCGGCAAAATTCGTCACGCGTCTCCTGATCCGTGAACAAAAGGAATTTCGTGCTGGAAATCCACAGGACTTGCTTCAAGGTGCTACAAATAGTCCACATTTCCTGAAGCAAGTAATAACTGGAGGTAAATCGTAGGTCCATGGCTATAACCCAGAAATAAAAGCTACTCGCTCAGTTGTTGTCAATGCGATGGTCAAAGAATACACATCTTCATTCAATTATGTCTAGAGGGTAAATAAAGTGTCACGTGGGAGTATGGCTGTTAAGATCATACGACCAGTTCTGCAAATATTCATATGGGCTGGATACTTTCCGGACAGATCTCGTGTATATATATATATTATATATATATATATATATATATATATATATATATAAAATGACGTAGATAAAGCAGTACATGAGAGTGGGTCTAAGTTTTATCACACACACACACACACACACATATACATATATATATATATATATATATATATATATATATATATATTTAAAAAAAAACTGTGCATTTGGCGCTACAAAACTTCTTGAGGAAACTTTCAAGTCTTTTGAATGTTGATTTTTGGTCATAGGAAAGACGGGATAATAGATTTCAAGGAGACATTAAGAATTATTGTTGAGGAAAAGTATACAAACGTTCCGATAAACGCAGTCAGCATTTTCAATGTAATGGATACAGAAATTACAAGATATAATATGCATAGAAATATTTTGGGGAGGTTATAACACAAGACGCGTGGGGAGGGTTCATATCACAAATGTGATATGGCGGGGGAATTTGTATACCACTTTGGACCAAATGTCCGCTGTGGTTCAGCTGTCCGCCGCAACCTGGGTGTCCACTGAGGTCCAAGTGTCCGCTCCATGACTCTGGCGATGTCGGTGTTATTAGAATTTGTGTTATCATAGTTAAGAGGGCTACAAGTCTTAGGGATCGGCTCTATGCTGGGGAGTATTGTAGGAGTTTCCACTTGCCTGTTGATAGCAAGTTGCAAGTCTCTTATGAAAAGTGCTGCTAGAAATAAGAGTCTAGACCTTTTTTATTCCTGAGCGAGAATGATGGTGTTGTCTTCTAATAGTTTTCTAGTGATATGTATATTGTGTTTTTCTAGGTGTTGTGTGGGGCCTCCACTGGACAAGTGGGATGACATTCTTCTTGTCAATGTCGTTCTCGTTTGGCCAACGCAGCAGTCAAGAGGCGTACAGTCCTCTAGGGGGCAGGAAAGTTTATACTACGCTGGTGCAAGCGGGACCTTCGGGGCGAGGAGAAGTGTCATTTCTAACTAGATGTATCGCTGATTTTTGGTTGCGCTAATATATGGAGAGACAAAATTCGTCAATCTCGCTCTTAGGTTTGATGTCCCAATGAATAATTGTGGTCGAAACCTTCGCGTCTCCCTTGTAAACTGTGGACATTTGGGCACGGTAAAACAGGGTAGAAACCTCACCTTCGTCTACTATTGGGGTTTGAGGCCCGTGGTAGCTTTGGTCCATAACTCTTTTTAGGACACGCTGGCAGTGACCTTGATGAACTCCCACAGCTAGGTTTAGATTGTCATGTTTTGTCAAAACCCAAAAATGGACATTCCATTCCTTTTCTCGTTTCTACTTCTTCCAATTTGATGTGTCTTTTCACTAGCACCATCACACCAACTTCTATTTTTACTCTCCTGCTCCTCCTCTCACTTGATCACCAATATTCCCATTGAGTTTGGTTAAGCAAGGAACATTATGTATGGTTCTTTCTCCTGTACGTAGTATATAATTTATGTCCAGTTTTTTTTAAACCAGTCCGTCTATATTTATAAGGTAACTTCTGATTTAATATAGTATTTTCTTCTTTTTCTTTCTCCTTGAGACTTTTTCGCCAAGAAATTATCTCATCTTTACTTTGTGTCAGGAAATGATTAACGAGTTAAGATATAAAAATAACAAACTGAAAACATAAACCTGAAGAAAACAAAATTAGACTCAGAAAAAAGAAAGAAATGGAGACCATATACAAACACAAACTACAATTTGACGGAATTATTGAGGATCAAAAGGAAAAAGGTGGGAGGAGGTTGAGGGGGCACCCGGGGGTGATTGGGTGGAGGCAGTTCGAGTGGACGCATCGCACGAGACAAGTCCATAGGGTGGCACCGCCCGCTCACCTTGATCGCCCGGTTTATCTCAGAGATCGTGAAAGAAAATATATATAGATAAATAGATCAAAATATAAATATCCAAATAAAGAATAAATAAACGAAGAAATAGAAATAAATATATAAACAAATAAACATACAAATAAATGAATAGATAACATCGAACCTTTTAATGCTAGAAAGCGATTATGAAAATGAACTCTGGAATGTTGGACCTAACCTTTGATCTATGTCGTATCATTGTTTCTTGAACCAAACGTCTATCACAGTGATGAAACAATCAGTGTTGCTTTTGGGCACCCAGCCACAAATATACTTCATTTTATATCGAGTATATCCGTAACTCTGGGTGAAATTGCAAATTCTCATGATGGATGTCACCTTTTTTGGGGTTTCAACATTAACCTATCAAATCGTGATTCTTTATCGAATACTCATGATTAGGTCAACATAATGTACATCTATGGTTTTATGCCATCTACATAAACTCAAAAAGGTTACAAGCCAATCGGCAACAATAATTAATCGACATTATTTGTACTGATGACGTGGAAAGCTTACGACGCAGAGGTCTACTCTTGTTAGATATAAGAATGTCAGAAACTTTTGCTTTCCAATTAAGACAATAAATTACACCATTCGATAAACCATAGACAAACAACGAAATCAATATTAAACGCCGACATAATGTGAATACAAAGTAAATAAGAAGACGAGTATGCTTTAGGGAAGAATATAAACGACTTTGCAACTATGTTAATTAGCAGCTGAAATACACAAGAAATACTTGTCCTTGAAATAGAACTAAAGCAGCCGCCAGCTTAAACAAAATTGTAGGTTTGAGCTTTCATTATTGAAAAAATAAGCAAGCAACGAACTCAAATTAGAAGTATTATCAATGAAGACATTTCAACTGATTCTTAGTGTGTGTGTGTGTGTGTGTGTGTGTGTGTGTGTGTGTGTGTGTGTGTGTGTGTGTGTGTGTGTGTGTGTGTGTGTGTGTGTGTGTGTGTGTGTGTGTGTGTGTGTGTGTGTGTGTGTGTGTGTGTGTGTGTGTGTGTGTGTGTGTGTTTGCGCGCGTGTGTGTGCGTGTGTACATGTGCGTGTGTGTGTGTGTGTGTGTGTGTCTGTGTGTGTTTGGGCGTGTGTGTGTGCGTGTGTACATGTGCATGTGTGTGTGCGTGTGTGTGTGTGTGTGCGTACATGTGTGTTTGTGTGTGCGCGCGCGTGAGTGTGTGTGTGTGTGTAGTTTTACACTCGTGTTTACAATCCTGACTAATAGATTGTTGAGTCTCATCAGGTGGGTGAAAAAGGAAAAGTGTCCTTTACTCTAATTATGTCATTCAGACTTTCCTGCATATCCATCATGACAATTGATTTTGGTGTTGACCACATAACTAATTGAATGAGTATCCTTTGCAGCATAATCCTGGCCGGGGGTGGAGTGCACATTGTTTGGCTGCAATTGAAGGTTTCTCCGACGGCTCCCCGATGTCCAAGATGTAGCAATCATAAGCCCATTTCAAATCAAGTTTAACCACTTCGTCGATGTTGGCGACCGTATTGTATCTGTCTGCAAATAAATAATATTAGATCAAAGCTCACCTTTAATTAATAATTTTATAGCAATAAAGGCATATCTGTGGGAGAGAAAAAAAATAAAGACAAGAAATGTTGTTTACCCTGAAGTTCTTCATTAGGGGAAAGAATGAACATTTAACTACATGTCCTTATTAGATTAATAAATAAACAAACTTTGAATTGCTATTTTAGAAATACTGTCATAAACAAAAAAGAAAATGATCAACTTTTGATTTGTTATTTTTGCAAAATTGATTTACATGAAAAAAGAAATAATAATAATGTAATTTTGAATTGATACATTAAAAAATACTGTTTTCACATTTTTCATGCGTTACATTTTCCATTGAGTTATATTGATACGTGTAACTTTTCTCCACAAATTTTATCAAAATTAAAATAATCATCATTTGCCCGCAAAAAAAAGTAATAATGTAAATTTGAATTGGTACATTAAAAAATATACAGTTTCCACATTTTTCATGGGTTACATTTTCCATTGAGTTATATTGATACGTGTAACTTTCTCCACAAATTCTATCAAAATCAAAATAATCAGCATTTGTCCGCAGCAACGCGTGGGTAATTTGGTTAGTATCATATAAATTTGGAACATACCTCACAACGTCTTTCTGTCTACCAAGTCATATGTTTCATATTCGATGATAACATGAGAAATAGTCCTTAGTTTTTGGCAAATCGTTTTCGCATATCGAGTGACAAGCACTGCTTTTCTATAATCATTCCTACTGTTCGCCTTCTGATTTAACAACCACACTCAACAGACTGATTCCACTAAAACTAAAACATTCATACTTGGTTCTCATTTTTTAGGAAAGCAAAACACAATGCACTCTTCCAATCTACCGATATAACTCCTTTTCTTACACAGTGATCCCTCTAAGACTTCTCCAACTTTTGTCAGACATTCCAAATGACATCCATCCAACTCAAGTGCCCATCCATCTTTCATCTCTTTTAATGCTACTTATATCTTATACTACGCCTTTATCATTCACCTCTCACAGTCAATCTCTTAGTATATCCTACGGTTGCAACTAGAACCTTCCTATCATCCTTTGCATTTAGCAATTTGAAATACACAAATCCTCGCTCTCTCACACCCCTCTTCTCCTTTAACCATCCTTTGTGATTCCTTTCTCCACTTTATATTTTCTTTGAATCCCTTCCACAAAATGAAGAGCAGACATTCCAATACTCTTCCCTAAACACACGTACATGCAGAACAGTTCCAACTCTCTTTTCTGCAGTGGTTTATGCGACTCATGATAGTTGCGTTGTGGGGATATGAAATGTGGTAACGTGTCAAATAGAGGAAAATGTTTTGACCTTAATGCACAGTATTGGAAATTCATTCATTGTACACCTTTCATGCGATACAGAACGTTACATTAACCTGTGCACTATTGAGCTTACAGTACTACGTTTGCATTTTTATTGCACGTCTTATAACCACAAGAATAATGAAGAGTAGGAATTTTTCAGAAGAATAAAGATGAAACAGGTTCATATAAACACCCTAAACTTTATGTCAGTTTCCTAAAATTAAGCCACATGAAAACATATAGCGGTAGCTAAAACATGATTACAAATCTTAATAAGGGTCTCAATATACATACGCTCACTTGATCCCCATATCCACATTGGATTCGTCCTATTGCCACGTGAAAGAAGACCCAACCAGACGCGGGGTACCTCTGTACAATCATAAAAAAGAAGAACATATATATGCCGATAAACACTCATGAAATGAAATTCTAATACATTCATGAATAATATTAGAATGAACATCAAGATTAACATCAACTCCCTTGCAGCACAGGGGGTTTAAATCGGTTGAATAAAGTAGACCAGTGGCAGTCATAAAATATGGTTAAGTCTCGAATACGAATAAAAGGATTAACAAAGATAGGCTTAATACTTTCACTGCGCAGGTTTCCCTCGGCAGCTAGATCTAATATGTATTTCTGGAATAAGTGCAAACATTTATAAAAATGCAAAGGGAAAATTATGCCGTCTCATTAAGATTTCTTCAACCAACAAAGTTAGAAAGGGAGTAGGAGGCTTAGTCGTAGTGACAGAAAAAAAAAAGTGGTAGGTAAACTAAAATGAGAAGATTTCAGTAGAAGAAAAAGCTTATGTAGATGTTTGTGCGTGTAGTCGTGTTTTTGTTTGCGATATGCATGTGTGTGTGTATGCTACGCATAGAAGATTGTTTCCTCTAAGCGGGTGTACATTGAATTGGATAAATAAGGGGCGAGACATTTCCTGCTTCCGGCCGAAGAAACAGACTTCCTGAAGTAGCGGAGCCATTTTGCCGGCGAGAGTACAACAGGTAATAGTATATATATTCAGTTGAGATGTGAATATATATTAAAATGTATATAAACATGTATACAGTATAATCAGCGAGGACTGAACCCGGCCAGCTGTAGCACGTCTACTGAGAATGTGCTAGCTTTCCTCACGTTTACCGTGGTACTTAGAACCCTTCACATCGTGGCACGTCTGGTCACAATCAGTCAAAGCTGGTAAAAGGATACGTTGTAAATATGCGATGCTACTGTATACACGATTTTTCGTGTAACTGACTGTCAGGGATGACACCATGAAACGTCTTCCACTGCATCGGAATAGTCGTCGGTCTCGCAGTGTTGATTTGATATGATGTCCAGTTGCTCGTTATCAGGTTACTCGTGGCCAAAATATAGACTAGGAGCAAATTGAAACTCCAACAAAATGTGCCAGTTGTGAGTAACAACGATGAAATAAATCTTTCAACTTTCTGAAGGTGCGCCTTATGTTTGAAAACGGGTTTATATGGAAATAGGCTCAGGGAGGATGAACACTGATAGAAAACATTGATATATATGGATGGAGGTGTGATGTGCGTGGAAGGTACTTCAATCACGGGGGAATAACCCATCTTCACCCAATATCATACCGTGTGGTGCTTTCAATTTCTTTATGACTACCACTGGGTTACTCTATTCATTTACGCGGCAGAAAAAGTGTTAGGCCTATGTCAGCTGCAAGGGAGGGCCATGAAAAGGGATTTGCTCATGCAGACGCGAGCAAAAATGGATACGGTTATTGTTGTAACAATACAGCAAGCATGGTACTTTTACAGAGTAGAATGCATTTCGAAAGGAAGAATAAAGTTTATTCATTCAAAAAGGAAATAACTTTCAAGTTAAGGTAAAGGACTCGTACCTTTATCTCGTAGGTATTTGATGATTGCTATCATCTGTGACGTGTCTTTGACGATAGCCAGATTGTTCTCACATTCATCGAATGCATCATAAAAAGTTCCTCCCCCATGTGTCAAAGTACAGTAGAGAGATCCAACGAGGTCATATCCAGCTGAAAATAAGAAAAAAATTCTGTTTCGTTCTCTATTTTCGTTCTCTTTCGTTCTCTATTTTCGTTCTCTCGCTTGTTCTCTTCTCATTCATACACACCCACACCCATCCACAATTTATATATATATATATATATATATATATATATATATATATATATATATATATATATATATATATATATATATTGTGAGGGCGAACGAGGAACTAGGTTCTCTCGGCCCTTAAACGAGAGTTTTATCAGTTCGGGAGCCTATATATTTGCTGGGGATCGAATCAAAACACGGAAAATTTTAAGGAATTTAAAGGAGTTTAGAATACATCAAAATCAACCTTCAAAAGGTGCACAACGGATCTTGATGACTGGAACACTTGATATGAGAGGTACTCAGCATTTGGAACCTCCGTATTACAACGACGGAGTAGCAATGGTCGTGATGTGTAGGGACGAGCCGTTTCGGCCCACTCAGGATACGATTACCCTTTGGAGAACAGCAATGATGAGAAGACTTGACGACGGGTAGACTGCGACTAGGATAGACAAGACTTGTGGTGATTAGCGTGGCAGTGGGTAATCTTCGCATGTGGTCTTCGTTTAAAGTTCTGTCTTGACGGTTTTGTTTTTTTTTATCTTTAAGGCTATCGACCTATAATGAGGTCATTAAGCCTGGTGTGAACCTGCGATCCTTTTTATTCTACCATTATAATTTCCACAACAGTCCTGTAGTGCGCAAATAAAATACTACTTTGTCAATAAGTACACGGTCGTCAGTCAAAAGATTTGTAGTGCTTAGCTGAATTTTTTTAAGTTTGCAGTGTTGTATAAGCGCTTGGCGCTGTGCGTTGTATCTTGAGCAGTGTATGAGTATGTGTCTTATGGATAGTATAGTGTTGCAGGTGTTGCATTGGGGAGGAAATACGCCGTTAATGTATGGGTTTAGGTGGGTGAGGCGGGTCGAGTTCATCCTCAGTCTTGCTATGGCGATTTCCTCCTGTCTGTTGTTTCTGTATGATGTCGACCAATCTGTTATGTGTTCCTTTTGTTTGTGCGAGATGTTAAGGTTGTTCCACTGGAGTTGCCAGTGGGTGTGTAATTGTTTCCTTATTATGCAATTGAAGGTCCCTATGTGCACGGGTATGTCTGTAATAGTCTTTTTCTAAGGCAGATTTGGCTAAGGTGTCCGCTTTCTCATTCCCGAAGATCCCAATGTGGCTGGGAACCCAAGAGAGAGTAATGGACTTGTTAGTTATCGATAATGTGCTAATAATTTTGCCCAAGAGAAAGTTCTCCATATCGTTACCTGACTTAATTGATTGAAGTGCGCTTAATGAATCTGTGAATATGACGAAATTACTATGTGTGTCTGATTGAGCATATTCTAAGGCTCGGTATATACCGAAGAGTTCGGCGATATATATGCTCGTATGGTCCGGCAATCTGAACATCATCCGGGTTTTGGTGCTGTATAACCCTGTCCCAGTTTTGGGGCCGCACTTGGAGCCATCAGTGTACAGTGCCCTGTGGTCATTGTACTTATTGATGGTCTCCAGGGTCTTCTGTTTAAGTTCTTCTGTGGAAGACGTTTTTTTCTTGAGGTCTTGAATGTTGACCTTGAGGGCGATGTTTTTCCACGGTGGTAAGTGGGTGGCTTCCATCTGTTCTATTGACCACAGTGGCACTGAATATTGCTTGCACAGGGATCGGATCCTGATGGAAAGGGGATTTAGGCTGGAGTTGGTGAAGTGCTCGTGCTGGTTAATTTTTTCCCTTGCAGGGATGTCGAGGGATACGGAGCACTTTGGCGACGTATCGGAGTGCAAGGAGTTCGCGACTGTAGTGGAGGGGGGGGGGTTACGTTTGCTTCAACTTCCAGCCCCTCGATCCTTGTGCAGCGTAATGCTCCAAGTGCTATTCTTAGGCCTTTGTTTTGGATGATGTTCAGGGGTTGTAACGTGGTTGGTGTTGCCGAACCATAAATCTGACACCCATAGTCTAGTTTAGATCTAATCAGGGACTTATAAATCATTAGCAGGGATTTCCTATCTGCTCCCCAATTTGTGCCCGTTAGTTTACGTAGCAAATTAATTCTCTTGTTGCACGCATCAACTAGATATTTTACATGGGCCTTCCAGTTTAGCCTGGAGTCCAGTTTCAGGCCAAGGAAAAAGGTTGAGTTTTGTACTGGAATGGGATTTCCATGTAATTGCAGATTTATTTCTGCCTGGGCTCTGCGTGAAAATACAATTACTGTTGACTTTAATTCCGAAAACTTAAATCCCCATTTGTCAGACCAGTCCTGGAGCGAGTCCAGGGCCAGTTGTACGCGAGAGCCGGAAAACTTGGCGTTCGGTGAGGAATGCCAGATTCCGACGTCGTCAGCGTATAATGAGTATTTAAGGTTCCTAGGTGGAGCGAGTAGAATATCGTTTATGAGCAACATAAATAAAGTGGGACTTAACACACTTCCCTGTGGTACGCCATTTTCTTGTGTGCGTACTGTTGAGTGGAAATTTTGATTTTTTACTGAAAAGGTACGTTCTTTTAATAAGTTTTGAATGAAAATAGGGAGATTCCCTCTGAGGCCAAGTGCATAGAGTTTTTCGAGGATACCACGTCGCCATGCCATGTCGTAGGCTCTTTCTAAATCTAAAAAGCAACCAACAAGGTATTCTTTCCTCTCGAAAGAGGAGAGGATATCTTGTTCTAAGTTGACCAAGTGGTCAAGACTACTTCTATTTTTCCTGAAACCACATTGGGCAGGAACTATTAAATTTTGAGACTCTAGGATGAATTTTAATCCGTTATTGGCCATACGTTCTAATACTTTGCATAAGCAGTTGGTAAGCGCTATAGGGCGATAAGAGGAAGGACTCTTTGGGTCCTTCCCCTTTTTGAGAATAGGTATGACGTGGGCATGTCTCCATGTTTTTGGGAAGTCTTGACTAATCCAAATTGCGTTGTATATTTCTAGTAATTTTTTCAGTGAAATTGAATTCAAATGTTGCAGCATCTCATACCTAATCCCATCTGGGCCAGCAGAGGTTCCTCTACATGAGCTTAAGGCTTGTTCAAGCTCGTGTAGTTGGAAGGGGGTGTTATAATCGTGGTGTGTCTGTGTATGGAAGATCAGTGGTTCTGCTTCCCGTCTTTGTTTGTGTTGTAAAAAGGTTGGTGAATAGTTATTCGTGTTGCTTGTTTGCGTAAATGTGTCTGCGATTGTGTTTGCGATGTCCATGGGAGCATCTACAAACGTGTTTCCAATGGTTAGGGTCTTAATGTTTGGTGTATATTTGCCGTCGATTTTACGGACGGCTGACCAGATTTGTGATAGAGGAGTGTTTACGTTTATTGTGGAGATGTAATCATGCCAAGACTTTCGTTTGGCATGTTTTATTGTTCTACGGGCCTCTGCTTGCGTCTTTTTAAAAGTAATAAAATTTGGTGCAATGGGGTTATTTTTAAAAGTTCGGTAAGCCATATTCCGCTTGCAAAGTGCTTTTCTGCAGTCTGATGTCCACCAAGGAACTCTATGCATGTGAAATACCGAGGTTTTTGGTATATGCTTAATAGCTGAATTCAAAATAGAGTTTGATAAATTTAATATTTTGTCATCCATATTATCCCCTGTGATGTTGACGTTGGTGGTTGTGCGATACATTTCCCAGTTGGCTTTTTTGATGTTAAATTTGGGACAGGTAGGGGGTGGGTTGTCTCCGTAGGCTGGAGGAGCCGTAGCGTGGTCACCCCCTATTTTTAACATTACTGGCAAATGATCGCTGATGTGGACTCGCTCGTTGGATTAGAGCTTAAACAAGCAGATTCGCCGAGGTGGGGAGCTGAACGACCATCAATGCAGCCACGACGAATTGTGTTGATACCGGAGGAACGGGAATGGGCCCTTACATACATACATACATACACACACACACACACGCACACACACACACACACACACACACACACACACACACACACACACACACACACACACACACACACACACACACACACACACATATATATATATATATATATATATATATATATATATATATATATATATGAGTAAATATATATATATATACATATATACATATATATATACATATATACATATATACATATATATATATATATGTATATATGCAAAAAAAATCACTAAACACACATGATAACAATACTTGCAGAAACCACTTGGAAAATAAAAAGGAAAGAATACCAAACGTTTTCGTCTATTCAAGACATCTTCAGGGTACAAAGAATGAATACAAAGTTGTTTCTACACACACACATACAAGTTAGTATGTGAGTCTGTATGAATGGATAATTTTGATTGCACACATATATTTTTTGTATATATAGAATTAAATATCTATGTTATCAAAGCTAAATACTCAAAAGACAAAGAGATTTACGGCATACGTACGTATCCTGACGAGGGTGATGGCCGAAGGATCATCTTCCATATCTTTCACTTCAACAACTTCGTTGTAAAGCTGACAGGTGAATTTAGATTCGTCCGTCTTGAAAGCGGTCACTGTCTTGCATTCCGGATCGACGAAGCAAGCTTCGCGACAATTCACTGTGTAGTTGATGAAGTCAAACAGAATGAAATTAAATAGAAATTTTACATGAACATGTACTTTAAAACACATTCAGTCATACATATTATATATACAAATATAAATGTATATATATATATATATATATATATATATATATATATATATGTACATATATGAATATATATTATATATATATGTACATATATGAATATAATATATATATATATATATATATATGTATGCAACAGTAATCACATAAAACACGTGAATAAAGATTTATGCTTGTAACCACGAGGAAATTAAAGATCGGAATACTGAACGTTTTCGTCTATTAAGACATTTTCAAAGTACATAGTGTCACAACAAAGAATAACTTAAATATAATAATATAGAAAACAGGAGAGGTCACACAACGTAAATACGAAAGGAATATCTTACAAAGAAACAAAAATATGAAAACAATAAATAAAATGGGTGACAATTGAAACAGGTGAAAAAATGTCACACAGCATAAACCATAAGGATGACAAATGACAAGGTGAAAAAAAAGAACATTCAACATAAAAGATAATAACAAGAAATAAGAAGGGTGACAATTGACACATGTGATTCAACATAAAGATTGACTTACAAAGAAACAAATTATATACATATGCATACATACATATATATATATAATGGAAAATAATAATAACAAGAAAAAAAATAAAAATGGATGACAGATGACACAGGTGAAAAAAGGTCACACAAGATGGCTAAGGCGGAGCTTTGGGACATTGTCCTACAATTTGGTTAATAACAAAATTATCTAATTTAAAAAGACCAGTGCTCAAATTAAGATTTTCATTAAAAGTTTTTTTAATGATACACGATTCAATTATATTTCTTATCAAATAAGAATTACTTGAAACAATTTCTTGGGAATTGTCCCAATCAATACAGTGATTGTAGTCTCTAATGTGAGCAAAAATCCCACTTGAAGATTGGCCAGTGCGGACACTATACTTATGCTGGTTCAATCTAAGTTTTAATTCCTTGCCAGTCTGGCCAATGTAACACGAATTACAATTCTTGCAAGGGATAGAGTAGACGCACCCCGCCGAATTATCCGGTGAAATCTTGATAAGAAGTTCTTTGATAGTATGGTTCTTAAACACAACATTAACATTAAACATCTTAAGGAAACGAGGGAGTTTTACCAAATTAGGATGAAAGGGAAGAACCAAAAGATTCTTTTTATTAAAATGATCTTTTGGGGAAGAATCAACATAGGACTTCTTGGCCTTATGTTGTGATCTAACTATCACATGATTTGGGTATCTCAAGTTTGATGCTATTTCATAAATCTTTTTTATTTCTTCATCTAAAAATTCAGGACTACAAACTCTAAAAGCTCTAAGAAACATGGAGGTAAAAACTGATATTTTTGTGTTAAGGTGGTGAGCAGAATAATAGTGAACATATGAAAGAACGTTAGTTGGTTTACGAAAAACATCAAACATGAAGTACCTTTCTTTTCTGTGAATAGTAACATCTAGAAAGGGTAATTTGTTCTCTTGTTCTATCTCAATTTTAAATTTTATAGAAGGTACTAAATTGTTTAAACTAACTAAAAAAAATTCCAAGTTGTGAGCAAGTGGCCAAATGCATAGTATGTCATCGACATACCTGTACCAAATAACATTACGTGGAAGAATACGAGACAACTCCCTTTCAAAAAATTCCATGTACAAATTACTCAACAGAGGAGACAAGGGATTCCCCATAGCCATCCCAAATCTTTGTACATAGAACTTTCCATCAAAAACGAATTTGGAATCAACCACACAGAGTTTAATGAGATTAATAATGACATCGACTGGAAGAGGCAAAGAATGAAGTAAAAGTTCTTCTTCTAGGAAGGAAAGAAGGTCAAAAACGGGAACACAGGTAAATAACGAATTAATATCAAAGCTAACTAACTTAAAATCAACAGACATATTAAGATCTGTCATCCATTTTTATTTTTTTTCTTGTTATTATTATTTCCATTATACATATATATATATATATATATATACATATATACATATATATGTTTATATATATCATATATATATATATATATATATGTATGTATGTATGCATATGTATATAATTTGTTTCTTTGTAAGTCAATCTTTATGTTGAATCACATGTGTCAATTGTCACCCTTCTTATTTCTTGTTATTATCTTTTATGTTGAATGTTCTTTTTTTCACCTTGTCATTTGTCATCCTTATGGTTTATGCTGTGTGACATTTTTTCACCTGTTTCAATTGTCACCCATTTTATTTATTGTTTTCATATTTTTGTTTCTTTGTAAGATATTCCTTTCGTATTTACGTTGTGTGACCTCTCCTGTTTTCTATATTATTATATTTAAGTTATTCTTTGTTGTGACACTATGTACTTTGAAAATGTCTTAATAGACGAAAACGTTCAGTATTCCGATCTTTAATTTCCTCGTGGTTACAAGCATATATATATGTATATATATATACATATACATATATATGTACACATACATATATATATATATATATATATATATATATATATATATATATATATATATATATATACATATATAAATAGATATATCGAGGACTACTATTACACATGACGTGCGCACCCAGATCCCTGGGTCCGCTAGAGGACCTAACATTTTATATTGGACAAATATATCAAAACTAGAAACCTAACATTGTATATAGGACAAATATACCAACTATTGACTTATTCAATGCAGTACAAGTTAATATAAACTTTTATAGT
Organism: Oratosquilla oratoria; assembly: GCF_046742065.1. Lineage (NCBI taxonomy): Eukaryota > Metazoa > Arthropoda > Malacostraca > Stomatopoda > Squillidae > Oratosquilla > Oratosquilla oratoria. The sequence goes on along the minus strand of NC_134813.1, from coordinate 37,011,217 downwards.
GAAATAAGAAATTATTTTTTAGGCACTGTTATGCTTTGAAATGCCAATTTTAGCCGGACTTAACAGGTATTACTGTATGAGGTTAGTGGACACCAGGGTTGGCGTTTTTTTTTTTAATATAAAAAAAATATATATATCTTTTTATTTATTTAAATCAGATTTATTTGATTGTAGTGTCATCAATGTTGGCTCCACTACTAGTCGCTGTTGTTGGAAGGGGCCAGCCTGAAACGAGTTGTAGGGACAAGGTATGGGGAGTTTTTCATAATGGGGAGTCAGAACACGCCATTGAGATTGCCGTGGTATGGTTCCCTTGGGCACATGTGGAATGAGCACTTCCGTACTGTGCGCCGACGGCTGGTGGTGTTCTCGTCGGAATGTACTCGTAAGATCCTAAAATCGCCGCGGTTCATTTACCCTTATGCACCCTTGGGATAACCACTGCCGTGTTCAGTGCAAACAGCTGGTACTCTTCCTTAAAGAAGCTAGGATATTTAAAGTCAATACCATGACTGGTCTCTGTTTATTAGTTAGTTAGAGGGCAGGATAGATAAGGTGGGGAGAGGATGGGAGTGGGGGTTTAGGTATTTAGTCGAAGGAAAGAGTGAAATGGAAGGAAGTAAGAGTTATGAAAGATGTGGGGCAGACCCACTTGCTCGGTTAATTTTGTTTATCTTTGTTTATTAGTTAGAGGGCAGGATAGATAAGATGGGGGAGAGGGAGTGAGGGGGGATTTGGGGGTTTAGTGGAAGGAAAGATTGAAATGGAAGGAAGTAAGAGTTATAATAGATGTGGGGCAGACCACTTGCTCGGTTAGTTTATAGTCTTTAGGACTTTTTTTTCTATGTTTATTGAAAATGTCGTTGATAGTATGTATAAAAATGGTGACGATATTCCGGATTCCTTGTGTTAAGTATGTAATCATTTGAAATCTTTTTACAATACATATATATCCTTGTTACAGGATACAAAGGGATATGTTTTATTTTATTTACAAAATAAATGAAGTTGCTATAATGAATATTATCATTTATATTGAATATAATTAATTGAATGCATGTTCTAAGGGGTGACCATAGTTTATCCTGTGCTTGGAGGTCACGAGTCTTAGAGGGGTAACTACACGTGTTGGCTACAGAACATTATTAATATTCCTCCATCCAGAAAAGATATTGCTGATAAGTACTTGGATCTTGTGTATGAAAAAGAAGTATAAAAAGTGTGCAGATGACCTGAATAAAGAAACTGTATGTTTTTCAATTGATGGGTGGTCTAACATCCATAATGAGCCCATAATATGTGTCACTCTAACAACGTCCACTGGTCAGATTTATTTAGTTGACACAATAGACACATCAAGGAAACCTCACACTGCTGAATATCTTCTACAACTTGTACAAAATTCGACCAAGAAGGCTGAACAAGATTTTGGTTGTCACATTGGAAGTGTTGTGACAGACAATGCAGCAAATGTCACCAAAATGAGAAAACTCATGGAGGAATCGAGTGAATCTGAGCATACCGTCCTCACATACGGCTTATATCGTTCCTTGTATACTTGTGGCAAGTCTATATAACACTGCTCCTTATAAAGATATGCTAAAAATGTCCTTTAGCAATTAGATCGCATATGAGATAGCAATCCTACAATATTTAGAATCTATGATTTTTTTTTATTTAAATCAAATAAATCTGATTAAAAAAAAATCGATTTTTTATATTTCTTAAAAAGATACAAAAAATCGCCAACCCTGGTGTCCAATAACCTCATACAATAATACCTGTTAAGTCCGGCTAAAATTGGCATTTCAAAGCATAACAGTGCCTTAAAAATATTTTCTTATTTCACTATAAAAGTTTATATTAACTTGTACTGCATTGAATAAGTCAATAGTTTGTCCTATATACAATGTTAGGTTTCTAGTTTTGATATATTTGTCCAATATAAAATGTTAGGTTACAAAGAAAGCAATGGCCTCCTCTAGCGGACCCAGGGATCTGGGTGCGCACGTCCTGTGTAATAGTAGTCCTTGATATATATATATAGATATATATATATATATATATATATATATATATGAGAGATGAAAGTTTTAACACACTAGTGAGATGGACTGAAGATCACACCATCAGAGTAAAGAAAGTTTTTCAAAAATATGCATATTACGATCACTGTTTGTCATCCTCTTCAGCATGGTTATAATTTTTTTTTTTTTTTATAGCTTGTATTGAGTCCCAGCGGCTTCCGCCAATTAAGGGACTGTCTTTTAATTAAAATGTGGCTTGTAGTTTAACTGGGTTAATAATTAGTTCATGATGTAGATGGATTTCGCATGAATCCTATTGAGGAGGTTTCTTAGAGGCTGGGGTGTTTTGCAGTGGACTTACAGCAGGAAACTTACTGGGGAGGACCAGGTGAGTTTGGCTGCAAGGTTTAGGTGCCTCTGTCCGGCGTCCGTATTACTGCCTGCCCGGAGACGGCACAGGGCCGTAGTTAGATCTCCCAGGAGGTCCCTGAGGTGATGGAAGTGGTGCCCCAGGGCGGGGAAGGTGGAGAGACAGTGGTTGAAGGAGGCTAGCTCCGTGCTGCATGTGCATGCTGTATGCGTACGTTGAGTTCGCCAGTGGTTAACCCGGATTCTGGATGCCATGGCCAAGGTATGCGGAGGCAGTGCGGGTAGAGTTTTGTGCGTTGGTTCCTGACAGGTTGTGGTGGGTCATCCTCGGCTAGCTGCAGTGTTCACATACTCCTCTCCATAGCTTCCATACAGCGGCGTCGACCTTCTCGCAGGCATCACCAGTCGAGGGTAGAACGAGCATGGCCCCATACTCATGGCCTAGCGCACCTCGTTTGGCCACTTTGTCGGTTTTCTCATTTCCCTCGAGTCCCACGTGGGCGGGTACTATTGAAACCTGAGGCTAGTGCCGAGTTTGGATATTTCGGTCGAGAGTAGGAAAATGTCTTCATTAAGCTCTGGTCTGTAGACGCAGTAGCCACTCAGAAGTACTTCTAGACTCGAGCGAGAATCTGTCAGGATTGTGACTCTTGGAGGTGGGTGGAGGAGGGCGATGATTGCACGGAGGGCTTTTCATATGGCGATTAACTTGTCTGTAAGGATAGTGGTGGGCGTAATTTTTGTGGCTATGGTCTCTCTCGTGGGTTTCGGGTAGACGCCCGCACCCGTACGGCCGTCCTCCATAATCGATCCATCCGTGTATACCCGGAAATCTTCTGTGAATTCCTTCGCAAGGAGTTCCCTGGTGTGAGCGATGAGCAGGTTTTTTTTTCTAGTCCTCGTATATTCGTCTTCACCTTAAGCGGGAGGAGGTCCAAGGGAGGAGAGGGGTCTACTTGACACTGGGCGATGAGGTGGCGATCGCTGGGTTGAAATCTAGATCGTAGACATATGTCTTTAACAGAGCCAGGGGAGGCCTTGGATGTGCTCGCCGGGAGGTGCTGAGATCCATTCTTCACAGAGTTCTTCGTCCGTGGAATTGGGTGCCCTTGCTGAACCGAAGAGGTACCGGCAGTAATTCCTCCTGATGCGGGCCCAGACAGGTAGTTTGCGAGCTTTGGTGTATAGTTGTTCGTGTGGTACTGACTTCGGAAGGCCGAGTGCCACACGTAGGACTTGGCATTCTACCCTTACCATACAGAGTAGCTTCTGTCTGGGTAGGTTGTGCAGTACTGGGGCCGCGAAGAGAAGACTTGTGCGAACGAGGCTCTGGACGATGGGAATAAGAGTTTCCTGGTGTTGCCCCCAGGGTTCCTTTCGGATCGCTCGAACTAGGTTCAAAGCTCTCTGAGCTGGAGGTGGAAGGTCCATTGTCCGTTTCTCTGGAATGTTACTCCTAAATACCGGACGGACTTTGCTGGTTCGACCGGCGTACCACATAAATTGATCCGATTCCAGTCCGGATATGTTCCGCTGTTGTATCCTGCCAGGTGCACTGGCAGTCTTCTTTGCCGAGAGTGTGAACCCTAGGCTGTTTAGTTGGGCCACCACGATGTGTACTTGCTATTGAAACCTTCGGAGTTCCGCCTTGTGTTGAACCGAGTTCTTTTTGGATCGCCGGTGCCCGGATTTCCTCCAGAGTGCTATGTCGTCTGCGTATGCGATGGCGACCGTATCACCCCGTATTCCTTTGCCCACGCCCGCTAGGAGCAGTGTGAATAAGAGAGGGGCATGACTGAGCCTTGGTGGACACCGATGTCGACCTGCGTCCTGCTACTCAGGACACCCTCTTTCCTCACCTCGATGGACCGGTTGGAGAGGAAGGACCGGATGAAGTTGTACATAGCTGGAGACACGCCTATGGCCTTCATCTTCAAGAGGAGCTTCACGTGCCAGAGCGTGTCTAAAGTTTGCACGACAGGTGGTAGCTTCAGGTATGAGCAAACAACTTGACGTACTAGTTGTTTGATTAGGGAGAAATAAATTTTCCTTCTGTAGTTGCACTGTGATTTATAAATTGTATCAGCATTGTCCCAGTCCATGTGGTGATTTAATTCAGCGGTATGGAGGAATACTGGTGAATTTTCCTGGGCGTACTTGATGTAAAGATTTATTGAAAGGCCCCAACTTGTCTTCCCGGGTAGTGAAGATGTCACCGGACGACAAATGGGGGCCTTTTAATAAATTTATATTAGAGCTCAACTTACTAGCACGTAACATAGAATTTAAAGTTGAATAGAAATAATACAATCTGCTTCCTTTCCTAGATTTTCCTATTTTTGTAACATAAGAATCAATATAATCAAACAAACCATTGTATGCGTTTATAAATATCATTTATATTTTTGAAATTAATGTTGCCACAAAACATGATAGCTTTTGTAAGAAAAAATATGCAAATGTAAAATGATTGTATAATTTTACCAAATTTTGAAATATTGCTTATTTTCATTTAATCTTAATGCGGCGGAAATTTATTATTTACAAACTCTTCCTTGGTTTTTCCAAATAAGCCTCTATAACCATATATATTCTGAAGATAAATAAAATAGATACATTTCTTCACCTATTAGCTGTAGGCATTTATTATCAATCCACACACACACTCACACACGCACGCAAAAGATTTGCACATGATATTTGTGTGTGTGTATGCATGTATTTTCAAAGTAGGGTTTCCCAACCTTCGGGTAGGGGGGCGCACATCTGGGAGGGGGAGTGTGTAAAGCTATATTTCATTTAAAAAATATTTTGGTTAGGGTTAAGGGTTAAAGTTGGGTATGGTATGGTTAGGTTAGGGATTATTCACGAACTCGCAGCAACGCGCGGGTAATTGGCTAGTATATACTCGAACCTCTCCTAATTCCACCTCACTGGAACCATAAAGCCTTGTCATCTTGTAACCCCTTAACATAATTGACATGGACCTTTTCCTGTCATTTTATCTGCCTGAAGATGTTTGTATGTAACAACCGAAAGCTTGCGACTGTATTTATATAATTTGTGTCAATATACCATAGATCTCGGTAGACTTGTGTTTAATCTACCCCTGGACTATAAGAAACATATAAGAAGAATGGAAAAAACAACAAAGATAGTTGAAACTGACTTAGCATTGGTCTTTAACAAGACATATATATACATATATATATATATATATATATATATATGTATATATATATATATGTATGTATATATAAATATGTATATATATATACAGTATATACATATATGTATATATATATATACATATGTATATATACATATGCATATATATGCATATATACATATATATATATATATATATATATATGTATATATATCTAGTGTGCGTGTGCACTCTCCAAATAAGTACTGATGAAAATTAAGACACTTTTATTACTGGAAATCTTCATTAGGTTTTCTATTTTCCTCGCCAGGGCTCACTGATATACGTGAAGTCGATGAAGGAAGTGGGCGAAACTCATTATGATAAGCAACAACTCGTGCAAGATGAGGGTATGACGTCATTCTCAAGTAAGAAAAGTAGTGGAATAGAAAATGGTCAATAGAGAAAGGTCCAGTTTTGCTCTTCCATAATAATCAGTCGATGCATTTGCCACTTACGGATGCTAGGATTTCCTGTGAAAGTAACAGTCTCCATGTTGTGGGTGAGAGCTCGATTCAGAATGATCTCGAAATCCTTAACCATGTCTACGGACATCACCCCGACGAAGATGTCGGGGTAAGAAGCTATGGCCAAAAGTAGGCAAGGAATCCACTTCCATCTTCCACAATCTACAGTCCGCATTTCCTGTCCTCCTGGAATTCTCTTTCTCCTGCAGATATTGAGTTCAAGAAAAAAGAAGATTGAGAAACTTAAGTTCTTTTAGATTACACACAATATTTTTGGTCGAATGCAATTCATAGAATTGGTTGAGGGAAACACTGATGAATATAGACAAAATTCACACACGCACAAAAAAGGAATGAATAAATGAATAGATAGGTGAATGATTTAATAAAGAATAAATTAATAAATACGCGAGAAAATGAATGAAAATAAAGAGTAAATGAATACATAAATGAATAGATAAAAACTGAATAAATAAATTAATATATACATAGTGTACAAGAATAATAATGTTTTCATGAGAGAGAGTAGGAATTTTCTGAAAGAAAGGAAAATGAGAGTGAAGGAAAAACAGAGAAGCAAAGGGAAGAGAAACAGAAAACTTCGGAGGATAAATAAAATAAAAAATATTATAAATAGAAAGAGTACCATGAAAGGCAGAGAAAAAGTAATGGAGGGGGCGTGGAATGCAGAAATAGAAGAAAAATAGTTATGTTCTAAGGATGAGGTGATAAAGTATACAGACATGGCATGTGGGGAGAGGAGAATGGGAAAGAGCAGAAGGAGGGGACATGAATTGGGTATGAAGAGGCGAAGGCAGTTGTGGTAGAAAGGAAGAGGCGAGTGTATGATGACTGATTCCACATAAAACTAGGGAAGTTGTGAGGTAGAAGAAGAAAAGCGCAAGGAGAAAGGAGGCAAAGAAGAGGACAGGTGAAAAAGGGGGTGGAAGTTTGATAGAGAATTTTCTAAATAACTAAAAAGATGATTTCAAAGCATATGAAAAGATTGAAGGGGATGTGATTACACACACACACACACACACACACACACACACACACACACACACACACACACACACACACACACACACACACACACACACGCACACACACACGCACGCACGCACGCACACACACACACACACACACACACACACACACACACACACACACACACACACACACACACACGAGGTTCGGAACCGTAAATATCTCTTCGTTTGTGCTCCGTAGAAGAGGAAAATTCTTGGTTATACAATGAAAGAAGGAAGCCTGGTTTGTATTGAATGGGAGGGGGAGCAATTGTGGGTGTCCACAATGAATTCTCTACAGTACTAGTATGACGTAATAAGAGAAAACACAGAAAAACAATGATAAGTTTAAATCGAAAGATGACTCGATAGCAGAGACATCTAGGGACGCCACGCCGAAATACAATATAGATAGACAAATTAAAACACCAACGAGAAGACGAATATATGACGAAGAATCGTTTTCAGGCTTTTGTAAGTACAAGAGAAGAAATTTAAGTCGAACTTTAGACATAGAGAGGGAAATTAGTAAAAATAGAAAATGGTGGTAGAACGAAGTCATGGAACTTAGGAAAGAAATTGTAGAATTAATGGAATGTTTAGCCCAAGCTAACATCGAGATTTCCGACCTAAGAAAAACAAACTCAGAACTAAAAACCGAACTCAAGGTAATGAAAAATTATATATTAGAGGTTAAGCGTGAATATGAAAAGAGGAAAATTAATGAGACTACCAATAGTGAGATCTTAAAAAAGAGGTAAAAAATAAAACACAAGAAATGACAGAAAGAATTGAAGAAAACTTAGGTGAGGAAAGTATGCAACAGATTAAGAAATGGAAGGAAATCAGAGAAAATGAAGAAATTGTATTTTAAGAAACAGTCCAATAACAGATACAAGAAAATGCAAAATATACAATCGTTCAACTAATTAAAGAAAAGGCATATTGGGTTAGAGATGCAGTGGATAGAAAAAGGTATTGTGGTATATGAACCAAACTGAAAAACATTGTCTAGCGAGGTACAT
>NC_134813.1:36985590-36993090 GCF_046742065.1 Oratosquilla oratoria | reverse complement strand
TATTATTATTATTATTACTATTATTATTATTATCATTATTATTATTATTATTATTATTATTATTATCATTATTATTATTATTATTATTATTATTATTATTATTATTATTATTATTATTATTATTATTATTATTACTATTATTATTATCATTGTTATTATTATTATTATTATTATTATTATTATTATTATCATTATTATTATTATTATTATTATTATTATTATTATTATTATTATTATTATTATTATTATTATTATTATTATTATTATTATTATTATTATTATCATTATTTTTATTATTATTGTTATTATTATCATTATTATTATTACTATTATTATTATTATATTATTATTATTATTATTATTATTATATTATTATTATTTACTAGTCATTATATTATTATTATTATTATTATTATTATTATTATTATTATTATTATTATTATTATTATTATTATTATTATTATTATCATTATTATTATTATTATTTTATCTTGAGCCATACTAGTACGTTGGCCAATTGGAACTGATGCATATTCATTGCTCCGTTTAGAATTGTCTATGAACAGCCGCCATTCACTTGGTACATATTTTTACATGCTCATTTTCATCAACGAACCTTGAACATCATTGCAAAAAACAAAATCACTTCTCTCCAAGAGGAAGAGCAGTAAATGTATTTATCTATTGTAATATTATGCGATTTTGTTTCCTTGTTGCAACCGGTTTTTTTTTTTTTTTTTTTTTTTTTTGCTGCGTTGATAATAGCTTTACACGACAAACACCCAATACAAAAAAGTAGAGCTGCTAAAATGAATTGGATCTTAAATCTGAGGCACCAAAATATTGTTTAATTTGTTCCCTAGCATAATAAACAAGTCTATTTCTGCTGTGCAATTTTACTCGTACTAGATTGATCATATATGACCTAAGTCACCCGCATAAAACAAATAAATAAAGCCCATCTCAACACCTCGCGAATGAAGGTTTATCGCTGATCCCACCACACCACTCAGTCCAGAGGTAATGCAGCGAGGTACTGTAATTCCATAGCAGGACCGATAGGCAATCTGTTTACCCCCATCCCCTCATCATATGGCGACACTGGCCCTCCTCTCACACTCAAAATTATTCAAGAAGCAGATGAAAAGTCGATCTTCGTGTAGCGCTCCCCCTTTTCATCCGTAAGTAAAACCACTCCTCCATACAACCTTTCTTTGAATCTCTGAATCATTTCTCTGATGTCAACCAATGCATGGGACAAGGTGTAAAGAAACATAGTGCACACCATAAAGACATCTCTGAAACACGCATGAAGCGAGATGTCAATGCAATAGGGCGACGAGAAACATCCTTTTGACCAAGACCGAGGCAAGCAGTTCCTCGTGTCTTTTTCTACGGTTTTGACAAACACTGCAGATGATGCAGTCAATGCTGAGGAAGCTGCTGAAATAAGCATGGGGATGCATATAAAGCTAGATGGGCAATCAGCAACATCAACTATAGAGGTGAAATTCAAAATACAGGCTCCACCATCACTTGGAAAGGTTCCCAATATCAATGAAAAAAAATCAATTCAGTGAACTTGTTACACAGACTAATTATTTTTGCTGAACGGAATATGAAAATTTATCAAATTTTAGATTACGAGCTAACTCCCTCCTTTTTGTCTTTGTTCAGCAGCAAATATCACAAAATGAACAAAGTAAACAAAGTAGGTTTTCCGATGAGTAGTCTGAAGGACTTGACTGGTCCATTAGATCTTACTAACCAACCATGCTCTAGTTTGATGGGACATAGCATCTCTACATCGTTAAGTGGGAACAGGGTCATATATAGCAGGAGATTGCTGAAAATTAGCTGAGATATGTGCAGTGCCTCAGCAGTCATTCTCACAAAGTTACTTTAATCTTTGACGGTTCCAGCTGTTCACCGAAAGATCATAGCCACATCCAACGTAGGGTATGGTTGACTTCAAAGTTCTTGAATAACAATTATATAAAGAAGGAAGTCATCCAACTCCTTTCATCAACTTTTAAGAAACAGCAAATCACTGTGCAGCAGTGTGACAATGATACTGACAAATCAATAGTGAGAACAACATTAGCTAATACTAGAGATGGCTCTGTTGAGGTCATTAACATTTTGTCGAGGTATTTGACTTACATCAGTATGGTTAAATTTAATTGATTTGTTTTGATATTTTACTGAATTGCGTTGTATTCTGATATCACATTTCTAGGTACGGACAGAAGATGCAAATGTGCTTATAATGCTGGTGCATAATGACTCTAATACCAATCACCCACTTTTCCTGACCACATCAAAGGCTTCTTACAATATCGGAACTATCAAAGAAGGTCTTTCAGAGAAAAAGACACTACCTGCTCTTCTGTCATGCTTTCACTGGCTGTGACACTGTTTCCTCAATTGGGGAGAAGACTGGCAGGCTTTGTATTGGGGCCATTGATGGTCACATGAACATCTTCCTTGACATTGAGCCACTAAGGTTGCAGTGATCTGGGTGAAATGTGATACAACATGTTCTCACGGAAAGCAGCAGATGGGATGAACAAACCAAAGACATTATCACCAACAGAGGGTGCAGCTGCAATCATTCTCTCCATGCTTATCTCCAAGGGGTTCGTGATTATGAGCCAGTTCCAACACAGGATTCGATGGCTCCTGAAGAGCTGCTCCGGCTCACAAGTTGCAACTGTACTAGAGATTGTAACAGCCGTCAGTGCAGTTTCCAAAAATGTCAGGTGTATCTCACCTTGTGAAAATTGTAATGGAATTACATATAAGAATTGTGTCCATGATAATGTAGAGTCATAAGAAAAATTTGACTTTGACTCCTGAATAATGAATGTTGTGACAGAGTATTACGTTTACAATGAAGTTGGCTTATGTTCACCTTGTACAGTCATGTTCACAATAAAGGCCTAAAATTAGCTGGAGAATTGGCCGTAGATGTTTCTTTTCTGGTTCTGAAGGCAAAGTAAACGTTTTCAATTAATTTAGAAATATACATAAACATAGTTTGAACTTTCGTAAACTATAGAAAGCAGAATATGGCATTTTAGGATTATGCTTGATAGGGGCTCAGGTGCTACAACTTTTTAGTGATTGTCACGGACTTTCCCACAGGAGCTGAATTTCAGTCTTTCGTAAGATGTTAGAGGGAACCTTTATAAACACATTGGTGAAGAAATTTCTTGGTAAGGAATTTGTTCCCAGATTCGAAAAAATATATATAAAATTTCCTGACTATAAAACTTTTCATTTATTTACTGATCACTTCAACACGTGTTCTTTTACTCATGTTGAACCTCTTAACTGGCTGTCCCATATCGTATAAATTTGGAACATACCCTACAACGTCTTTCTACTAAGCCATGTGTTTCATATTCGATGATAACACAAAAAACATCCTTAGTTTTTGGCAAAACGTTCTTGCATATCGTGTGACAAGCACCATTGTTCTCTAATTGTTCCTTCTGTTCGCCTTTTGATTTAACACCCACACTCAACAGACTGATTCCACTAAAACTAATACATTCATACTTGGTTTCCATCTTCTTGGAAAGCAAAACAAAATGCACTCTTCCAATCTATCGATATAGATACTTTTCTTAAATAGAATTAAAGAATCTAAGAGTGATTCCTCTAAAACTTCTCCAACTTTTGTCAGACATTCCAAATGACATCCATCCAACCCAAGTGCCCATCCAACTTTCATCTCTTTCAATGCTACTTGTATCTCTTCTTCTACTACGCCTTTATCCTCTCACGTTATTTCTCGTAGTACCTCCCACGGTTGCAATTTAAACCTCTCTATCCTCCTTTGCATTTAGCCATTTAAAATACATTAATCCTCACTTTCTCACTCCCTTCTTTTCCTTTAACCATTCTTTGTGATTCCTTTCTTCACTTTATATTTTCTCTCAATTCCTTCCACAAAGTAAAGAGCAGACATTCCAACACTTCTATAAACACACGTACATGCAGAACAGTTCCAATTCCCTATTCTGCAGTGGATTATCCATCTCATAATAGTTGCGCTGTAGAGATATAAAAGTGGTAAGGTGTCAAATAGAGGAAAATGTTTTGACCTGAATGCACAGTATTGGCAATTCATTCATTGTGGACCATTCATGCCGAACAGAACGTTACATTAACTTATGAACTATTGAGCTTACAATACCACGCATGTATTTTTGATTGCGCGATTGTCTAACCACAAGAATAATGAAGAGTAGAATTATTTTGAATTGATAGAGATGAAATATAGAATGAAAATTCATGGAAACACCCTAAACTTTATGTCATGTGTAGACACAGGAAAAATAGCTCAACAGTTTCCTAAAATTAAGTCACATCAAAACATATGGTGGCAGCTAAAACGACATGATTACAAATCTTAATAAGGGTCTCCATATACATACACGTTTCCGATCCCCATTTCCAATCTGGAGTCGACACACCGTCATATGAGTAAAGACCCAGCCAGACGCTGGATACCTCTGGAGAATCATAATAAAATCCACACATGAACATACATATGCCGATAAACATGCATGAAATAGAATTCTATTACATATATAAATAATATTAGAATGAACATCAGCTTTAATATCAACTCCCTTGCAGTGGCAGTCAGAACACATGAGTAAGTCTCGGGTACGAATAAAAGGATTAACTAAGATAGGCTTAATACTTTCACTGCGCAGAAGGTTTCCCTCGGCTTGATTGAGCTAACTGACGGCAGCCAGGGCTAATACGTATGTCTGGACTAACTACAAAAAAAAAAAAAAAAAGTACAGGAAACATGATGCCGTCTCACTAAGATTTCTTCTTCAAAGTATTATTACACTGACTGGACACGATAGCTCACCATATATATTTTTGTTTGGCTTATTGACACAAGACTACTCAGGTGAGGCTGTGATTAATCGAGAGTCCGTTTTGTCCCCAGGTCATTCAGTCCTCAGGTGAATAAAATCATCTAGTACGAACCCGACCAAAAATCTGGGTGAAGTATATATTCTATTTCACTTTGTGAAAAAGCCTACACAATTTATACATACTTTAGAAAAGACATATTCCAGTGAAGGAAGAGTTACTAGGATTTTATTTTTATTTTTTTTTTTTAGGGGGCGGCGTTTGCATACAATGTGGCATATATGACATGTATTTATATAATGAGCTTGGTCCAAAGTAATGGATGAGCATTTGAAAATCCTTGTAATCCCACGAAATGCTTTTCGTGGTCAGTGAGTGTCTTTGACCACCTTCTGAATGGCTGACCATTAAGTTTAAGAACTATAGCTTGATAGCTTATCGTCCAAGTTTGATTTGCCTTGTCCTTCCTCGGGTCCCACTTTGGTGTTTACTGTACAGAACCTGGAGGCTGAGTCATTTGGAGAGACAAATTGGATGAATTACCTGATAAACCTTCAAGTTAAGCATGCCTTAGCCAAGTACCTACAGTTTGGGACAGTGTGCGGTCTGGGCGGTATCAAGGTGGTAGATGGCATAAAGAAAGGGCACTTCAGGTGAGGTTGGTACTGCAACCTGCCTCTGCCAATGTCAATTAGCTCGATTTGTGATCGGTCGAGGTACAGTAAATGGGGTGTAAGCAGGTAAAGCCAAGTACGGGGTGAACATCCAGCAAGCTCTCTGTGTGCTCACATAGGACACTACGACCCTCTATGGATGACCGACTACCTTTTTAATCGGAGTGGCTATGGGGGCTCTGAATGAATATAGTGTCTCATTCTATGCACTAGTTAGATCAATGTTGAGGGTTACAACTACTGGTCAGACCAGAGTAATGGGACTCACCTAGTGGGGAAAAGTAAGATATCATAGCTATCCAACTACAGTCCACTGTTATAGGGATTATTGCGGTTGATGATTGTGAAAAAGAAATGATTGTTATATACAAAACCTCCATAGTTGATCAATGAAGACTACGAAACACATTTGTTATTTTGGAAGACTTTAATGCGGTTCCTAGCACCGGCAGAACTGGCCATGAAGTATGTGTCTATCCTCATGGCTTTGAAACTAGGAATATTAACAGATCTCTCCCGAATTTTACGAAGTCCATAAGATTTCTGGGCCCAAAGATGAGGACCACACCGATGTACATGGTACAGTAATGCCGGGGTCTGACATCCAACAGTCAGAACAGACGGCCAGTTTTCTCCACTTGACAAAAACATTAAAATACCAGATTACCCTTTGAACACACATATATCCGTCAGCCTACACATCAAAGACCTAACATTGAAGACAAATAAGAAGCTAAGCATACTAAGAACATTGGTAAGCATAGGTTTTAGTCTGCAGAAAGAGGCATTAATCACTGTGTACAAACTGTTTATATGTCCAACACTTGGCCACACTTGCAGACCATAGGACACAACAATCAAGAAAAAAAGTTCTACAAACAACACAAGATAGATTATCAAGAATAACTGGTTAAAAAATCAATAGGATATCTACATCCAGAAACCAAAATCCTTTCCAAAGAGCAGCACATGGAAATTATACGCACATAATTCTACACAAAAGCCTTCAAACTCACTAAACTTACACCACCTTACACAAACACAACCTATCAAAAAACTGTCTCAGCAACATGATAACCAGATATCTACAAAAACCTGTCCCCCTGTACTTCATAATACGTTAATGAAAACACTCAGATCACAGAACAAGGATTCCTAGACATATCCTCAATCGATAACGCATTTTTTTAATGACGTGTTAACTAATCCGGTGCTTGTAGCCGGTTAAAGCCCGCTCACACCAACGTAGTTCTAGTTTGGTGCTAGTAAGGATTGCAGTTTTTGAAAATGACTGCATTCGATGCATTTCTACCCTCCAGATCAGTGATCCCCATTCACACCAACGTGTGTCGCTTACATATCTTTACTTCGATGTTACTCCGGTGTAAACGTGCCTTGTCGTATTAGAAATGCATGAATCGAACTGATACCAAGATAGTATCGAGATAACACTCTGCGCAGTGTCAGAGAAATGCAAGGTCAAACGCATCGATCGCCAAGGCTCCTCAAAAATTTCAAACTTGCTTGACATTTCGCCAGTATGATAATCCAGAATGGACTGACATCAATATTAAAATGCATTACATGAAGTAGGATAGAACTAACAACGCGTGCATCGAAGTGATAACGAGATCACTGTAGTAGCACCGAGCTGTTACCACAGTATCACCGAAGTGACCTCACAATAGTAGAACATCAAGGCCGTGGTAGCCCTCCAAACCATATCGTAACCGAAGAGACATCGAACTGGCATAGAAGCGAGAGCGTAATGGAAATGCATATAATGTAATGAAATGGAAGTAACAACGATCTGGAGTGTAGAAACTCATCTAAACGCAGTCATTTCTAAAAATTGTAACCCGCACTAGTACCGAGCTAGAACTGCAGGTTTTATTTTTCTGTAACACCGCGCACTATATCATCT
>NC_134813.1:36973090-36980590 GCF_046742065.1 Oratosquilla oratoria | reverse complement strand
ATAATCAAAAGACAAAGACAGATTTACAGCATACGCACGTATCCTGACGAGGGTGATGGCCGAAGGATGAACTTCCATATCTTTTACTTCAACAACTTCGTTGTAAAGCTGACAGGTGAATTCAGATTCGTTCGTCTTGAAAGCAGTCACTGTCTTGCATTCCGGATCGACGAAGCAAGCTTCGCGACAATTCACTGTGTAGTTGATCAAATGAAATAGAATGAATTTAAATAATAATAAAAAAAATCATGATCATGTTCTTCAAAACACATTCATCCATACACAGTAAACATGTATGTATGTATGTATGTATGTATGTATGTATATATGTATGCATGTATATATTATGTAGTTTGTATGTATGTATGTATATGTATGTATGTTGTTACCATACTGCGTATGATAGTCACCTATTTTGTTTTCCATTCTCTTATGTGTATTACATTCGTAGCGTGAGAAAAAACTAAGTATTCGAAAGTGAACATATTTACGTATACTTTGTATAATCTACAAGGTTATATTCTAACTAGTGTATGAAAAGGATGTATTTGCTTTAATTTCTTGTGATATATAATGTATGATTTATGTTAACGACCATATATGTCGACAGTTCCGTTGTTGGAACTTGTTTGTTGTCGAACTAAATTGGAACGAATGTTTTGATCTCTCGATTGGAGCCAAGCGAATAGCATGTCCTATATGTTATCCTAATGGGGATTCAGAACATTTGCCTAGCTTTTGCCTATTTAGTAATAAAAAGGGGGGGGGTTGCTGTACCAGAGAGAGAGTGCATAAATAAGGTATGTAAGCCTGGAATTTGTATTGTATCAGGGATTGATAATTGTCTTGTTCAAACTGGAGATGAAAATAATATTCAATGATATAAATATTACATACCATGTATATCCAGATCATGCCATTGCAGATATATTATTAGTGAACTCCTTAATACATTGATGAATATTAAAACAAGATCTAATTCATAACATGTGGGCATACTATGCCAAATTTTATTTATTTACTGATGTTTATTATTTTGTTAATCCCATTTCACATGAATAAGAAGGTGGAGATCAGAGTATAGATCTACTGAATGAATGTAGTGGTAGTATGATTTCAGTTTACCATATATGTGTAAGTCATATTTTGCTAAGTTGAAGAATATTTTGCATTTATTGAGGATATGTAATTGCTATATTTTTATGCTCAATATATAAAAATGTTGTGTGAATATCTTTGTCTAACCTCAGTAGTTGATGATATATACCAGACTTAGTAGTTGATGATAAATATAAGAACTGTTCACTCACCTTAAAGGATGAAGCAGTACCTCTAAGGATAAATATTGTCCTCCTTGATATCTTATTAATCCACATATTCTAGGTTGTAGGTGATAGTGTGTAACACTGTATGCATGTATATATATATATATATATATATATATATATATATATATATGTATATATATATATATATATATATGAGAGAGAATGTGGGTGGGGAAGGGCAAACGAAGATGTGTTAGGAATAGAGTTTATTGCCCTAACGTTGCGACCAACTTGGTCTTCTTCAGAGGACTACAGCATTACAGACGGATCACAATTAGTATATAAAAAATACATACATATATATATATATATATATATATATATATATATATATATATATATATATATCGTATACTTGGGGCGCAGGTTCTCTTTAATGCAAACTGAGTTAGACACCACAGCATTCTCACAATTGTTAATTTTCTTTCTAATATTTTGAATTCTCCTCGCTATAGTTCTGACTTTGGGAGGTTGAGCATAAACGAGCTTTCCAAAGTTATCTATTTTGATAACACACAATTTGACGTTTCGACTTCAAGGAATCATTCTCAAAATAACATATTACAATTCAACACAACACAATTGAACAGGCACAGAACAACTACATTTTCACAGACTGAACAAGGTGACGCCTTTCCATATACATGGAAAGGCTTACAATAGTGTGTCCTCCCCTCTCGCATTGCCTACTGCCCTGACTCCCCCTCCCCCTCCTCTGAGACGATCAGCTCGGGTCAACTCGATGGCCCACACACTATTGTAAACCTTTCCATGTATATGGAAAGGTGTCATCTTGTTCACTCTGTAAAATGTAGTTGTTCTGTACCTGTTCAACTGTGTTGTGTTGAATTGCAATTTATTACTTTGAGAATGATTCCTTGAAATCCAAACGTCAAATTGTGTGTTATCAAAATGGATAACTTTGGACAGCTCCTTTATCCTCATCCTCCCAGTGTCAGAACTGTAGTGAGGAAAATTGTAAATATTAGAAAGAAAATTAATAATTGTGACAATGCTGTGGTTTTTAACTCAGTTTACATTAAAGAGAACCTGCGCCCCAAGTATACGATTCTACGAGTACACGACCGCGCAGTACAGCATAAAAGCTTTTCCTTGGATTTCCGGAGGAAACTGGTTGAAGAACAATCCCAGCACAAGAAGTTATAGTTACAGAGTCTTCGTGCAGAGCTAGCGAAGTTTTCCCTCCAGATTGATTCCTCTGATGTGGACATTGTCTTAAAGGAACAAACGTTGGCTGTGCTTTACCGACGTATTGCCACGCGCTTCCAAGTACGACGGACCCGCATCTTGAAGAAATTGTCCCGTTTATATGATGGTCCTTTGGCTATTCCTAAGCCTTCGGATGGCTATGTCAATCCTTCTAGTGTTGTGCTTTCCGATGCGCAAATTGACCTTTTAGTTTTAGGTATCAATTATAATTTTTCCCTTAAATTTAATAGTGTTAACAAAAAGACTGATATCGCCTTGTTATATGATTATCTTTGTAAACTTGAACGTGAAGGTAAAATTTCTACTAATCCTGACCTACAAGAAAACCTTCAAGCAGAAAGCACAAATTCTAGATTTCGTGATAATGAACACATTATCATCCGTAAAGCTGACAAAGCCTCTCCATATGTTATCCCTGACAGTGATACATATATAGATAAATGTAATAACTTACTACATTACCCTACGAAATTTCTGCCACCTTCTAGTAATCCCATGGTTAGACATAAATCTAAGGTTAATCTCTCATCCACGCTGCCAACGCTGTAGTAGGTGACCTTAGATATAACCTAATTACTGGTGATTTTGCTCCAGGCTATTTCTACGGTACTGTAAAAACTCACAAAGAAGGCAACCCTTTAGAGCCCATTATTTCTCAAATCCCCACCCCTACCTACTCCCTTGCTAAACGCTTAAACCAAATTCTCACCCCTTACATCCTCACCACTTACTCAGTCAAATCCACAGATGAATTTATTGACATTTTAAGAATCAATGGGCCTACTGGCATCATGGCTTCGCTGGATGCGAATAACCTCTTCTCTAATGTCTCCCTCTTCAGAACTATTGACATCATTCTTAACTTTGTTTATCGCTACTCAGTGCTCCCTCCCCCCAAACTGCCTGAAAACTTCTTGAAAGATATGCCCCCTGCTGGTACTTCTGAGGCCCCTTTCAGATGTCCATCGGGTAACTTGCATTTTCAAAAAGATAGGGTTGCTATGGAATCACCTTTAGGGGTTCTCTTTGCCCAAGCTTTCATGGCCCATGTTGAAGACGAAGCTATGAAAAAAAACTCCATACCAAACCAACTTTGTATCGTAGGTATGTTGATGACATTTTTGTGTGTTTAGATGACCTACAGTTACTCGAAGAACTCAGATTTAACCTTCAAGCTATTTCTGGATTAAAGTTAACTGTGGAGTTGAATAAGAACAACAGACTCCCTTTCCTCGATGTAATGGTCGATGGTTCCTCAGATGTTTTTATTACCTCCATTTACCGCAAGCCCACCAATGCGGGTAAGTGCATGAATTGTGAGGGTGAGTACACACAAGATTACAAAAAAGGGGTAATCAAGGCATCTGCTGCGTGCCGAACTTCAGGACTTACGTCAGATGTTAGTTAACAATGTTTACTCCAACACAGATTTTGATCAAATTACTAAACACTTGCTAGATCGTCGTGCCTCTGAGTACTGTTTGTGTCAGCAAAACAAAATCACAGTTTACTACCAAAATATTTATAGCAGTTCGTACCAGGAAGACGAAAAACGTATTAAAGACATCGTCTTTAGAAATTGTAAACCGGTAGATGGCAGCCATGTCTTACGAATGATGATGTTTTATAAGAAACCCCGGACTTGCTCCTTAGTGTTGAAAAATAATTTGCCTGGCAAGTCTGGGACCCTGTCAAGAACTAATGTTGTGTACAGACTTAACTGTAATTATGGAGACTGCGCGCTCATCTGATGTGCATACATTGGGGTTTACGACTTGTAGTCTCAGCCGTCGCCTAACTCTCCATCTCCAATAGGAAGCGATTAAAAATAATTTTCAGCACGAGCACCAATCTACCCTTGATAGAGCAACCATTGTTAACAACACTGAAGTAGTTACACAATGTAATGATGTTAGAGAATTAAGAATGCTAGAGGCTATGTATATTAGGGAATGGGCTCCTACCATTAATATTCAATCTAATATGGTAACGGCCATTCCCTTATTCAATAGCTCCTCAAGACATGTGAGAACTAATCTAAGGTTAATTCTCTCATCCATGCTGCCAACGCTGTAGTAGGTGACCTTAGATTTGACCTAGTTACTGGTGATTTTGCCCCAGTCTATATCTACGGTAATGTGAAAACTCCGCTCTCGCATTGCCTGCTGCCCCGACTCCCCCTCCCCCTCCCCCTTCCCTCCTCTGAGACGATCAGCTCGGGTCAGGTCGACGGCCCACACACTATTGTATATGGAAAGGCGTCACCTTGTTCAGTCTGTAAAAATGTAGTTGTTCTGTGGCTGTTCAATTGTGTTTTATTGAATTGCAATTTATTATTTTGAGAATGACTCCTTGAAGTCGAAACGTCAAATTATTTGTTATCAAAATGGATAACTTTGGACAGCTCGTTTAAGCTCATCCTCCCAAAATCAGAACTAATGAGAAGAATTGAAAATATTAGAAAGAGAATTAATAATTATAACAATCCTATGGTGTTTAACTTATTTGCTTATATATATACATATACATATATATATATTTATATATATGTATATATATATATATATATATATATGTGTGTGTGTGTGTGTGTGTGTGTGTATATGCAGAAACCCCTGGAAAATAAAAAAAATGAATACCGAACGTTTTCGTCTATTCAAGACATCACCAGGGTACAGAGAATGTACCCTGATGATGTCTTGAATAGACAAAAACGTTCGGTATTCATTTCTTTTATTTTTCAAGTAGTTTCTGCAAGTATTGTTGTCACGTGTGCTTAATGATTTGTTTTGCATATATATATATATATATATATATATATATATATATATATATATATAAATATATATATATATATACACATATATATAGTGTATATATATACATATATATTTATGTATGCATACATATATGTATATATACATATATATATGTATATATATACTTATGTATATTTATACACACACACACACACACACACACACACACACACACACACATATATATATATATATATATATATATGTATATGTATATATATATATGTATATATACATATATATATATATATATATATATATATATATGTATATGTATATATATAAACATACCCGTCTGGGGTATTGGCTGCATGTTATTGTGGCAAAGTAGCATGCAGTTGATACTTTAGGGTCTATATGGGGCGCCTCTACGGACCAGAGCCACACATAATTTTGTCTGTGGTATAGGAAAACTCTGTACATAGAGAAATGATGACAATTTTATACAACGACTGTCCCTCCGTTATGCTGTGCCCCAACCCCTTGTTACTGTCTTGTACCATTTCTTTGAATATTCATTTCATTTTTTCGCCTACCTACCCTGTGGTGGGGGAAAAGAATACTGCCACCAAGTGTTTCCACTTGAGTTGTAAAGGCGACAAAAAAGGGACGGGGGATGGGATTAGGAGTTCTACTACCTGTAGCCCCAAAAGGGGACATTTCTAAAAAAGAAAGTAAAGGCATAAGAGGGTCTGGAAGTTTTTCAACCAGTACCCTAAGGTTTGGGTCTTTTAATCTGCGTGGATGTGGTACACATGAGAGTAAAAGGGAAGAAATAGGCAGTATGTGTGTGAGAAGAAAGATGGATGTATTGGCTTTGATTGAAACTAGAATGAAAGGAAAGGGCAACTGTGAGTTTGGAAGTGTAGCTGGGAGGTACTCAGGAGTGAAGAGGGGACGAGGGAGAGAAGGGGTGGCTATACTAGTAAAAGAAGATATAAGTAAGCGGGTAGTGGAGTGGAAGGAGGTGTCATCAAGGTTGATGTGGATGAAGGTGAAGCTGGGAAAGGAGATGTGGGTCTTTGTAAGTGCGTATGGGCCTGGTAGTGAGAAGAACGTAGAGAAAAGGGAGGCATTTTGGGTAGATATAAATGAGTGCATAGAGGGATCAGGGAGAAATGTCAATGTAGTTGTATTGGGAGACCTAAATACCAGGGTAGGAAATGAACCAATTGACGGAGTGATTGGGAACTATGGAGTTCGAGGCAAAAATCGTAGTGAAGAATTGATGGTGGGGATGTGTCTTGAAAGAGAGTTGATGATAGCAAATACAGTGTTTAAGAAGAAAGTCAAGCATAAGTACACATGGGAGAGGGTGATGGATAGAAGGGTGGCAGATAGAGCGTTAATGGACTATATTGTGGTGACCAGGAGTATGGTAGGAAGAGTTAAGGATGTACATGTTCTAAGAGGAGAGAGTGGGGAAATATCAGATCATTTCCTGGTGGAAGGTAAATTGAGAGTGGAGTAGATGGAGAAAAAGGAAAAAGGCAGAAGGTAGGGAGGTACTTAGAGTGAACTGCTTAAATGAGAAAGAAAAGGAGAAGGAGTATAAGAAGAAGCTGAGAGAGGAGTGGGAGAGAGTAAAGGATAGAGTAGAACTAGGAGTGGAGGAGGAATGGGGATGGTTCAAGGAGGGAGTCATAAGGTGTGCAAAGATGGTGTGTGGAACAAGGAGGGCGGGAGGAAATAGAAAGAAGGGTAGTGAGTGGTGGGATGAGGAAGCAAAGAAGGGTGTAGAAGAGAAGAAGCAGGCATTCATAGATTGGCTACAAATTAGGACGAAGGAATCGTATGAGAGGCACAAAGTAAAGAGAAAGGGAGTTAAGCATAAGATAAAGGAAGCAAAAAGGAGAGCAGATGTGAAATGGGGAAAGAGTATGACAGAAAATTTTGAAAGTAATGAAAAGATGCTTTGGAAGGAAGTTAAAAGATGAAGAGGAGGCGAATCAAGTAGAGAAGAAAAGGTAAAAAGTGCAGATGGAGAGATGATAATGGAAGAGAAGGCAGTGAGAGGAAAGTGGGCAGAGTATTTTAGGGAGTTGCTAAATGTGAAGGAGGATAGGGAGGGAAAGGTAGTTGCAATGGGAAGCGCTAAGAAATTAAGAGTGAGGAGTGAGGAA
>NC_134813.1:36950590-36958090 GCF_046742065.1 Oratosquilla oratoria | reverse complement strand
ATATAAAGGATGGACCAATGAAGATGCAAATAGCCTCCGAGAAGCATACGTGAGCACAATTTGCTGATTCTTGCTCCCTTGCAAGCAGATCGCCCGGGGACACGACTTGGAACACAGTCGTCGCCTCCCTCGCTATCTTGTCCCTCCCCCCCCCACCCTGGCGCCCAACATTCATTGCTAAATAACACCCAACTTTCCATTGAGCTTGCCTTCAATCGGCCCAAAAGAAAGAAAAAAAAAAGCCTCACAGTCAGAGTGAATGAAGAGCATATGTCTGCCCCGGCATTATTAACTGAATATTGGAAATGTGGATATTTCATGATTGTCCTTATTTGCCGCTAGGTACAAATATCTGCCTCTATCTTCTCCATGCTCATTGCTGTGAAATTTCTGCTTATGTAACCACAAAGTGTTTCATTAAACCTAGTTTAATGTGTAACGGAGGTAAAATCATCATATTTCTGCCACCATGTTGTCTTTTAGAGGCCACCGTTTTCTCGCCCAATGCTCATTCTTAGATCCACTAACCTGGAGACAGATAAGGCAGGGACACTCGGTGTATCCATTCTGCTGACCCAAGACAAAATTCACTTACTTCAGATTCACACAGGTGAACCACTGGTGATCGTTATATGGTATTTTCTCTAGGACTAGAGCAATTTATTATTATTATTATTATTGTTATTATTATTATTATTATTATTATTATTATTATTATTATTATTATTATTATTATTATTATTATTATTATTATTATTATTATTATTATTATTATTATTATTATTATTATTATTATTATTATTATTATTATTATTATTATTATTATTATTACTGTTGTTATTATTATTATTATTATTATTATTATTATTATTATTATTATTATTATTATTATTATTATTATTATTATTATTATTATTATTATTATTATTATTATTATTATTATTATTATTATTATTATTATTATCATTATTATTATTATTATTATTATTATTATTATTATTATTATTATTATTATTATTATTATTATTATTATTATTATTATTATTATTATTATTATTATTATTATTATTATTATTATTATTATTATTATTATCATTATTATTATTATTATTATTATCATTATTATTATTATTATTTTCTCTTGAGCCATACTAGTTCGTTGGCCATTTGGAACTGATCCATATTTATTGCTCCATTTAGAATTGTCTATGAACAGCCGCCATTCACTTGGTACATATTTTGACATGCTCATTTTCATCAGCGAGCCTTGAACATCATTGCAAAAAACAAAATCACTTCTCTCCAAGAGGAAGAGCAGTAAATATATTTATCTATTGTAATATTATGCGATTTTGTTTCCTTGTTGTAACATTTTTTTTTTTTTTTTTTGCTGCGTTGATAATAGCTTTACACGACAAACACCCAATACAAAAAAGTAGAGCTGCTAAAATGAATTGGATCTTAAATCTGAGGCACCAAAATATTGTTTAATTTGTTCCCTAGCATAATAAACAAGTCTATTTCTGCTGTGCAATTTTACTCGTACTAGATTGATCATATATGACCTAGGTCACCCGCATAAAATAAATAAATAAATCCCATCTCAACACCTCGCGAATGAAGGGTTATCGCTGATCCCACCACACCACTCAGTCCAGAGGTAATGCAGCGAGGTACTGTAATTCCATAGCAGGACCGATAGGCAATGTGTTTACCCCCATCCCCTCATCATATGGCGACACTGGCCCTTCTCACACACTCAAAATTATTCAAGAAGCAGATGAAAAGTCGATCTTCGTGTAGCCCTCCCCCTTTTCATCCGTAAGTAAAACCACTCCTCCATACAACCTTTCTTTGAATCTCTGAATCATTTCTCTGATGTCAACCAATGCATGGGACAAGGTGTAAAGAAACATAGCGCACATCATAAAGACATCTCTGAAACACGCATGAAGCGAGATGTCAATGCAATAGGAGGACGAGAAAAATCCTTTTGACCAAGACCGAGGCAAGCAGTTCCTCGTGTCTTTTTCTACGGTTTTGACAAACACTGCATATGATGCAGTCAATGCTGAGGAAGCTGCTGAAATAAGCATGGGGATGCATATAAAGCTAGATGGGCAATCAGTAACATCAACTATAGAGGTGAAATTCAAAATACAGGCTCCACCATCACTTGGAAAGGTTCCCAATATCAATGAAAAAAAAAATCAATTCAGTGAACTTGTTACACAGACTAATTATTTTTGCTGAACGGAATATGAAAATTTAGAAAATTTTAGATTACGAGCTAACTCCCTCCTTTTTGTCTTTGTTCAGCAGCAAAGATCACAAAATGAACAAAGTAAACAATAGTAGGTTTTTCGAGGAGTAGTCTGAAGGATTTGACTAATCCATTAGATTTTACTAACCAACCATGCTCCAGTTTGATGGCAGATGGCGGATGGCTTCTCTACATGGTTAAGTGGGAACAGGGTCATATATAGCAGGAGATTGCTGAAAATTACCTAAGATATGTGCAGTACCTCAGGAATCCTTCTCACAAAGTTACTTTAATCTTTGATGGTTCCAGCTGTTCACCGAAAGATCATAGCCACATCCAACGTTGGATATGGTTGACTTCAAAGTTCTTGAATAACAATTATAAAAAGAAGGAAGTCATCCAACTCCTTTCATCAACTTTTAAGAAACAGCAAATCACTGTGCAGCAGTGTGACAATGATACTGACAAATCAATAGTGAGAACAACATTAGCTAATACTAGAGATGGCTCTGTTGAGGTCATTAACATTTTGTCGAGGTATTTGACTTACATCAGTATGGTTAAATTTAATTGATTTGTTTTGATATTTTACTGAATTGCGTTGTATTCTGATATCACATTTCTAGGTACGGACTGAAGATGCAGATATGCTTATAGTTCTGGTGCATCATGGCTCTAATACCAATCACCCACTTTTCCTGACGACATTAAAGACTTCTTACAATATCGGAAATATCAAAGAGGGTCTTTCAGAGAAAAAGACACTACCTGTTCTTCTGTCATGCTTTCACTAGCTGTGACACTGTTTCCTCATTTGGAGGGGGGGAGACTGACAGGTTTTGTATTGGGGCCATTGATGATCACATGAATATCTTCCTTGGTATAGGAGCCACTTAGGTCGCAGCGATCTGGGTGAAATGTGATACAACATGTTCTCACGGAAAGCAGCAGATGGGATGAACAAACCAAAGACATTATCACCAACAGAGGGTGCAGCTGCAATCATTCTCTCCATGCTTATCTCCAAACTCAAGATTGTCTTTGGACCCCATAAACTATGGATATGTGAAAGGGGTTCGTGATTATGAGCCAGTTCCAACACAGGATTCGATGGCTCCTGAAGAGCTGCTCCGGCTCACAAGTTGCAACTGTACTAGAGATTGCAACAGCCGTCAGTGCAGTTTCCAAAAATGTCAGGTGTATCTCACCTTGTGAAAATTGTAATGGAATTACATGCAAGAATTGTGTCCATGATAATGTAGAGTCAGAAGAATAATCTGACTTTGACTCCTGAAGAATAAATGTTGTGACAGAGTATTACGTTTACAATGAAGTTGGCTTATGTTCACCTTGTACAGTCATGTTCACAATAAAGGCCTAAAATTAGCTGGAGAATTGGCCGTAGATGTTTCTTTTCTGTTAAAGTGTGGTTCTGAAGGCAAAGTAAACGTTTTCAATTAATTTAGAAATATACATAAACATAGTTTGAACTTTCGTAAACTATAGAAAGCAGAATATGGTATTTTAGGATTATGCTTGATAGGGGCTCAGATGCTACAACATTTTAGTGATTGTCACGGACTTTCCCACAGGAGCTGAATTTCAGTCTTTCGTAAGATGTTAGAGGGAACCTTTATAAACACATTGGTGAAGAAATTTCTTGGTAAGGAATTTGTTCCCAGATTCGAAAAAATATATATAAAATTTCCTGACTATAAAACTTTTCATTTATTTACTGATCACTTCAACACTTGTTCTTTTACTCATGTTGAACCTCTTAACTGGCTGTCCCATATCGTATAGATTTGGAACATACCCTACAACGTCTTTCTACTAAGCCATGTGTTTTATATTCGATGATAACACAAAACATCCTTAGTTTTTGGCAAATCGTTCTTGCATATCGTGTGACAAGCACCATTATTCTCTAATTGTTCCTCCTATTCGCCTTTTGATTTAACAACCACACTCAACAGACTAATTCCACTAAAACTAATACATTCATACTTGGTTCCCATCTTCTTGGAAAGCAAAACAAAATGCACTCTTCCAATCTATCGATATAGATCCTTTTCTTAAATAGAATTAAAGAATCTAACAGTGATTCCTCTAAAACTTCTCCAACTTTTGTCAGACATTCCAAATGACATCCATCCAACCCAAGTGCCCATCCAACTTTCATCTCTTTCAATGCTACTTGTATCTCTTCTTCCACTACGCCTTTATCCTCTCACGTTATTTCTCTTAGTACCTCCCACGGTTGCAATTTAAACCTCTCTATCCTCCTTTGCATTTAGCCATTTAAAATACATTAGTCCTCACTTTCTCACTCCCTTCTTTTCCTTTAACCATTCTTTGTGATTCCTTTCTTCACTTTATATTTTCTCTCAATTCCTTCCACAAAGTAAAGAGCAGACATTCCAACACTTCTATAAACACACGTACATGCAGAACAGTTCCAATTCCCTTTTCTGCAGTGGTTTATCCGTCTCATAATAGTTGCGTTGTAGAGATATAAAAGTGGTAACGTGTCAAATAGAGGAAAATGTTTTGACCTTAATGCACAGTATTGACAATTCATTCTTTGTGCACCATTCATGCCGAACAGAATGTTACATTAACTTATGCACTATTGAGCTTACAGTACCACGTATGTATTTTTGGTTGGACGACTGTCTAACCATAAGAATAATGAATTGATAGAGATGAAATATAGAATGAAAATTCATGTAAACACCCTAAACTTTATGTCATGTGTAGACACAGGAAAAATAGCTCAACAGTTTCCTAAAGTTAAGCCACATGAAAACATATGGTGGCAGCTAAAACGACATGATTACAAATCTTAATAAGGGTCTCCATATACATACACGTTTCCGATCCCCATTTCCAATCTGGAGTCGACACACCGTCATCTGAGTAAAGACTCAGCCAGACGCTGGATACCTCTGGAGAATCATAATAAAATCCACACATGAACATACATATGCCGATAAACATGCATGGAATAGAATTCTATTACATATATAAATAATATTAGAATGAACATCAGCTTTAATATCAACTCCCTTGCAGTGGCAGTCAGAACACATGAGTAAGTCTCGGGTACGAATAAAAGGATTAACTAAGATAGGCTTAATACTTTCACTGCGCAGAAGGTTTCCCTCGGCTTGATTGAGCTAACTGACGGCAGCCAGGGCTAATACGTATGTCTGGACTAACTACAAAAAAAAAAAAAAAAAAAGTACAGGAAACATGATGCCGTCTCACTAAGATTTCTTCTTCAAAGTATTATTACACTGACTGGACACGATAGCTCACCATATATATTTTTGTTTGGCTTATTGACACAAGACTACTCAGGTGAGGCTGTGATTAATCGAGAGTCCGTTTTGTCCCCAGGTCATTCAGTCCTCAGGTGAATAAAATCATCTAGTACGAACCCGACCAAAAATCTGGGTGAAGTATATATTCTATTTCACTTTGTGAAAAAGCCTACATAATTTATACATACTTTAGAAAAGACATATTCCAGTGAAGGAAGAGTTACTAGGAGTTTATTTTATTTTTTTTTTATTTTTAGGGGGCGGCGTTTGCATACAATGTGGCATATATGACATGTATTTATATAATGAGTTTGGTCCAAAGTAATGGATGAGCATTTGAAAATCCTTGTAATCCCACGAAATACTTTTCGTGGTCAGTGAGTGTCTTTGACCACCTTCTGAATGGCTGACCATTAGGTTTAAGAACTATAGCTTGATAGCTTATCGTCCAAGTTTGATTTGCCTTGGCCTTCCTCGGGTCCCACTTTGGTGTTTACTGTGCATAGCGTCTGTACAGAACCTGGAGGCTGAGTCATTTGGAGAGACAAATTGGATGAATTACCTGATAAACCTTCAAGTTAAGCATGCCTTAGCCAAGTACCTACAGTTTGGGACAGTGTGCGATCTAGGCGGTATCAAGGTGGTAGATGGCATAAAGAAAGGGCACTTCAGGTGAGGTTGGTACTGCAACCTGCCTCTGCCAATTTCAACTAGCTCGATTTGTGATCGGTCGAGGTACAGTAAATGGGGTGCGAGCAGGTAAAGCCAAGTACGGGGTGAACATCCAGCAAGCTCTCTGTGTGCTCACATAGGACACTACGACCCTCTATGGATGATCGACTACCTTTTTTATCGGAGTGCCTATGGAGTCTCTGAATGAATATAGTGTCTCATTCTATGCACTAGTTAGATCAATGTCGAGGGTTACAACTACTGGTCAGACCAGAGTAATGGGACCCACCTAGTGGGGAAAAGTAAGATATCATAGCTATCCAACTACAGTCCACTGTTATAGGGATTATTCCGGTTGATGATTGTGAAAAAGAAAGGATTGTTATATACAAAACCTCCATAATTGATCAATGAAGACTACGAAACACATTTGTTATTTTGGACGACTTTAATACGGCTCCTGGCACCGACAGAACTGGCCATGAAGTATGTGTCTATCCACATGGCTTTGAAACGAAGAACATTAACAGATCTCTCCCGAATTTTACGAAGTCCATAAGATTTCTGGTCCCAAAGATGAGAACCACACCGATGTACATGGTACAGTAATGCCGGGGTCTGACATCCAACAGTCAGAAGAGATGGCCAGTTTTCTCCACTTGACGAAGACATTAAAATACCAGATCACCCTTTTAACACACATATATCCGTCAGCCTACGCATCAAAGACCTAACATTGAAGACAAATAAGAAGCTAAGCATACTAAGAATAGTGGCAAGCATAGGTTTTAGTCTGCAGAAAGAGGCATTAATCACTGTGTACAAACAGTTTATACGTCCAACACTTGGCCACACTTCCAGACCTTAGGACACAACAATCAAGAAAAAAAGTTCTGTAAACAACACAAAATAGATTATCAAGAATAACTGGTTAAAACAAATTTTTAGTAGGATATCTACATTCAAAAACCAAATTCCTTCCCAAAGAGCAGCACATGGAAATTATACGCACATAATTCTACACAAAAGCCTTCAAACTCACTCAACTTACATCACCTTACACAAACACAACCTATTAAAAAGCTGTCTCAGCAACATAATAACCAGATATCTACAAAAACCTGTCCCCCTATACTTCATAACACGTTAATGAAAACACTCAGATCACAGAACAAGGATTCCTAGACATATCCTCAATCAATAACGCATTTTTTAAATAACGTTTTAACTAATCCGGTG
>NC_134813.1:36933090-36943090 GCF_046742065.1 Oratosquilla oratoria | reverse complement strand
TCCTTAATACATTGATGAATATTAAAACAAGATCTAATTCATAACATGTGGGCATACTATGCCAAATTTTATTTATTTACTGATGTTTATTATTTTGTTAATCCCATTTCACATGAATAAGAAGGTGGAGATCAGAGTATAGATCTACTGAATGAATGTAGTGGTAGTATGATTTCAGTTTACCATATATGTGTAAGTCATATTTTGCTAAGTTGAAGAATATTTTGCATTTATTGAGGATATGCAATTGCTATATTTTTATGCTCAATATATAAAAATGTTGTGTGAATATCTTTGTCTAACCTCAGTAGTTGATGATATATACCAGACTTAGTAGTTGATGATGAATATAAGAATTGTTCACTCACCTTAAAGGATGAAGCAGTACCTCTAAGGATAAATATTGTCCTCCTTGATCTCTTATTAATCCACATATTCTAGGTTGTAGGTGATAGTGTGTAACACTGTATGCATGTATATATATATATATATATATACATATATGTATGTATATATATATAAAATATACATACATATATATATATATATATATATATATATATACATATATATATATATATATATATATATATATATATATATATATATATATATATATATGTCGTATAATTGGCGCGTAGGTTCTCTCTAATTCAGACTGAGTTAAACGCCGCAGTATTATCATAATTATTAATTTTCTCTCTAATATTTTCAATTCTTCTCACTATTGTTCTGACTTTGGGAGGATCAGCATAAAAGAGCTGTCCAAAGTTATATATTTTTGATAACACATAAATTGACGTTTCGACTTCAAGGAATCATTCTGAAAATAACAAATTACAAATCAACACAACACAATTGAACAGGCACAGAACAACTACATTTTCACAGACTGAACAAGGGGACGCCTTTCCATATACATGGAAAGGCTTACAATAGTGTGTCCTCCCCTCTCGCATTGCATACTGCCCTGACTCCCCCTCCCCCTCCTCTGAGACGATCAGCTCGGGTCAACTCGACGGCCCACACACTATTGTAAACCTTTCCATGTATATGGAAAGGTGTCATCTTGTTCAGTCTGTGAAATGTAGTTGTTCTGTACCTGTTCAACTGTGTTGTGTTGAATTGCAATTTATTACTTTGAGAATGATTCCTTGAAATCCAAACGTCAAATTGTGTGTTATCAAAATGGATAACTTTGGACAGCTCCTTTATGCTCATCCTCCCAGTGTCAGAACTGTAGTGAGGAAAATTGTAAATATTAGAAAGAAAATTAATAATTGTGACAATGCTGTGGTTTTTAACTCAGTTTACATTAAAGAGAACCTGCACCCCAAGTATACGATTCTACGAGTACACGACCGCGCAGTACAGCATAAAAGCTTTTCCTTGGATTTCCGGAGGAAACTGGTTGAAGAACAATCCCAGCACATGAAGTTATAGTTACAGAGTCTTCGTGCAGAGCTAGCGAAGTTTTCCCTCCAGATCGATTCCTCTGATGTGGACATTGTCTTAAAAGAACAAACGTTGGCTGTGCTTTACCGACGTATTGCCACGCGCTTCCAAGTACGACGGACCCGCATCTTGAAGAAATTGTCCCGTTTATATGATGGTCCTTTGGCTATTCCTAAGCCTTCGGATGGCTATGTCAATCCTTCTAGTGTTGTGCTTTCCGATGCGCAAATTGACTTTTTAAATTTAGGTATCAATTATAATTTTTCCCTTAAATTTAATAGTGTTAACAAAAAGACTGAGATCGCCTTGTTATATGATAATCTTTGTAAACTTGAACGTGAACGTAAAATTTCTACTAATCCTGACCTACAAGAAAACCTTCAAGCAGAAACCACAAATTCTAGATTTCGACATGCGCCCGGCTTTTTGTTCCCCCGCCTTCGTGAAGCCGCACAGCAGCTTCGTGATAATGAACACATTATCATCCGTAAAGCTGACAAAGCTTCTCCATATGTTATCCATGACAGTGATACATATATAGATAAATGTAATAACTTACTACATTACCCTACGAAATTTCTACCACCTTCTAGTAATCCCATGGTTAGACATAAATCTAAGGTTAATTCTCTCATCCACGCTGCCAACGCTGTAGTAGGTGACCTTAGATTTAACCTAATTACTGGTGATTTTGCTCCAGGCTATTTCTACGGTACTGTAAAAACTCACAAAGAAGGTAACCCTTTAAAGCCCATTATTTCTCAAATCCCCACCCCTACCTACTCCCTTGCTAAACGCTTAAACCAAATTCTCACCCCTTACATCCTCACCACTTACTCAGTCAAATCCACAGATGAATTTATTGACATTTTAAGAATCAATGGGCCTACTGGCATCATGGCTTCGCTGGATGCGAATAACCTCTTCTCTAATGTCTCCCTCTTCAGAACTATTGATATCATTCTTAACTTTGTTTATCGCTACTCAGTGCTCCCTCCCCCCAAACTGCCTGAAAACTTCTTTAAAGATATGCCCCCTGCTGGTACTTCTGAGGCCCCTTTCAGATGTCCATCGGGTAACTTGCATTTTCAAAAAGATAGGGTTGCTATGGAATCACCTTTAGGGGTTCTCTTTGCCCAGGCTTTCATGGCCCATGTTGAAGACGAAGCTATGAAAAAAAACTCCATACCAAACCAACTTTGTATCGTAGGTATGTTGATGACATTTTTGTGTGTTTAGATGACCTACAGTTACTCGAAGAACTCAGATTTAACCTTCAAGCTATTTCTGGATTAAAGTTAACTGTGGAGTTGAATAAGAACAACAGACTCCCTTTCCTCGATGTAATGGTAGATGGTTCCTCAGATGTTTTTATTAACTCCATTTACCGCAAGCCCACCAATGCGGGTAAGTGCATGAATTGTGAGGGTGAGTACACACAAGATTACAAAAAAAGGGGTAATCAAGGCATCTGCTGCGTGCCGAACTTCAGGACTTATGTCAGATGTTAGTTAACAATGTTTACTCCAACACAGATTTTGATCAAATTACTAAACACTTGCTAGATCGTCGTGCCTCTGAGTACTGTTTGTGTCAGCAAAACAAAATCACAGTTTACTACCAAAATATTTATAGCAGTTCGTACCAGGAAGACGAAAAACGTATTAAAGACATCGTCTTTAGAAATTGTAAACCGGTAGATGGCAGCCATGTCTTACGAATGATGATGTTTTATAAGAAACCCCGGACTTGCTCCTTAGTGTTGAAAAATAATTTGTCTGGCAAGTCTGGGACCCTGTCAAAAACTAATGTTGTGTACAGACTTAACTGTAATTATGGAGACTGCGCGCTCATCAGATGTGCATACATTGGGGTTTACGACTTGTAGTCTCAGCCGTCGCCTAACTCTCCATCTCCAATAGGAAGCGATTAGAAATAATTTTCAGCACGAGCACCAATCTACCCTTGATAGAGCAACCATTGTTAACAACACTGAAGTAGTTACACAATGTAATGATGTTAGAGAATTAAGAATGTCAGAGGCGATGTATATTAGGGAATGGGCTCCTACCATTAATATTCAATCTAATATAGTAACGGCCATTCCCTTATTCAATAGCTCCTCAAGACATGTGAGAACTAATCTAAGGTTAATTCTCTAATCCACGCTGCCAACGCTGTAGTAGGTGACCTTAGATTTAACCTTGTATATGGAAAGGTGTCATCTTGTTCAGTCTGTAAAAATGTAGTTGTTCTGTGCCTGTTCAATTGTGTTTTATTGAATTGCAATTTATTATTTTGAGAATGACTCCTTAAAGTCGAAACGTCAAATTGTTTGTTATTAAAATGGATAACTTTGGACAGCTCGTTTATGCTCATCCTCCCAAAGTCAGAACTAATGAGAAGAATTGAAAATATTAGAAAGATAATTAATAATTATAACAATCCTATGGTGTTTAACTCATTTGCTTATATATACATATATATATATATATATATATATATATATATATATATATATATATATATATATATATATATATATATATATGCAGAAACCTCTGGAAAATAAAAGAAATGAATACCGAACGTTTTCGTCTATTCAAGTCATTATCAGGGTACAGAGAATGTACCCTGATGATGTCTTGAATAGACGAAAACGTTCGGTATTAATTTCTTTTATTTTCCAAGTAGTTTCTGCAAGTATTGTTGTCACGTGTGCTTAATGATTTGTTTTGCATATATACATATATATTTATGTATGAATATATATATGTATATATACATATATATATATGTATATATAAATATATATATGTATATATATACATATATATTTATGTATGCATATATATATGTATATATACATATATATATATGTATATATACATATATATATGTATATATACATATGTATATTTATACACACACACACACACACACATATATATATATATATATATATATATATATATATATATATGTATATATATGTATATGTATATATATATGTGCATATATATAAATATACATGTATATATATACATATATGTATATATATACCCGTCTGGGGTATTGGCTGCATGTTGTTGTGGCAAAGTAGCATGCAGTTGATACTTTAGGGTCTATATGGGGCGCCTCTACGGACCAGAGCCACACATAATTTTGTCTGTGGTATAGGAAAACTCTGTACATAGAGAAATGATGACAATTTTATTCTACGACTGTCCCTCCGTTAAGCTGTGCCCCAACCCCTTGTTACTGTCCTGTACCATTTCTTTGAATATTCATTTCATTTTTTCGCCTACCTACCCTGTGGTGGGGGAAAAGAATACTGCCACTAAGTATTTCTACTTGAGTTGTAAAGGCGACAAAAAAGGGACGGGGGATGGGATTACGAGTTCTACTACCTGTAGCCCCAAAAGGGGACATTCCTATAAAAGAAAGTAAAGGCATAAGAGGGTTTGGAAGTTTTCCAACCAGTACCATAAGGTTTGGGTCTTTTAATCTGCGTGGATGTGGTACAGATGAGAGTAAAAGGGAAGGAATAGGCAGTATGTTTGTGAGAAGAAAGATGGATGTATTGGCTTTGATTGAAACTAAAATGAAAGGAAAGGGCAACTGTGAGTTTGGGAGTGTAGCTAGGAGGTACTCAGGAGTGAAGAGGGGACGAGGGGGAGAAGGGGTGGCTATACTAGTAAATGAAGAGATAAGTAAGCGGGTAGTGGAATGGAAGGAGGTGTCATCAAGGTTGATGTGGACGAAGGTGAAGCTGGGAAAGGAGATGTGGGTCTTTGTAAGTGCGTATGGGCCTGGTAGTGAGAAGAACGTAGAGAAAAGGGAGGCATTTTGGGTAGATATAAATGAGTGTATAGAGGGATCAGGGAGAAATGTCAATGTAGTTGTATTGGGAGACCTAAATACCAGGGTAGGAAATGAACCAATTGACGGAGTGATTGGGAACTATGGAGTTCGAGGCAAAAATCGTAGTGAAGAATTGATGGTGGGGATGTGTCTTGAAAGAGAGTTGATGATAGCAAATACAGTGTTTAAGAAGAAAGTTAAGCATAAGTACACATGGGAGAGGGTGATGGATGGTAAATTGAGAGTGGAGAATAGGTGGAGAAAGAGGAAAAGGGCAGAAGGTAGGGAGGTACTTAGAGTGAGCTGCTTAAATGAGGAAAAAAAGGAGAATGAGCATAAGAAATAGTTGAGAGAGGAGAGGGAGAGAGTAAAGGATAGAGTAGAACTAGGAGTGGAGGAGGAATGGAGATGGTTCAAGGAGGGAGTCATAAGGTGTGCAAAGATGGTGTGTGGAACAAGGAGGGTGGGAGGAAATAGAAAGAAGGGTAGTGAGTGGTGGGATGAGAAAGCAAAGAAGGGTGTAAAAGAGAAGAAGCAGGCATTCATAGATTGGCTACAAATTAGGACGAAGGAATCGTGTGAGAGGCACAAAGTAAAGAGAAAGGAAGTTAAGCATAAGATAAAGGAAGCAAAAAGGAGAGCAGATGTGAAATGGGGAAAGAGTATGACAGAAAATTTTGAAAGTAATGAAAAGATGTTTTGGAAGGAAGTTAAAAGATGAAAAGGAGGCGAATCAAGTAGAGAAGAAAAGGTAAAAAGTGCAGATGGAGAGATGATGATGGAAGAGAAGGCAGTGAAAGGAAAGTGGGCAGAGTATTTTAGGGAGTTGCTAAATGTGAAGGAGGATAGGGAGGGAAAGGTAGTTGCAGTGGGAAGCGCTAAGAAATTATGAGTGATGAGTGAGGAATATGGAGGAGAAATAGGGAAGGATGAAGTGAAAGTAGCTGTTAAGATGATGAGAGCAGGTAAGGGACCTGGTCTGGATGGATGCCATGCAGAATGTCTGAAGAAAAGAGGTACAGTTATGGTGGACTGGCTGGTGAGGTTATTTAGTGCTTGTTTAAGAGAAGGCAGAGTGTCAGAGGACTGGATGAGTGCCTGTATAGTTCCGCTTTACAAAGGAAAGGGGGACAAGTGTGAGTGTAGTAGTTACAGAAGGATCAGCTTGTTGAGTGTAGTTGGGAAGGCTTATGGGAGGGTCTTGATTGAGAGGATTAGGAGAGGAACAGAGGGAGTAATTGGTGAGGAACAGTGTGGTTTTAGGACAGGTAGGGGATGTGTAGATCAGATCTTTGTGGTAAGACAGATATGTGAGAAATCTATAGGAAAAGGTAAGGATGTTTTTTGGGCTTTTATGGATCTGGAAAAGGCTTACGACAGGGTAGACAGGAATGAGTTGTTGGAGGTACTGCAGATATATGGGATAGGAGGAAAGCTGTTAAGAGCAGTCAAGAGTTTTTATGAGAGTAGTAGAGCTTGCATTAGGATTAGAAATGGAAAGAGTGAATGGTTTGAAGTAAAGGTGGGACTTCGTCAGGGGTGTGTTATGTCGCCCTGGCTGTTCAATCTTTACATGGATGGGGTGGTGCGAGAGGTGAATGCAAGGGTAGTGGGTCAGGGGTTGGAGATTATTAAAGAAAATGGAGAAAAGTGGGAGGTGAGCCAGCTTTTGTTTGCTGACGACACTGCGCTTGTAGTAGGATTAGAGGAGGGGTTGAGGAAGTTAGTGACAGAGTTTGAGAAGGTGTGTGAAAGAAGGAAGCTGAAGATGAATGTGGGCAAAAATAAGGTGATCAGATGTGCAAGGGGAGAGAGTGACAGTAGGCTGGAAGTGAGCATTAAGGGTGAGAAACTGGAGGAAGTGGATAGTTTCAGATACTTGAGTGCGAATGTGACAGGAAAGGGAGGAGTGGGGGTGGAATGTAGAATGAGAGAAGCGAGTAAATGCCTTGGTGGATTAAAAAAGTGTAATGAGAAATTGACATCTGGGAATGGATGCTAAGAGGAGGTTATATGAAGGAGTGATTGTGCCAACAGCAATGTACGGGGCAGAAATATAGAACACGAGAGAGGAA
Source organism: Oratosquilla oratoria (assembly GCF_046742065.1). Taxonomy (NCBI): domain Eukaryota; kingdom Metazoa; phylum Arthropoda; class Malacostraca; order Stomatopoda; family Squillidae; genus Oratosquilla; species Oratosquilla oratoria. Next base: position 36,935,696 of record NC_134813.1, on the reverse strand, counting down.
GAGAGAAGGAGTTTGAATGTGTTTGAGATGAAATGTCTGAGAAGTATGATAGGGGTTACTAGGATAGATTGAGCGAGAAATGAGGAGGCGAGGAGAACAGGGGTGGAAAGGGAGCTGGGAGACAGGGTTGATGAAAGAGTATTAGGATGGTTTGGACGCATGGAAAGAATGAGTGAAGAAAGATTAGTAAAAGAAGTGTAGAAGGCGGAGGTGGAAGGAGTGAATATGAGGGGGCGTCCTAGGATGAGATGGATGGATGTGGTGAAAGGGGCTTTACAAAAGAAAGGAATGTCTGTATATGAAGGACGGGAGAGGAAAGAAGATAGGGGTGAATGGAGAAGGGCTGTGTATAGATGAGGCTGTGATGCATGAGGGGGAGTGGTTGGGGGATGGGGTATGAGGAAGTATGTATGAGAAAAAATTTGACGCAGCCCGAAGGGATTTCTCCCCGTCTTCTCCTTTTCTGCATGAGGGGACGGAGAGGGGGGGCGGGTCACCGAATTTATGAAGCGGCCTTGCTGTGGATGTACTGTGTCTTGCGACACTGCTTCTGACCCAGGCCAGTGGACAGGATGCAGGGATGACCCGTCATCCAGGAGGTGCCAAGATAGGAGGGAGGAAGGAGGGTGGAGGAGAGTGGAATATATGGGAAATGAAATGGGTGAGAGTGATTTCTATGCCTTTTTCTTTTTGGCTACCACCCATGTAAAGGGGAAAAGCCTTTGGTATATGTATGTATGTATGTATGTATGTATGTATGTATGTATGTATGTATGTATGTATGTATGTATGTATGTATGTATGTATGTATTTATATATATATATGTGTGTGTGTGTGTGTGTGTGTGTGTGTGTGTGTGTGTGTGTGTGTGTGTGTGTGTGTGTGTGTGTGTGTGTGTGTGTGTGTGTGTCTGTGTGTGTGTTTGTGCGTGCGTGCGTGCGGGTGTGTGTGTGTGTGTGTGTGTGTTTGTGTTTGTGTGTGTGTGTGTGTGTGTGTGTGTGTGTGTGTGCATGTGTGTGTGTGTGTGTGTGTGTGTGTGTGTGTGTGTGTGTGTGTGTGTGCGTGCGTGTGCGTGTGCATGTGTGTTTGTGTGTGTCTGTACAAATATATATATATATGTATATATATATGTATATATGTACATATATATATATATATATATATATATATATATATATATATATATATATATATATATATATATGAGAGAATGTGGGCGGGGAAGGGCAAACGAAGATGTGTTAGGAATAGAGTTTATTGCCCTAACGTTGCGACCAACTTGGTCTTCTTCAGAGGACTACAGCATTACAGACGGATCACAATTCTTACATCAAGAATACCTTTAGGAAGCTGAAATACCCCGGAGGTTTGATCACCAGGACAACGAGGAAAGCCAAGAAGATCTACGATGGCTCAAACGTCCGGACCCCGGGAAAGGATAAGTCTCATTTTATTTCTGTCCCTAATTCTATAAACACCATAGCTATTGATGATTATTTGTTAAAAGGTGGAATAAATATAGCAAAAATATCTTCCAATAAAATAGGAAAAATATTTAAGAAACATAATAATATGCGTAATAATCTCAGTGTCATTTACCGTATTCCATGCAACGGTTGTCCATCATCTTATTTCGGTGAGTCAGGTCGAGGGTTCAATAAACGCTTGAATGAGCACAAAAACGATCTCAGGGCTCGTAGAACATCTAACTCCCTGGTTCGTCACCTGGACAAATGTGGACATCTACCTGATTGGAACAACGCAGAAATTCTACACGAGGGATTTGAGAAGAAAATGAGAAAAACTGTGGAAGCTGCACATATCGCCGCCAACAAGAACAACAACGACAGAGACGGATTTAAATGCCTCTCGAAAGCAGCAAGTGTCCTAATAATTAAATCGTTAGCCAAAGGGAAAACATGACGCTCATACCTTGGCGGGTTCCCTCTCACTACGAATATAAGAATTGTGATCCGTCTGTAATGCTGTAGTCCTCTGAAGAAGACCAAGTTGGTCGCAACGTTAGGGCAATAAACTCTATTCCTAACACATCTTCGTTTGCCCTTCCCCACCCACATTCTCTCTCATTTGTCTGAAATAATCTTAAATATATATATATATATATACATATATATATATATATATATATATATATATATATATATATATATATATATATATATATTGTCCGTGTGGACTCTTCAAACAAGTACTGTTAAAAATGAAGGCACTTTTATTACTGGGTATCGTTATTAGGTTTTTTATTTTCCTCGCCAGGGCTCAGTGATGCGCGTAAAGTCGATGAAGGAGGTGGGCGAAACTCATTATTATGATAAGCAAGAACTCGTGCAAGACGAGGGTATGACGTCATGCTTAAGTGAGAAAAGCAGTGGAATAGAAAATGGTCAAATTGAGAAAGGTCCAGTTTCGCCCTTGCATACGAAATCAGTCGACGCATTTTTCCACTTACGGATGCTGGGCTTTCCTGTGAAGGTAACAGTCGTCATGTTGGGCGTGAGAGCCCAGTTCAGAATGATCTCGAAATCCTTAACAATGTCTACGGACATCACCCCGACGAAGACGTCGGGGTAAGAAGCCAGGGCCA
>NC_134813.1:36898090-36910590 GCF_046742065.1 Oratosquilla oratoria | reverse complement strand
CAGTGATTGAGGAGAAGCATGGTAAGGAAACAGAAGCTGATAGTGAGGAGGAAGATGACCCAGAGCCAAGAGTAACGTGGAAGGATGCCGCTAAAGGATTGGCAACATTGATCAAGTTTGCGGAGCAGTGCACCTACATGGGGACTCAGAACGTGATGTCTCTTCACTGTCTTCAAAATGAATCTTTAATCCAGAGAGGCAAACATTCTAAACAAAGAGACATACGTGATTTCATGAAAACAAATAAAGATAAATAAATATGAATATACTGGTAAATAAATAAACAACAAAAGTGAAGCCATTGAATGAATTTTATTTAAGTTCTCTATGAATAAAGGCAATAAATGTATTTTTTTAATATTCCTTCTCGTAACCGGGATTTTCCCTTTCCGGCACGTCTTTGGTCCCACTCGTGCCGGTTAAAAGAGCTTATACTGTATATATATATATATATATATATATATACATATGTCTATATTTATATATGTATATATATATGTATATATATATATATATATATATATATATATATATGTATATATATATTGCTATGAAGGTAAGACAGATGAGTGGAAAAGGTGGTAGAGAAACGTGGGTTGGAGCGAGAATACTATATTCCTGACGTGTCAACTACAAGTCTTCTTCAGAATGACAGACAACGTATGTACACAGTATATATACTCTCCTTATGGCTCATCCGGCAGGACGTCTCAGAATGTCGTATGCTGATTGGCCCGATACTCCCTCCTCCATGACGTAAGTATTGAGGGGGCCATTGAGGTGTTAAAAAGGGTAATAAATTCTGTGAATAACAGCGATTTGCCAGTCAGAAAAGCAGACTCTATAGATTTGGTGTAAACTTTGCTGCCTTTGTGTTTGAGGGCCAAGAGTTCAAACAGTATCGAGGCCTGGCTATGGGTTTACCATTAAGTGCTGTCATGGCATCACTTTTTATGGAAACATTGGAAGAGGATAAATTTATTCGCATCATAGGAAGAGGCTCACATTAGTTCCGATACGTAGATGACGTGTCAGTGGTGGTACCCGAGGGAACATATGTGAATAATAAACTCCGAATGCTTAACGAAGTGAACAAAGACATCCAGTTCACAGTGGAGATTGAGAAGGACAATGAAATACCATTTTTAGACACTATTATCTATCGGGGCGAAAAAAAGGTGTAAAATTTTCAGTCTACAGAAAACCCACGAATAAAGATGACTTCATACACTACCTATCCCAACACAGCAGACGCACAAAATCAGGAGTGGTAATTGGTTTCTACCTGAGAGCACTAAGGATATGCAACAAAGAATATGTAGAAGAGGAGATGTCCTACATACCATTTCTGTACACTTTATCACCTCATCCTTAGAACATGACAAATTTTCTTCTATTTCTGCATTTTACGCCCCCTCCATTATTTTTTAGTCTGACTTTCATGGCATTCTCTTTATCATGTTTTTTATTTTGTTTACCCTATGAAGTTCATTGTTTCTCCTTCTTTTCTTTTTTCTCTATTTTTCCTTCACTCTTATTTTCCTTTCCTTCAGAAAATTCCTACTCTCTCCAATGAAAACAGTATTATTCTTGTATACTATGTGTATATTAATCTATTGATTTAGTTTTTATCTATTTATTTATGTATTTATTTATTCTTTATCTTCATTCATTACACATTTATTTATTCATTTATTCTTTATTACATTATTCACCTATTTATTCATTTATATATTTCTTTTTTGTGCCTGTGTAAATTTTGTCTACATTCATCAGTGTTTACCTCAACCAATTCTATGAATTATTTTCGACCAAGAAATATTATGTATAAAACTTTAATAGAACTTAAGTTTCTCAATTTTCTTTTTCTTGAACTCAGTATCTGCAGGAGAAAGAGAATTCCAGGAGGACAGGAAATGAGGACTGTACATTGTGGAAGATGGAAGTGGATTCCTTGTCTGTTTTTGGCCTTTGCTTCTTACTCCGACGTCTTCGTCGGGGTGATGTCCGTAGACATTGTTAAGGATTTCGAGATCATTCTGAATTGGGCTCTCACGCCCAACATGACTACTATTACCTTCACAGGAAAGCCCAGCATCCGTAAGTGGCAAATGCATCGATTGATTTAGTATGCAAGGGCGAAACTGGACCTTTCTCAATTTGACCATTTTCTATTCCACTATTTTTCTCACTTAAGCATGACGTCATACCCTCATCTTGCACGAGTTCTTGCTTATCATAATAATGAGTTTCGCCCATCCCCTTCATCGACTTTACGCGCATGAGTGAGCCCTGGCGAGGAAAATAAAAAAACCTAATAAGGATACCCAGTAATAAAAGTGCCTTCATTTTTAACAGTACTTGTTTGAAGAGTGCACACGGACACTATATATATGTATATGTATATATACATATTCATACACACACACACAAACACACACACACACACACACACTCACACACACACACACACACACACACACACACACACATACACACTCACACACACACACACACACACACACACACACATATATATATATATATATATATATATTATATATATATACTGTATATATATATATATATACATATATATATATATATATATATATATATGTATGTACATACAAACATATACCAAAGGCTTTTCCCCCTTACACGGGTGGTAGCCAAAAAGAAAAAGGCATAGAAATCACTCCCACCCATTTCATTTCCCATATATTCCACTCCCCTCCACCCACCTCCCTCCCTCCTATCTTAGCACCTCCTGGATGACGGGTCATCCCTGCATCCTGTCCACTGCCCTGGGTCAGAAGCAGTGTCGCAAGACACAGTACATCCACAGCAAGGCCGCTTCATAAATTCGGCGACCCCCCCACGTCTCCGTCCCCTCATGCAGGACAGGAGAAGACGGGGAGAAATCCCTTCAGGCTGCGTCAAATTTTTTCTCATAAATACTTCCTTACCCCCCATCCCCCACACACTCCCCCTCATGCATCACAGCCCCATCTATACACAACCCTTCTCCATTCACCCCTATCTTCTGTCCTCTCCCGTCCTTCCTCTACAGACATTCCTCTCTTTTGTAAAGTCCCTTTCACCCCATCCATCCATCTCATCCTAGGACGCCCCCTCATATTCACTTCTTCCACCTCCGCCTTCCACACTTCTTTTACTAATCTTTCTTCACTCATTCTTTCCATGTGTCCAAACCATCCTAATACTCTTTCATCAACCCTGTCTCCCAGCTCCCTTTCCACCCCTGTTCTCCTCCTCACCTCCTCATTTCTCACTCAATCTAGCCTAGTAACCCCTATCATACTTCTCAGGCATTTCATCTCAAACACATTCATACTCCTTCTCTCTTCCTCTCTCATGTTCCATTTTTCTGCTGCGTACATTGCTGTTGGCACAATCACTCCTTCATATAGCCTCCATTCCCAGATGTCTATTTCTCATTACACTTTTTTAATCCACCAAGGCATTTACTCGCTTCTCTCAATCTACATTCTACTTCCACCCCCACTCCTCCCTTTCCTGTCACATTCGCACTCAAGTATCTTAAACTATCCACTTTCTCCAGTTTCTCACCCTTAATGCTCACTTCCAGCCTACTGTCACTCTCTCCCCTTGCACATCTGATCACCTTATTTTTGCCCACATTTATCTTCACCTTCCTTCTTTCACACACCTTCTCAAACTCTGTCACTAACTTCCTCAAACCCTCCTCTGATCCTGCTACAAGCGCGGTGTCGTCAGCAAACAACAGCTGGCTCACTTCCCACTTTTCTCCATTTTCTTTAATCATCTCCAACCACTGACCCACTACCCTTGCATTCACCTGTCACACCACCCTATCCATGTAAAGATTGAACAGCCAGGGCGACATAACACACCCCTGACGAAGTCCCACCTTTACCTCAAACCATTCACTCTCTCCATTTCTAATCCTAACGCAAGCTCTACTACTCTCATAAAAACTCTTGACTGCTCTTAACAGCTTTCCTCCTATCCCATATATCTGCAGTACCTCCCACAGTGCCTTCCTGTCTACCCTGTCGTAAGCCTTTTCCAGATCCATAAAAGCCCAATAAACATCCTTACCTTTTCCTATAGCTTTCTCATATATCTGTCTCACCACAAAAATCTGATCTACACATCCCCTACCTGTCCCAAAGCCACACTGTTCCTCACCAATTACTCCCTCTGTTCCTCTCCTAATCCTCTCAATCAAGATCCTCCCATAAGCCTTCCCAACTACACTCAACAAGCTGATCCTTCTGTAACTACTACACTCGCACTTGTCCCCCTTTCCTTTGTAAAGCGGAACTATACAGGCACTCATCCAGTCCTCTGGCACTCTACCCTCTCTTAAACAATCATTAAATAACCTCACCAGCCAGTCCACCATAACTGTACCTCCTTTCTTCAGACATTCTGCATGGCATCCATCCATCCCAGGTGCCTTACCTGCTCTCATCATCTTAACAGCTGCTTTCACTTCATCCTTCCTTATTTCTCCTCTATTTTTCTCACCCATCACTCTTATTTTCTTAGCGTTTCCCACTGCAACTACCTTTCCCTCCCTATCCTCATTCACATTTAGCAACTCCCTAAAATACTCTGCCCACTTTTCTCTCACTGCCCTCTCTTCCATTATCATCTCTCCATCTGCACCTTTTACCTTTTCTTCTCTACTTGATTCGCCTCCTCTTCCTCTTTTAACTTCCTTCCAAAGCATCTTTTTATTACTTTCAAAATTTTCTGTCATACTCTTTCCCCATTTTATATCTGCTCTCCTCTTTGCTTCCTTTATCTTATGCTTAACTTCCTTTCTCTTTACTTTGTACCTCTCATACGATTCCTTCGTCCTAATTTGTAGCCAATCTATGAATGCCTGCTTCTTCTCTTTTACACTCTTCTTTGCTTCCTCATCCCACCACTCACTACCCTTCTTTCTATTTCCTCCCGCCCTCCTTGTTCCACACACCATCTTTGCACACCTTATGACCACCTCCTTGAACCATCTCCATTCCTCCTCCACTCCTAGTTCTACTCTATCCTTTACTCTCTCCCTCTCCTCTCTCAACTTTTTCTTATACTCATTCTCCTTTTTTCCTCATTTAAGCAGCTCACTCTAAGTACCTCCCTACCTTCTGCCCTTTTCCTCTTTCTCCACCTATAGTCCACTCTCAATTTACCTTCCACCAGGAAATGATCTGATATTCTCCCAGTCTCTCCCCTTAGAACATGTACATCCTTAACTCTTCCTACCATACTCCTGGTCACCACTATATAGTCCATTAACGCTCTATCTGCCACCCTTCCATCCACCACCCTCTCCCATGTGTACTTATGCTTAACTTTCTTCTTAAACACTGTATATGCGATCAACAACTCTCTTTCAAGACACATCTCCACCATCAATTCTCCACCACGATTTTTGCCTCGAACTCCATAGTTCCTAATCACTCCGTCAATTGGTTCATTTCCTACCCTAGCATTTAGGTCTCCCAATACAATTAGATTGACATTTCTCCCTAATCCCTCTATGCACTTATTTATATCTACCCAAAATGCCTCCCTTTTCTCTACGTTCTTCTCACTACCAGGCCCATACGCAATTACAAAGACCCACATCTTCTTTCCCAGCTTCACCTTCATCCACATTAACCTTGATGACACCTCCTCTCACTCCACTACCCGATTACTTATCTCTTCATTTACTAGTATAGCCACCCCTTCTCCCCCTCGTCCCCTCTTCACTCCTGAGTACCTCCCAGCTACACTCCCAAACTCACAGTTGCCCTTTCCTTTCATTTTAGTTTCAATCAAAGCCAGTACATCCATCTTTCTTCTCACAAACATACTGCCTATTTCTTTCCTTTTACTCTCATCTGTACCACATCCACGCAGAATAAAAGACCCAAACCTTAGGGTACTGGTTGGAAAACTCCCAGACCCTCTTATGCCTTTACTTTCTTTTTTAGAAATGTCCCCTTTTGGGGCTACAGGTAGTAGAACTCCTAATCCTATCCCCCGTCCCTTTTTTGTCGCCTTTTATGACTCAAGTGAAAATACTTGGTGGCAGTATTCTTTTCCTCCACCACAGGGTAGGTAGGCGAAAAAAGGAAATGAATATTCAGAGAAATGGTACAGGACAGTAACAAGGGGTTGGGGGAAGGCATAACGGAGGGACAGTCGTAGTATAAAACTGTCATCATTTCTCTATGTACAGAGTTTTCCTCTATCACAGATAAAATGATGTGTGGCTCTGGTCCGTAGGGGCACCCCATATAGACCCTAAAGTTATCAACTGCATGCTACTTTGCCACAGTAACATGCAGCCAATACCCCAGACGGGGTACATGTATACACACACACACACACACACACACACACACACACACACACACACACACACATATATATATATATATATATACAGTATATATATATATAAATGTATATATATATATATATAAATGTATATATATACATATATATATATATATATATATGTATGTATGTATGTATGTATATAAGCACATAAGTTAAACACCACAGCATTGTCATAGTTATTAATTCTCTTTCTAATAATTTCAATTCTTCTTACTAGTTCTGACTTTGGGAGGATGAGCATAAACGAGCTGTCCAAAGTTATCCATTTTGATAACAAACAATTTGACGTTTCGACTTTAAGGAGTCATTCTCAAAATAATAAATTGCAATTCAATAAAACACAATTGAACAGGCACAGAACAACTATATTTTCACAGACTGAACAAGGTGACGCCTTTCCATATACAATAGTGTGTGGGCCGTCGACCTGACCCGAGCTGATCGTCTCAGAGGAGGGGAGGGGGAGCAGGAGGGGGAGTCGGGGCAGTAGGCAATGCGATAGCGAAGTTTTCACATTACCGTAAAAATAGCCTGGGGCAAAATCACCAGTAAATAGGTTAAGTCTAAGGTCACCTACTACAGCGTTGGCAGCGTGGATGAGAGAATTAACCTTAGATTAGTTCTCACATGTCTTGAGGAGCTATTGAATAAGGGAATGGCCGTTACCATATTAGATTGAATATTAATGGTAGGAGCCCATTCCCTAATATACATCGCCTCTGACATTCTTAATTCTCTAACATCATTACATTGTGTAACTACTTCAGTGTTGTTAACAATGGTTGCTCTATCAATGGTAGATTGGTGCTCGTGCTGAAAATTATTTCTAATCGCTTCCTATTGGAGATGGAGAGTTAGGCGACGACTGAGACTACAAGTCGTAAACCCCAATGCATGCGCATCTTATGAGCGCGCAGTCTCCATAATTACAGTTAAGTCTGTACACAACATTAGTTTTTGACAGGGTCCCAGACTTCCCAGACAAATTATTTTTCAACACTAAGGAGCAAGTGCGGGGTTTCTTAGAAAACATCATCATTCGTAAGACATGGCTGCCATCTACCGGTTTACAATTTCTGAAGACGATGTCTTTAATACGTTTTTCGTCTTCCTGGTACGAACTGCTATAAATATTTTGGTAGTAAACTGTCTAGCAAGTGTTTAGTAATTTGATCAAAATCTGTGTTGGGGTAAACATTGTTAACTAACATCTGACGTAAGTGATGAAGTTCGTCATGCAGCAGATGCCTTGATTACCCCTTTTTTTGTAATCTTGTGTGTACTCACCCTCATAATTCATGCACTTACCCGCATTGGTGGGCTTGCGGTATATGGAGGTAATAAAAACATCTGAGGAACCATCTACCATTACATCGAGGAAAGGGAGTCTGTTGTTCTTATTCAACTCCACAGTGAACTTTAATCCAGAAATAGCTTGAAGGTTAGATCTGAGTTCCTCGAGTAACTGTAGGTCATCTACACACACAAAAATGTCATCAGCATACCTACGATACGAAATTGGTTTGGTATGGACTTTTTTTTTATAGTTTCTTCTTCAACATGGGCTATGAAAGCCTGGGCAAAGAGAGTCCCTTAAGGTGATCCCATAGCAACCCCATCTTTTTTAACATACAAATTACCCGATGGACATCTGAAAGGGGCTTCAGAAGTACAAGCCAGTAGCATATCTTTCAAGAAGTTTTCAGGCAGTTTGGGGGGAGGGAGGACTGAGTAGCGATAAACAAAGTTAAGAATGATATCAATAGTTCTGAAGAGGGAGACATTAGAGAAGAGGCTATTCGCATTCAGCGAAGCCATAATGCCAGTAGGCCTATTGATTCTTAACATGTCAATAAATTCATCTGTGGATTTGAGTAAGTGGTGAGGATGTAAGGGGTGAGAATTTGGTGTAAGCGTTTAGCAAGGGAGTAGGTAGGGGTTAAATCTAAGGTCACCTACTACAGCGTTGGCAGCGTGAATGAGAGAATGAACATTAGATTTATGTTTAACCATTGGATTACTAGAAAGGGGCAGAAATTCCATAGGGTAATGTAGTAAGTTATTACATTTATCTACATATGTATCACTGTCAGGGATAACATATGGAAAGGCTTTGTCAGCTTTACGGATGATAATGTGTTCATTATCACAAAGCTGCTGTGCGGCTTCGCGAAGGCGGGGGAACAAAAAGCCGGGCGCATGTCAAAATCTAGAATTTGTGCTTTCTGCTTGAAGGTTTTCTTGCAGGTCAGGGTTAATAGAAATTTTACCTTCACGTTCAAGTTTACAAAGATTATCATATAATAAGGCGATCTCAGTCTTTTTGTTAACACTATTAAATTTAAGAGAAAGATGATAATTGATACCTAAGTTTAAAAAGTCAATTTGCTCATCGGAAAGCACAACACTAGAAGGATTGACATAGCCATCCGAAGGCTTAGGAATAGCCAAAGGACCATCATATAAACGGGACAATTTCTTCAAGATGCGGGTCCGTCGTACTTGGAAGTGCGTGGCAATACGTCGGTCAAGCACAGCCAACGTTTGTTCCTTTAAGACAATGTCCACATCAGAGGAATCGATCTGGAGGGAAAACTTTGCTATCTCTGCACGAAGACTCTGTAACTATAACTTCTTGTGCTGGGCTTGTTCTTCAACCAGTTTCCTCCGGAAATCCAAGGTGAAGCTTTTATGCTGTACTGCGCGGACGTGTAGTCGTAGAATCGTATACTTGGGGCGCAGGTTCTCTTTAATGCAAACTGAGTTAAACACCACAGCATTCTCGCAATTATTAATTTTCTTTCTAATATTTGCAATTCTCCTCACTACAGTTCTGACATTGGGAGGATGAGCATAAACGAGCTGTACAAAGTTATCCATTTTAATAACACACAATTTGACGTTTGGACTTCAAGGAATCATTCTCAAATTAATAAATTGCAATTCAACACAACACAATTGAACAGGTACAGAACAACTACATTTCACAGACTGAACAAGATGACACCTTTCCATATACACGGAAAAGTTTACAAAAGTGTGTGGGCCGTCAACCTGACCCGAGCTGATCGTCTCAGAGGAGGGGAAGGGGGAGTCAGGGCAGTAGGCAATGCGAGAGGGGTGGACACACTATTGTAAGCCTTTCCGTGTATATGGAAAGGCGTCACCTTGTTCAGTCTGTGAAAATTTAGTTGTTCTGTGCCTGTTCAATTGTGTTGTGTTATGTTGAATTGTAATCTATTATTTTGAGAATGACTCCTTGAAGTCGAAACGTCAAATTGTGTGTTATCAAAATAGATAACTTTGGACAGCTCCTTTATGCTCATCCTTCCAAAATCAGAACTATAGTGAGGAGAATTGAAAATATTAGAAAGAAAATTAATAATTGCGAGAATGATGTGGTGTCTAACTCAGTATGCATTAAAGAGAACCAACGCCCCAAGTATACGATATATATACATATATATATACACACATATATATACATACATATATATATATATAAATATATATATACATATATACATTATATATATACATACATATATATATATATAAATATATATATACATATATACATTATATATATACATACATATATATATATATATATATATATATATATATGCATACAGTGTTACACACTATCACCTACAACCTAGAATATGTGGATTAATAAGAGATCAAGGAGGACAATATTTATCCTTAGAGGTATTGCCTCATCCCTTAAAGGTGAGTGAACAATTCTAATGTTTATCATAAAGTATTAAGTCTGGTATATATCATCAACTACTGAGGTTAGACAAAAATATTCACACAACATTTTTATATATTGAACATGACAAAAAAGGTGACAAAAAGAAACCAAATAACTATAGGCCTATTAGTTTGACTTCGATCGTAGGAAAAATAATGGAAACTATCATCAGAGATGCTATCGAATATCATTTAGAAAGTAACCGTTTGATAAATGATAGCCAACATGGTTTCAGACGGAAACGTTCTTGCGTGACTAACTTACTCGAATTCTACAACACAGTTATCTCGAATTATGACAAAAGAAACAATATAGATTTAATATATCTAGACTTTGCAAAAGCTTTTGATACCGTCCCACACGAAAGACTACTTACTAAATTAGCTTTGCATGGAATAAGTGGTAGCCTATTAGGTTGGACTAGTAATTGGTTGAAAGGTCGAAAACAGAGAGTTGTTTTAAATGGAAAAACTTCTGGATGGAAAAGTGTTGCAAGTGGAGTTCCTCAGGGTTCCGTTCTTGGGCCACTTCTATTCATAGTATATATAAATGATATAGACCATGGACTAAAATCTACTGTTTCCAAATTTGCTGATGATACAAAACTGTGCGGAGTGGCAAATGATCACTCAAACCAATTAGATATTCAAGAAGATTTAGATCAATTACAGCAATGGTCTGAAAAGTGGCTAATGAAATTTAACACAAGTAAATGCAAGGTAATGCACATAGGTAAAAATAACAGTAAGTACGATTACAAGTTATTTGGAAATTCGTTAACAAAAGTGGATAGTGAAAAAGATCTCGGCGTAATTATCAGTAACGACCTCAAATCATCCAAGCAGTGTATTTCAGCCTCTGAGAAAGCAAATAAGATTCTGGGATTGATTGCGCGATCTTTTGATTTCAAAACTCCATCACTCATTAACAAGCTATATAAATCGTTAGTTCGTCCACATTTGGAATATGCTGTTTCCGTATGGTCACCGAATCTCATTAAAGACATTGACAGACTGGAAAAAGTACAACGGCGAGCCACAAAACTGATTCCAAATATCAAAAATAAATCATACGAAAATCGACTTAAGCACATGAATCTGTTTTCCCTAAAAAAGCGTAGACTCAGAGGTGACTTGATACAGGTCTTTAAGATTTTAAAGGGAATTGACAACATCAAAAGTGACAAAATTTTCACATTGAATGAGAATCAGACAAGAAACAATGGTCTCAAACTGTCCGGAAATAGATTCAATTTGGAAGTAGGTAGAAACAACTTTGTCAACCGTGTAGTTAATGAATGGAATAAACTTCCTGCACAGGTAGTGCAATGTAGTTCAGTTCGAAGCTTTAAGAATCATTTAGATAAATACCTAAGTAAGATGCTGTAATTATTATAATTTATGTTATATTATTTGTTTTTGTTTTGTTATCATTTGTCTGTCTGATTTTCATTTATTATTAGTTATATGTCAATTTATTATCATTTACTATTTACCTGTTTGTTTGTTATTCAACTATACCAATGCATTTATTTATGTATTTTAATTGTTATTTACATTATTATAGTTTTAATTTATTATTAATATATATATATATTATATATATATTTTTTTTCATCCGACCTCGATATGGATCAAAAGGTCTCCTGTCGGCATGCTTTGCCTTTGTAATCCTTTGTAATCCTTTATAGCAATTACATATCCTCATTAAATGCAAAATAATTCTTCAACACAGCAAAATATATGACTTACACATATAAGGTAAACTGAAATCATACTACCACTACATTCATTCAGTAGATCTATACTCTGATCTCCAACTTCTTATTCATGTGAAATGGAATTAACAAAATAATAAACATTAGTAAATAAACAAAATTTGGCATAGTATGCCCACATGTTATGAATTAGATCTTGTTTTAATATTTATCAATGTATTAAGGAGTTCACTAATAATATATCTGCAATGGCATGATCTGCATATACATGGTATGTAATATTTGTTTCATTGAATATTATTTTCATCTCCAGTTTGAACAAGAGAATTATCAATCCCTAATACAATACAAATTCCAGGCTTACACACCTTGTATATGCACTCTCTCTCTGGTACAGCAATCCTCCCCCTTTTTATTACTAAATAGGCAAAAGCTAGGCACATGTTCTGAATCTTCATTGGGATAACATATAGGACATGATATTTGTTTGCCTGCAATCGAGACCAAAACATTCGTTCCAATTTAGTTCGACAACAAACAAGTTCCAACAATGAATCTGTCGACATATATGGTCGTTAACATAAATCATACATTATACATCGCAATAAATTAAAGCAAATA
>NC_134813.1:36883090-36893090 GCF_046742065.1 Oratosquilla oratoria | reverse complement strand
CCTACGACTAAGCCTCCTACTCCCCTTCTAACTTTGTTGGTTGAGGTTATTGTAGAATAAATATCCTTAAAGCAACCTCACAGTTACGTATAATGATTTCAGCCTCCAACTCCAAGTCTCCTATCCACCCCTCCTGAGCCACGACTTCACGCAATAGATATCACGAAGAATCGCCCGGTGGCAATAGCCTGCTTTCATTTTCATACAGACATCTCTTCTGCTCCTACAACTATCGATTCCGTGCGAGCGGGTGGTATTTTCTAGGTAGTCCATAGTCCATAGTCAGTTAAAATAGGCCTCTCTCGCAGGACACACAGTGCTCTCAGGTAAAGCCCCGCTCACATCGACGCGTTTCGCCTTTACGTTTTTACTTCGATGTTGCTTCGGTGTAAATGCACCCTGTCGTACCAGAAACGCATTGGTAGAGCTGATACCGAGATAACATTGAGATAATACAGTTCGCGGTGCTAGATAGAAAATAGAACCTGCAGCTCTAGCTCCAGACATACATATTAGCTCTGGCTGCCGTTAGTTAGCTCAATCAAGCCGAGGGAGACCTCCTGCGCAGTGAAAGTATTAAGCCTATCTTGGTTAATCCTTTTATTTGTACTCGAGACTTACCCATGTGTTCTGACTGCCACTGCGAGGGAGTTGATATTAATGCTGATGTTCATTCTAATATTATTCATAAATGTATTAGAATTTAATTTCATGCATGTTTATCGGCATATGTATGTTCATGTGTGGATTTTATTGATTTTCCAGAGGTATCCAGCGTCTGGCTGAGTCTTTATCCACGTAAATATGAGTGGAATCCAAGATGGGAATGGGGATATAAAAAGTGTATGTATATGGAGACCCTTATTAAGATTCATGTTGTTTTAGCTGCAGCCATATGTTTTCATGTGGCTTAATTTTAGGAAACTGTTGAGCTATTTTTCCTGTGTCTGCACATGACATAAAGTTTAGGATGTTTACATGAATTTTCATTCATTATTTCATCTCTATTAATTTGAAATAACTCTACTCTTCATTATTCTTGTGGTTAGACAGTCGCGCAATTAAAAATACATGCGTGGTGATGTAAACTCAATAATGCACAGGCTAATGTAACGTTCTGTTCCGCATAAATGGTGCACAATGAATGAATTACCAATACTGTGCATAAAGGTCAAAACATTTTCCTCTATTTGACACGTTACCACTTTTATATCTCTGCAACGCAACTAATGTTGTTCTCACCATTGGTTTGTCAGTATCATTGTCACACTGCTGCACAGTGATTTGGTGTTTCTTTAAGGTTGATGAAAGGAGTTGGATGAGTTCCTTCTTTATATAATTGTTATTCGAGAACTTTGAAGTCAACCATATCCTACGTTGGATGTGGCTATGATCTTTTGGTGAACAGCTGTAACCATCAAAAATTAAAGTAACTTTGTGAGAATGTCTGCTGAGGCACTGCAAATATCTCAGGTAATTTTCAGTAATCTCCTGCTATATATGACCCTGTTCCCACTTAACCATGTAGAGAAGCCATCCACCATCTACCATCAAATTGGAGCATGGTTGGTCAGTAAGATCTGATGGATTAGTCAAGTCCTTCAAACTACTCTTCGAAAAACCTACTTTGTTTACTTTGTTCATTTTGTGATCTTTGCTGCTGAACAAAGACAAAAAGTAGGGAGTTAGCTCATAATCTAAAATTTTCTCAATTTTCATATTCCATTCAGCAAAAATAATCAGTCGGTGTAACAAGTTGACTGAATTGAGTTTTTTTTTATTGATATTGGGAACCTTTCCAAGTGATGATGGAGCCTGTATTTTGAATTTCACCTCTATAGTTGATGTTACTGATTGCCCATCTAGCTTTATATGCTTCTCCATGCCTACTTCTGCAGCTTTCTCAGCATTGAATGCATCATCTGCAGTGTTTGTGAATCCTGTAGAAAAAGACGCGAGCAACTGCTTGCCTCGGTCTTGGTCAAAAGGATTGCTCTCCTCGCCCTATTGCATTGACATTTCGCTTTATGCGTGTTTTAGAGAGGTCTTTATGATGTGCATTATGTTTCTTTACATCTTCTCCCATGCATTGGTTGACATCAGAGAAATGATTCAGGGATACAAAGGAAGGTTGTATGGAGGAGTGGTTTTACTTACGGATGAAAAGAGGGAGCGCCCCACGAAGATCGACTTTTCATCTGCTTCTTGAATAATTTTGAGTGTGTGAGGAGGGCCAGTGTCGCCATATGATGAGGGGATGGGGGTAAAAAGATTGCCTATCGGTCCTGCCATGGAATTATAGTACCTCGCTGCATTACCTCTGGCCTGAGTGGTGTGGTAGGATCCAGCGATATCTCTTGATTCGTGAGGCGTTGAGATGGGATTTATTTATTTGTTTGTTTTATGCTGGTGATTTATGTCATATAGGATCGGTCTAGTATGAGTAAAATTGCACAGGAGAAATATATTTTTTTTTATTACGCTGGGGAACAAACCAAACAATATTTTGGTGCCTCAGATTTAAGATCCGATTCTAGGTATATTAAATCCAATTCATTCTAGCAGTTCTACTTTTTTTATTGGGTGTTTGTCGTGTAAAGCTATTATCAACGCAGCAAAGAACTTGTTACAACAAGGAAACAAAATCACATAATATCACAATAGAGAAATATATTTACTGCTCTTCTTCTTGGAGAGAAGTGATTTTGTTTTTTGCAATGATGTTCAAGGCTCGCTGATGAAAATGAGCATGTCAAAATATGTACGAAGTGAATGGTGGCTGTTCATAGGTAATTCTAAACGGAGCAATAAATATGGATCAGTCCCAGATGGGCACTCAACTAGGATGGCTAAAAAAAAAATATATATTTATATATATATATATATATATATATATATATATATTTTTATATATATATATATATATATATATATATATATATATATTGCTCTAGTCCTACAGAAAATACCATACAACGATCACCAGTGGTTCACCTGTGTGGATCTGAAGTTGGTGAATTTTGTCTTGGCTCAGCAGAATGCATGCACCGAGTATCCCTGCCTTATCTGTCTCTAGGTTCGTGGATCTAAGAATGAGCATTGGGCGAGAAAACGGTGGCCTCTAAAAGACAACATGGTGGCAGAAGAGAGAGAGAGAGAGAGATAGAGAGAGAGAGAGAGAGAGAGAGAGAGAGAGAGAGAGAGAGAGAGAGAGAGAGAGAGAGAGAGAGAGAGAGAGAGAGAGAGAGAGAGAGAGAGAGAGAGAGAGAGAGAGGTAACTGAAGAACCATTGGTTGATAGAGATATGATAATTTTACCTTCGTTACACATTAAACTAGGTTTAATGAAACACTTTGTGGTTACATAAGCAGAAAATTCACAGCAATGAGCATGGAGAAGATAGAGGCAGATATTTTTACCTAGCGGCAAATAAGGACAATCATGAAAGATCCACATTTCCAATATTCACTTAATAATGCCGGGGCAGACACATGCTCTTCATTCACTCTGACTGTAAGGCTTTCTTTTTTTTTCTGTTAGGTTGATTGAGGGCAATCTCTGATGGAAAATTGAGTGCTATTTAGCAATGAATATTGGGAGACAGGGGGGGGGACGAGATGGCGAGGGAGGTGACGACTGTGTTTCAAGTCGTGTCCCCGAGCGATCTGCTTGCGAGGGAGCAAAGTGGGAGGGGGGGGGGGGGCGAGAAAGCAAGAAGTAGCGAATTATGCTCACGTATGCTTCTCGGAGGCTATCTACATCTTCGTTGGTCCATTCTTTATATACACGTGCTCCTAATTGCCATGAAGTCAAGTGTGAGGCTAGGGAAGTCGGAGGCAAAACGTTCTGACGCCGGTGACTCACGAAGTCAAAGGGTAGGCATTCCTCAATTAATCCAGTGTTAGGTCACGTGCCGGCCGAGGTAGTCATCACTGAGGCTGGTGAGCTGCACGTGTATTTCTGAAGGAGGCTTTGTGTAATGGTCATGCGGCAGACCCTAGTGCTGGTTAGTCATCCTGGGGCCCCACGAGTGACTCCCTCAAGGAGACTATGTTTCACCCGTGGGTCCCAAGAAAGCTCTGGGTCGCGTTGCAGCCGGGCTGACGCGAGCGTGTCCCATGGGGCCACTTGGGTGTCAGAAGGTCGTGAGACGCCGAGAAGAGGTGAGACGAGGGAGTGAGGATCGGTGAGTGACGAGGTGAGGGCCGGTCGTGAGGAATACTCCCAACACTTTCTTTCCTTAGGAACTATAAAACAAATATATAGTCTGAAATAGTCGAGAGTATGTTATCTTCTCTCCATCAACTTGGCTGTAATATCGTTTCCCAGAAATCCTTGATGACCTAAGTGAAGAATAAGGTGAACAATTCCTCCAAGATTGAATAAATATGGAATAAAGACACCGCGGACAATGGGATATCCACATGATGGCTGGTTTATTCAACACGATTATGATGGGGCAGTTCACCGCAAGACTTCTTTGAAACGCCGCTTTTATGAGATTTCCGAGTAAATGGACACCGTAACAGTGATAACCTTCTCTGCTTGTTTCAATATCATCTGATACTTTGATGTGATTTTATAGACAAAAATCTAGATGTAGGAAACAATTTTATTAATAAAAAAGACAATAATAATAATTTGTAGACACTAATCCAAGTACCCAAATGGCTATATGTATAACAGGGGTTTATCTTATCTTTGTAACCAGATCTAATGGAGAAAAACTGGTGACATGTTTTGAATCAGCAACCAAAATCTATCTTAAAAAGTGCCTAATATCTGAGGCACCAAATTCAGTGTTCCCCAGTGTTATATCAAGTCACCTTCTTCTCTCACACAGATATGCCTTTATTGCTATAAAATGATCGATTAAAGGTGAGTTTTGATCTAATATTATTTTCTATTTGCAGACAGATACAATACGGTCGCCAACATCAAAGATGTGGTTAAACTTGATACGTCATCGGTTGGGTATTGCTACATCTTGGACATCGGGCTGTGGTCGAGGAAGCCTTTAATTGCAAGGAAAGGGTGTTCATTACATCTTTGGCAAGGATTATGCTGCAAAGGATACTCATTCAAATAGTTATGTGGTCAACATGAAAATTATTTATCATGATGGATATACAGGATAGTCTGAATGACATAATTAGAGTAAAGGACACTTTTCCTTTTTTACCCACCTGATGAGACTCAACAACCTATCAATCGGGACTGTAAACACGCGTGTGAAACTACACACACACACACACACACACACACACACACACACACACACACAGACACACACACACACACACACACACACACACACACACAAACGTACACACCCACACTAAATTGGGACAAGAAAAATACAAGACACCATGAAAAAACATAAAAAAGGACAGTTATAGAAGATACCTGAAAAAAACAGTTTTCCACTCAGAATGGTGGACATCTGGAAAAAAATGGACAAAACAATAGTGTGTACAAAAACTATACACGAATTTAAGAGCAAACTAGACACTACGAGATACAAAGGCGGGACACCACGAGCATAGCTCCCCTTCCCGTAAGACACAACTAGGTAATTACAGCTAGGTAATACACGGGTACGCGCAAACACACACACACACACACGCATACACGCCCGCATGCACGCACGCACACACACATGCACACATACACACGCGCACACATAGGCATAAACACACACAGACTAAGGATCAGTTGAAATGTCTTCATCACTGATAATACTTCTTATTTAAGTTCCTTGTTTGCTTATTTAAACCGACAAAGTAAAGAGGAGAACGGGACTGGAAAAGGAGATGGCAGATAAAAAGTGTTGAAGGCAGAGGTGGGTGGAGTGAACATGAGGTGACGACTGAGGATGAGGTGGATGGATGGGGTAAAAGGGGAGTTGAGCAAGAGGGGATTGTCTGTTGAGCAAGGAAGGGAGAAGGCAGGAGATAGGTATGAGTGGAGAGTATCTGTATATAAATGATACTGTTATGCAAGGAAGTGAGGGTCGGGGGGATGGGGATAGGGGGATGCTTATGTGTGAATTATATTTTGACGCAGCCCGAATGGATTTCTCCCCGTCTACTCTCTTCTTCTACATGAGGTTTTGCTGCGGATGTACTGTATCTTGCTACACTGCTTCTGATCCAGGACAGTGGACGGGTTACATGAATGACCCGCCATCCATGAGGAGTTAAGATGAGAGGGTGCAAAGGGTGGTGGATGGGATTGGAATGGGTGGGAGTAGGTACGTCCCTGTGACTTGGCTACCACCCTTATAAGAAGAAAAAAGCTCTTGGTACATAGATACATAGATGTACACACACACACACACACACACACACACACACACGAGTCCTGTCCGGAAAGTATCCAGCCATTATGAATATTTGTAGAACTGGTCGTATGACCCTAACAGAACTTGGGGGACACTGACAGATGACCCTACTCCATATGCGTGAGCAGTCATACTCCCATATGACACTTTATTTACCCTCCAGACATAGTTGAGTCTTTGACCGTCGCATTGACCGTAGCTTTTGTTTCTGGGCCATAGCCGTAGACTTACGATTTATCTCTGTTTATTACCTGTTTCAGGAAATCTGGGTAATTTGTAACAGCTTGAAGCAAGTCCTGTTAATTTTCAGCACGAAATTCCTTCTGTTCACGGGTCAGGAGACGCGTGGCGAATTTTGCTGCCACACGACGGTCAAACAGTACACATCTTTACTAAACTAAGTCTGGCGGGTAAATGAGGCGCCACATGGGAGTATAGCCGCTCAGGCATACGCAACAGGGTCTTCTGTCGGTGTTTACCAATTTCTGTTAGGATCACACCGCCAGTTTTACAAATATTCATAATAACTGGATACTTTCCGGACAGACCTTGTACACACACACACACACACACACACACACACACACACTGTTACGAATCTCGCTCACGTATCTGATTTGCAATAGATTAAGTATGTGAAATGAGTTCCCAAGACCCCATGTCTTTGGGATAACTCAAATAGAAATTGTAAAGTTGTCAGACTCGTAACACATAGTAAGAGTGAATGGGTGACTTAAAGAAATTTCAAGGCCGCCACTTGATTTTATACTTTCATAAAAATCAAGAAAAATGAAACGCACAGATAACGTTTAACACTATTCATTAAAGTTGATAGGATTACATGAAGGATTACAATCACTGAACATTCAAGTAAGTAAATAAGTTTACATTCAAATGAGTAAATAAGTTTCAAAACAGAAGATTCCCGTTCGTAAAACTTTTAACGGGGGTGAAAGAAAATTAATTAATTAATTAATACTTTACCAACGAAAAACACTGTCTAAGTCACTACCATAAACATTTCCAACACTGCTACATGAAACACTAGATGAATTATTAGCTGAGTTAATTGTCTTACGACTAATACAGGGGGAGTACAGAGGACTTACTTCAGCCGACGACCCCTTCGAGGCGACACCTTTACATCGTACCCTCTACTCTAAAACTGATTCTGACACGCCCAAGGCGCTCTGGTTCTTCTCTACAAAATCCTCTGATTGGCCCATAGGAATTGCGTCTATGGTGGTTGAACCTCATTGGTCAATTAACAAAACGTTCTCCTTCGTTCTAGGCTGAGTGTTAGAACAAATACTCCATTGTATGGATGGACCTCCTTCCCACGCCTCCTCAGTACTCCCCTGTAATCTGACACTCCCCGTAATCGCGGGGCGCCGTCATCTAAGCAATAAAATATTCCCGTCTTACAGATATGGGAATATATGTGACAACACACACACACACATACACACACACACACACACACACACACACACACACACACACACACACACACACACACACATATATGTATATATACATATATATATATCTATATATATACATATACATATATATAGATATATATATATGTATATATACATATATATATATATATATATATATATGAAGTGGGTGGAAAGAGGAAGAATGTAGTCTTATTCCGAGTTTTATGCTTGACTAGTTTAGCCACGAGCTTTTTCAAAAGAATAGTGCTATAGGGCTAGAAGTGGCATATATGTATCAGTGTATACCTTTCCCAATGAAATTTTACCTCACGTATTATAATGACAGACAAATTATTTAATATACTGGAATTGTAGTGGAAATGATGATTAATAACAAAATGGACAGTTAAAAAAGAAGCATATTAATGATAAAAAAATCTTTGAAAGATATCAACATGGTTGAGACAAAGTGACAAAAAACCAAAGTGACCAACTTTGTATTCTGGGACCAAATCCACCTTCGCAGGAGACCCCTTATGACAAAAGCTCCTTGGGATGAATATTATTCAAACATGAAGGTAATTTTGTAATCAATATGCAACTGACATGATTAATAATAGTATAAGTGAAAACAAAGAAAGAACAATAAAAAAACAATATTAATAACTCATAGAAGTATTGTCTGTATGTTTCTTCGAAGTATTTATTATCAATATACTTTCATTACTTAGACAATGTTCTAGATCCTATAGAACATGTAATAGGTCTTGCTGGGTTATCGGGTTTGTGGGTTTTGATTAACCTATAAACATTCTATAGAATCTGCCAGCTATGACTATTTTAAGCCCTCATGTCGGATTCATCTCTAGTAGCCACATTAAGAATAATATAGATCAGTGGCTCCCAAACTTTTTTTTTCAGTTGTGCAACTATACGTACTAAGTTAACATTAATACTAATGCAGGGTACCACAGTGATTTCTTGATTTTTTTGTCACCCCTCCATTATCCCCGAAAATTTGTTACCTCTCTGTCAGGGGGTAATTCACCCCCAGTTTGGGAGCCACTTATGTAGATTTAGTTTATAAGCTTCACAACCTACGAATAGATCACGATTTTGGATTGATAAACTATGATGTTACTACCTTATTCACCCGTGTTCCTATTAATCATGAATTGGTGTATCTTGAAGAGGAATTTAAGAAACGTGAGTTACCACTGCCTGCACTATTATTATTAATTTGATTGAACTATGTATAATAGATCAATCTTTTAAGTTTGGTGAGAAATAGAAAAAAATATGTATGGTATTGTACAACCCACTTTCTCCAGTTCTCAGCAATCTTTATATGGAATAAAATTGTCTAAACCAAGTTATTACCTAGCATCCTTCCTCATATTGTCACATGGTATAGGTACGTCCATGATATTTGATGTATTTGGCCTACTAATGATGATGATCCCAAATATTTCTTGTCTAAACTTAACGCTCTAGTCTCATCTATCAAATTGACTATGGAAATAGAAGAAAGTAATAATTTACCTTTCCTTGCTGTAATATTTTACAAAAATGAATGTTCTTTCAAATGTCCATGTCTATTCTTCTCATCATTGTAGGACAAAGATATCAGTGTTATCGTCAATATTCCTTAAAGCATATAGAATTTATAGTACAGAGTTTTTGAATGGTGAATTCTTAAGAATATTTGTCATAGATTAAAAACTAAAGTATCCTAAGTACATTGGAGATAGTTCTCTTTGAATGGCTGGAAAACCTTACTATGAGAAAACAGCCAGTAAATCTTTTAATTAAAAAACCTATTTGTTCTTCCTTTCTACGAAAATTTCGTCAAACTATCTCATATTCTTAAGTCTTTCAACATTCAAGTAGCATTTAAGAATTCCAATTCAGTTAGAAGTCTTTTGATTAAAAACTCCCCTGAATATGAGGAAGGATGCGTACACTCAATGCGTACACTCAATGTGACAAATGCTACATTGGAAAAGAATTACAAGTAAGATCAAAACAACATCAATATAGCGTTATATTAGGAGTGGGCAGATGCCCAACGCATTACGAGTATTTGTACATCTAAAGGATTTCATGATTTTTTGTCAGTATGTGAAACACTTTGATATGTATTGTTTACATTACAGTTAGGTCATTTTCTTGAATAGATAGAAATAGTGATCAGCCAAAGATTTTGAATTTT
>NC_134813.1:36873090-36875590 GCF_046742065.1 Oratosquilla oratoria | reverse complement strand
GGATGTTTTTGGGCTTTTATGGGTCTGGAAAAGACTTACGACAGGGTAGACAGAAAGGCACTGTGGGAGGTACTGCAGATATATGGGATAGGAGGAAAGCTGTTAAGAGCAGTCAAGAGTTTTTATGAGAGTAGTAGAGCTTGCGTTAGGATTAGAAATGGAGAGAGTGAATGGTTTGAGGTAAAGGTGGGACTTCGTCAGGGATGTATTATGTCGCCCTGGCTGTTCAATCTTTACATGGATGGGGTGGTGCGAGAGGTGAATGCAAGGGTAGTGGGTCATGTATTTCAACCTGCGAGTATATTACAAATATCCTTACATAAATCCACAGTATACATAACGTGAAAAGTGTTGAAACCATCAACAACAACAAAAACACTTGTACAAATTTACATTGGAATTAAACGAGGATAATCCTCTAAATAACCATCAATAAATCTTTTGAATAAACGTAACTACAATGACAGTTACAATAGTATGAAATATATAGACATTAGTAACAAATAAGAAGTCCAACATTCCTCTATGGCTAATTACACGATTATAAATTTCACAACTTAAGCTATTGTAAGTACTCATCTAAATCATATTCTATACAAGCAATATATTGAAATCAGTATTACTTTACGCAAACAATCTGTTAACCGTAATACAACGCTCCTATCACATGTTACAAAATTTAGAAATCATAACTCACATTAGTGCTCCAAGCCTTCTAGTGTGAAAATCAAACCATCACCCGGGCAGGGACCTAGGTCCTTACATTTTCACCTCGGACGCTGGTTCCTCACCGCTGCCCGCCTCACACCTCGAAATCACCGACGAGAATGTCGGTGTAATGAGCGTCACCTCCCTAGTAATATCCACGCGAACAAACGCACAGCGATACGCGCAGAAACGGTTCCCTACACAAATACAATATACAAGATCCCAAAGGAATAAACATGTGATGCATTTATTCAATAATTACAGTACATTAAATAGATACAAATAACTTTAATTAATACAAAATAAACATACAAATGCACAAGTCATCCTAAGTGGTTCATACAAGCAACTTGAACCAATATCATCGTATAGTGATGATACAATGCATTTATTTAATAATTACAGTACATTAAATAGATATAAATAACTTTAATCAATACAAAATAAACGTACAAATGCACAAGTCATCCTAAATGGTTCGTACAAACAACTTGAACCAATATCATCGTAAAGTGATGATACAGTGCGAGAGGTGAATGCAAGGGTAGTGGGTCAGGGGTTGGAGATGATTAAAGAAAATGGAGAAAAGTGGGAAGTGAGCCAGCTGTTGTTTGCTGACGACACCGCGCTTGTAGCAGGAACAGAGGAAGGGTTGAAGAAGTTAGTGACAGAGTTTGAGAAGATGTGTGAAAGAAGGAAGCTGAAGATAAATGTGGGCAAAAGTAAGGTGATAAGATGTACAAGGGGAGAGAGTGACAGTAGGCTGGAAATGAACATTAAGGGTGAGAAACTGGAGGAAGTGGATAGTTTCAGATACTTGAGTGCGAATGTGACAGGAAAGGGAGGAGTGGGGGTGGAGGTAGAATGTAGATTGAGAGAAGCGAGTAAATGGCTTGGTGGATTAAAAAGTGTAATGAGAAATAAATTTCTGCTAATGTGTGCTAAGAGGAGGTTATACGAAGGAGTGATTGTGCCAACAGCAATGTACGGGGCAGAAACATGGAACATGAGAGAGGAAGAGAGAAGGAGTTTCAATGTGTTTGAGATGAAATGTCTGAGAAGTATATGGGAATATATGGGAAAAATATGGTGAATATATGGGAAATGAAATGGGTGGGAGTGATTTCTATGTTTTTTTTTTTTTTTTGGCTACCCCCCTGTAAGGGGAAAAAAGCTTTTGGTATATGTATATATATACATGTACATATATATATATATATATATATATATATATGTATATATATAATTTATATACATGCATATACAATGTGTATGACTGAATATATTTGACTGAATATATTTTAAAGTACATGTTCGTGTAGAACTTTTATTTAACTTAATTATATTCTATTTGATCAACTACGCAGTGAATTGTCGCGAAGCTTGCTTCGTCGATCCGGAATGCAAGACAGTGACTGCTTTCAAGACGGACGAATCTAAATTCACCTGTCAGCTTTACAACGAAGTTGTTGAAGTGAAAGATATGAAAGCTCATCCTTCGGCCATCACCCTTGTCAGGATACGTACGTATGCCGTCAATCTGTCTTTGTCTTTTGATTGTTTAGCTTTGATAACATAGATATTCAATTCTATATATACAGAAACTATATATGTGCACACAAAATTACCCATACATACAGACTCACACACTAATTTGTACGTGTGTGGTTAGAAACAAATTTGCCAACCGTTCAGTCAATAAATGGAATAAACTTCGTGCGGAGGCAGTGCAATGTAGTACAGCTCGAAGTCTTAAGATTCGTTTAGATAAACACCTGAGCCAGGTGCTCTA
>NC_134813.1:36855590-36868090 GCF_046742065.1 Oratosquilla oratoria | reverse complement strand
TTCTTTCATACACAACTATCTTTTCATTTGCATACAGACATCTCTTCCGTTCCTACAACTATCGATCCCGTGCGAGCTGGTGGTCTTTTCTAGGTAGTCCATAGTCCACACTTAATTGCAATAGGTCTCTCTCGCAGGACACACGGTGCTCTCAAGTAAAGCCTCGATCACACCGACGCGTTTCGCCTTTACGTTATTACTTCGATGTTACTTCGGTGTAAATGCGCTCTGTCGTACCAAAAACATGGGTCGAATTGATACCGAGATAACATTGAGATAATACAGGGCGCGATGTTAGAGAAAAATTAAACCTGTGGTTCTAGCTCTATGCTAGTACGGGTTGCAGTTTTTAAAAATGACTGCGTTAGATGAGTTTTTACACTCCATATCGTTGTTACTTCCGTTTCATTACATTGTACGCATTTCCATTACGCTCTCACTTCTATGCCAGTTCGATGTCACTTCGGTTTCGATATGGTTTGGAGGGCTACCACGGCCTTGATGTTCTACTATTGTGAGGTCAGTTCGGTGATACTGTGGTAACAGCTCGGTGCTACTACGGTCATCTCGTTATCACTTCGATGCACGCGTTGTTAGTTCTATCCTACATCATGTAATGCGTTTTGATATTGATATCAGTTCATTCTGGATTATCGAACTGGCTAAATTTTAAACAGGTTTGAAATTTTTGGGGAGCCTTGGCGGTCGATACGTTTGACCTTGCGTTTCTCTGACACCGTGCAGTGTGGTATCTCGATGTTATCTTGGTATCAGTTTGACCCATGCATTTTTAGTACGACAGGGCGCGTTTACACCGGAGCAACATCGAAGTAAAAGTTTGTAAGCGACACACGTTGGTGTGAATGGGGCTTACGTTGGTGTGAGTGGTCTTTAACCGGCTATAGGCACCGGATTAGTTAACGCGTCATTAAAAAAATGCGTTTTGATTGAGGATATGTCTAGGAATCCTTGTTCTATTATCCGAGTGCTTTCATTAACGTGTTATGAAGTACAGGGGGACAGGTTTTTGTAGATATCTGGTTATTATGTTGCTGAGACAGCCTTTTAATAGGTTGTGCTTGTGTGAGGCGGTGTAAGTTGAGTGAGTTTGAAGGCTTTTGTGTAGAATTATGTGCGTATAATTTCCATGTGCTGCTCTTTGGAAAGGATTTTGGTGTCTGAATGTAGATATCCTATTGATTTTTTTAACCAATTATTCTTGATAATCTATTTTGTGCCGTTTGTAGAGCTTTTTTTCTTCTTGATTGTTGTGTCCTATGGTCTGGAAGTGTGGCCAAATGTTGGACGTATAAACAGTTTGTACACAGTGATTTGTGCCTCTTTCTGCAGACTAAAACCTATGCTTACCACTGTTCTTAGTATGCTTAGCTTCTTATTTGTCTTCAATGTTAGGTCATTTAATGTGTAGGCTTACGGATATATGTGCGTTAAAAGGGTGATCTGGTATTTTAATGTTTTTGTCAAGTGGAGAAAACTGGCCATCTCTTCTGACTGTTGGATGTCAGACCCTGGTATTACTGTACCATGTACATCGGTGTGGTCCTCATCTCTGGGACCAGAAATCTTATGAACATCGTAAAATTCGGGAGAGATCTGTTAATGTTCTTCGTTTCAAAGCCATGAGGATAGACATATCCTTCATGGCCAGTTCTGCCGGTGCCACCAACCGCATTAAAGTCGCCCAAAATAACAAATGTGTTTCGTAGTCTTCATTGATCAACTATGGAAGCTTTGTATATAACAATCCTTTCTTTTTCACAATCATCAACCGGAGTAATCCCTATAAAGGTGGACTGTAGTTGAATAGCTATGATATCTTACCCTTCCCCACTAGGTGGTCTGGACAGTAGTTGTAACCCTCGACATTGATCTAACTAGTGCATAGAATGAGACACTATATTCATTCAGAGCCTCCATAGCCAATCCGATAAAAAAGGTAGTCGATCGTCCATAGAGGGGTGTGGTGTCCCATGTGACCACACAGAGAGCTTGCTGGATGTTCACCCCGTACTTGGCTTTACCTGCTCGCACCCCATTTACTGGACCTCGACCGATCACAAATCGAGCTAGTTGAAATTGGCAGAGACAGGTTGCAGTACCAACCTCACCTGAAGTGTCCTTTCTTTATGCCATCTACCACCTTGATACCGCCCAGACCACACACTGCCCCAAACTGTAGGTACTTGGCTAAGGAATGCTTAACTTGAAGGTTTGTCAGGCAGTTCATCCAATTTGTCTCTCCAAATGACTCAGCCTCCAGGTCCTGCAGAGACGCTACGCACCCTAAACACGAAAGTGGGACCCGAGGAAGGCCCAGGCAAATGAAACTTGGACGATAAGCTATCAAACTATAGTTCTTAAACTTAATGGTCAGCCATTCAGAAGCTGGCCAAAAATACCCACAGACCACGAAAAGCATTTGGTGGGATTACAAAGGTTTTCCAATGCTCATCCATTACTTTGGACCCAGCTCATTATAGAAATAAATGTCACACATGCCACATTGTAGGCAAATGCCGACCCTAGGAAAAAAAATCCTAGTAACTCTTCCTTCACTGGAATATGTCTTTTCTAAAGTATGTATAAATTGTGTAGGCCTTTTCACAAAGTAAAATAGAATATATACTCCACCCAGATTTTTGGTCGGGTTCATACTAGATGATTTTATTCACCTGAGGATAGAATGACCTGGGGACAAAACGGGGTCTCGATTAATCACAGCCTCACCTGAGTAGTCTTGTGTCAATAAGCCAAACAAAAATAAATATGGTGAGCTATCGTGTCCAAGGGTCAGTCAGTGCAATAATACTTTGAAGAAGAAATCTTAGTGAGACGGCATCATGTTCCCTGTACATCTTTATAATTTTTTGTAGTTAGTCCAGACATACGTGTTAGCCCTGGCTGCCGTCAGTTAGCTCAATCAAGCCGAGGGAAACCTTCTGCGCAGTGAAAGTATTAAGCCTATCTTAGTTAATCCTTTTATTCGTACCCGAGACTTGCTCATGTGTTCTGACTGCTACTGCGAGGAAGTTAATGTTAATGCTAATGTTCATTCTAATATTATTCATAAATGTATTAAAATTCTATTTCATGCATGTTTATCGGTATATGTATGTTCATGTGTGGATTTCATTATGATTTTCCAGAGGTATCCAGCGCCTGGCTGGGTCTTTATTCAGATGACGGTGTGTCGACTCCAGATTGGAAATGGGGATCGGAAATGTGTATGTATATGGAGACCCTTATTAAGATTTGTAATCATGTCGTTTTAGCTGCCACCATATGTTTTGATGTGACTTAATTTTAGGAAACTGTTGAGCTATTTTTCCTGTGTCTACACATGACATAAAGTTTAGGGTGTTTACATGAATTTTCATTCTATATTTCATCTCTATCAATTCAAAATAATTCTACTCTTCATTATTCTTGTGGTTAGACAGTCGCGCAATCAAAAATACATGCCTGGTACTGTAAGCTCAATAGTGCACAAGTTAATGTAACGTTCTGTTCGGCATGAATGGTGCACAATGAATGAATTGCCAATACTGTGCATTCAGGTCAAAACATTTTCCTCTATTTGACACCTTACCACTTTTATATCTCTACAGCGCAACTATTATGAGATGGATAATCCACTGCAGAATAGGGAATTGGAACTGTTCTGCATGTACGTGTGTTCAGGGAAGTGTTGGAATGTCCGCTCTTCACTTTGTGGAAGGGATTGAGAGAAAATATAAAGTGGAGAAAGGAATCACAAAAAATGGTTAAAGGAAAAGAAGGGTGTGAGAAAGCGAGGATTAGTGTATTTTAAATTGCTAAATGCAAAGGAGGATACAGAGGCTTGAATTGCAACCGTGGGAGGTACTAAGAGAAATAACGTGAGAGGTGGATGATAAAGGCGTAGTATAAGAAGAGATACAAGTAGCATTGAAAGAGATGAAAGTTGGATGGGCACTTGGGTTGGATGGATGTCATTTAGAATGTCTGACAAACGTTGGAGAAGTTTTAGAGGAATCACTGTTAGATTCTTTGATTCTATTTAAGAAAAGAATCTATATCGATAGATTGGAAGAGTGCACTGTGTTTTGCTTTCCAAGAAGATGGAAACCAAGTATAAATGTATTAATTTTAGTGGAATCAGTCTGTTGAGTGTGGTTGTTAAATCAAAAGGCGAACAGGAGGAACAATTAGAGAATAATGGTGCTTGTCACACAATATGCAAGAACGATTTGCCAAAATCTAAAGAATGTTTTGTGTTATCATCAAATATAAAACACATGGCTTAGTTGAAAGACGTTGTAGGGTATGTTCCAAATTTATACGATATGGGACAGCCAGTTAAGAGGTTCAACATAAGTAAAAGAACACGTGTTGAAGTGATCAGTAAATAAATGAAAAGTTTTATAGTCAGGAAATTTCATATATATTTTTTCGAATCTGGGAACAAATTCCTTACCAAGAAATTTCTTCACCATTGTGTTTATAAAGGTTCCCTCTAACATCTTACGAAAGACTGAAATTCAGCTCCTGTGGGAAAGTCCGTGACAATTACTAAAAAGTTTTAGCATCTAAGCCATATTATGCTTTCGATAGTTTACGAAAGTTCAAACTATGTTTATGTATATTTCTGAATTAATTGAAAACGTTTACTTTGCCTTCAGTGCCACACTTTAACAGAAAAGAAACATCTACGGCCAATTCTCCAGCTAATTCTAGGCCTTTATTGTGAACATGACCGTACAAGGTGAACATAAGCCAACTTCATTGTAAACTTAATACTCTGTCACAACATTTATTCTTCAGGAGTCAAAGTCAGATTCTTCTTTTGACTCTACATTATCATGGACACAATTCTTGCATTACAATTTCCACAAGCTGAGATACATCTGACTTTTTTTTTTTTTTTTTTTTTTTTTTGGAACTACACTGACGGCTGCTGCAATCTCCAGTACAGTTGCAACTTATGAGCTGGAGCAGCTCCTCAGGAGCCATCGGATCCTGTGTTGGAACTGGCTAATAATCACGAACCCCTTTCACATATCCATAGTTTATGGGGTCCAAAGACAATCTTGAGTTTGGAGATAACCATGAAGAGAATGATTGCAGCTGCACCCTCTGTTGGTGATAATGTCTTTGGTTTGTTCATCCCATCTGCTGCTTTCCGTGAGAACATGTTGTATCATATTTCACCCAGATCACTGCAACCTAAAAGTTGATGAAAGTAGTTGGATGAGTTCCTTCTTTTTATAATTGTTATTCAAGAACTTTGAAGTCAACCATATCCTATATTGGATGTGGCTATGATCTTTCGGTGAACAGCTGTAACCATCAAAGATTACAGTAACTTTGTGAGAATGCTTGCTGAGGCACTGCACATATCTCAGGTAATTTTCAGTAATCTCCTGCTATATATGACCCTGTTCCCACTTAACCATGTAGAGAAGCCATCCACCATCTACCATCAAACTGGAGCATGGTTGGTTAGTAAGATCTAATGGATCAGTCAAGTCCTTCAGACTACTCTTCGAAAAAGCTATTTTGTTTACTTTGTTCATTTTGTGAT
This sequence comes from Oratosquilla oratoria, assembly GCF_046742065.1. Lineage (NCBI taxonomy): Eukaryota > Metazoa > Arthropoda > Malacostraca > Stomatopoda > Squillidae > Oratosquilla > Oratosquilla oratoria. The sequence goes on along the minus strand of NC_134813.1, from coordinate 36,862,506 downwards.
CTTTGCTGCTGAACAAAGACAAAAAGTAGGGAGTTAGCTCATAATCTAAAATTTTCTAAATTTTCATATTCCGTTCAGCAAAAATAATCAGTCGGTGTAACAAGTTGACTGAACTGAGTTTTTTTTTTTTTTTTTTCATTGATATTGGGAACCTTTCCAAGTGATGATGGAGCCTGTATTTTGAATTTCACCTCTATAGTTGATGTTACTGATTGCCCATCTAGCTTTATATGCATGTCCATGCCTACCTCAGCAGCTTTCTCAGCATTGACTGCATCATCTGCAGTATTTGTGAGTCCTGTAAAAAAGACACGAACAACTGCTTGCCTCGGTCTTGGTCAGAAGGATTGTTCTCCTCGCCCTATTGCATTGACATCTCGCTTCATGCGTGTTTTAGAGAGGTCTTTATGATGTGCATTATGTTTCTTTACATCTTCTCCCATGCATTGGTTGAGATCAGAGAAATGATTCAGGGATACAAAGGAAGGTTGTATGGAGGAGTGATTTTACTTACGGATGGAAAGAGGGAGTGCCCCACGAAGATCGACTTTTCATCTGCTTCTTGAATAATTTTGAGTGTGAGAGGAGGGCCAGTGTCGCCATATGATGAGGGGATGGGGGTAAACACATTGCCTATAGGCCCTGCTATGGAATTACAGTACCTCGCTGCATTACCTCTGGCCTGAGTGGTGTGGTGGGATCCAGCGATAACCCTTCATTCGCGAGGTGTTGAGATGGGATTTATTTATTTATTTGTTTTATGCGGGTTACTTAGGTCATATATAATCAATCTAGTACGAGTAAAATTGCACAGCAAAAATAGACCTGTTTATTATGCTAGGGAAAAAATCAAACAATATTTTGGTGCCTCAGGTTTAAGATCCGATTCTAGGTATATTAAATCCAATTCATTTTAGCAGCTCTACTTTTTTATTGGGTGTTTGTCGTGTAAAGCTATTATCAACGCAGGAAAAAACTGTTACAACAAGGAAACAAAATTACATATCACAATAGAGAAATATATTTACTGCTCTTCTTCTTGGAGAGAAGGGATTTTGTTTTTTGCAATGATGTTCAAGGCTCGCTGATGAAAATGAGCATGTCAAAACATGTACCAAGTGAATGGCGGCTGTTCATAGACAATTCTAAATGGAGCAATAAATATGGATCAGTCCCAAATGGCCAGCCAACTTGGATGGCTCAAGAGAAAAAAATAGTAATATAAATAAATAAATAAATAAATGAATAAATAAATAAATAGATAAATAAATAAATAAATAAATAAATAAATAAATAAATAAATAAACAAATTAAAAATAAAAAATCGCTCTAGTCCTAGAGAAAATACCATACAACGATCACCAGGGGTTCACCTGTGTGGATCTGAAGTTGGTGAATTTTGTCTTGGGTCAGAAGAATGGATACAACGAGTATCCCTGCCTTATCTGTCTCTAGATTAGTGGATCTAAGAATGAGCATTGGGCGAGAAGACGGTGGCCTCTAAAAGACAACACGGTGGCAGGGAAAAAAAAGTAATTGCAGAACCATTGGTTGATAGAAATATGATGATTTCACCTCCGTTACACATTAAAATAGGTTTAATGAAACACTTTGTGGTTACATAAGCAGAAAATTCACAGCAATGAGCATGGAAAAGATAGAGGCAGATAATTTTACCTAGCGGCAAATAAGGACAATCATGAAAGATCCACATTTCCAATATTCAGTTGATAATGCCGGGGCAGACATATGCTCTTCACTCAGTCTGACTGAGGCTTTTTTTTTTCTGTTAGGCCGATTGAAGGCAAATTCAATGGAAAGTTGGGTGTTATTTAGCAATGAATATTGGGCACGGGGGGGGGGGCGAGATGGTGAGGGAGGTGACGACTGTGTTTCAAGTCATGTCCCCAGGTGATCTGCTTCCGAGGGAGCAAGAAGCAGCGAATTATGCTCACGTATGCTTCTCGGAGGTTATCTGCACCTTCGTTGGTCCATCCTTTATATACATGTGCTCCTAATTGCCGTGAAGTCAAGTGTGAGGCGAGGGAACTCGGAGGCAAAACGTTCTAACGCCGGTGACTCACGAAGACAAAGGGTAGGTGTTCCTCAATGAATCCAATGTTAGGTAGTCATCACTGAGGCTGGTGAGCTGCACGTGTATTCCTGAAGGAGGCTTTGTGTAATGGTCATGCGGCAGACCCTAGTGCTGGTTAGTCATCCTGGGGACCCACGAGTGATTCCCTCAAGGAGACTTTGTTTCACCCGTGGGCCTCAAGGAAGCTCTGGGTCGCGTCGCAGCCGGGCAGACGCGAGCGTGTCCCATGGGACCACTTCGGTGTCAGAAGGTCGTGAGACGCCGAGAAGAGGTGAGACGACGGAGTGAGGACCGGTGAGTGACGAGGTGAGGACCGGTCGTGAGGGATACTCCTAACTTTTTCTTCCCTTGGGAACTATAAAACAAATAGTCTGAAATACTAGAGAATATGCTATCTTCTCTCCGTCAACTTGGCTGTAATATGGGTATCAAAGTGAATTACCTTCACAGCCACTTGGATCGTTTCCCAGAAATCCTTGGTGACCTAAGTGATGAATAAGGTGAACAATTCCTCCAAGATTCAATAGATATGGAATAAAGACACTGGGGAGAATGGGATATGCACATGATGGCTGGTTTATTCAACACGATTATGATGGGGCAGTTCACCGCAAGACTTCTTTGAAACGCCGCTTTTATGAGATTTCCGAGTAAATGGACACCGTAACAGTGATAACCTTCTCTGCTTGTTTCACTATCATCTGATTCTTTGATGTGATTTTATAGACAAAAATCTAGATGTAGGAAACCATTTTATTAATCAAAAAGACAATAACAATAATTTGTAGACACTAATTCAAGTACCCAAATGGCTATATGCATAACAGTTATGGGTTTATCTTATCTTTGTAACCAGATCTGATGGAGAGAAACTGGTGACATGTTTTGAATCGGCAACCAAAATCTACTTTAAAAAGTGCCTAATATCTGAGGCCCCAAATTCAGTGTTCCCTTGTGTTATACCAAGTCAACTTCTTCTCTCACACAGATATGCCTTTATTGCTATAGAATTATCAATTAAAGGTGAGTTTTGATCTAATATTATTTCTTATTTGCAGACGGATACAATGCGGTCGCCAACATCAACGATGTGGTTGAACTTGATATGTCATCGTCTGGGTTTTGCTTCATATTGGACATCGAGTCGAAGAAGCCCTCAATTGCAAAGAAAGCGTGTGCATATGACCTCCGGCAAGGATTATGCTGCAAAGGATACTCATTCAAATAGTTATGTGGTCGACATCAAAATTATTTATCATGATGGATATGCAGGATAGTCTGAATGACATAATTAGAGTAAAGAACACTTTTCCTTTTTCACCCACTTGATGAGACCCAGCAACCTATCAATCGGGACTGTAAACACGCGTGTGAAACTACACACACACACACACACACACACACACACACGCACACACACACACACACACACACACACACACACAAACACACACACACACACACACACACACACACACACACACACACACACACACACACATACACACACACGCACACACACACACACACACACACACACACAAATACACAAACACACACACACACACACACACACACACACATACACACACACACACACACACACACACACACACACACACACACACACACACACACGCACACACACACACACACACACACACACACACGCACACACACACACACACACTTTCAACGAACGGACGGCTTGACGAACGCTCTGAATAAAAGTGCAGATTGTGGATACCAACGCAAAGAGAAGTGCCTTTTTGTATTTGCAGGGGGGGGGGAAATTGCTCGTGAGGCAGTAGGTAAGTAGGAAAAGAGGAGAAGGGGAGGGATTGCTGGGGAAATGGAAGGAAATGAGGATGTGGAGGACTTGGCCCAGGCAGACGGGCGTAAGGTCAACATGAAACGACCACCGGATGACGAAATGGCAAATAAAAATGTAAAGATTAGAAGTATAGAGAGGAGAAATACAGTAGAAAGTGACGAGAATATGTTCCAGGGATTTAAAGAGGGTGGGGGGGACACAACCCCCCCCCGACTGATAAGACTAGAGGAGAGAGTTGATAAGGTGATCGAGGACTTGGAACGTAAGTTAGGTAAGGTAGACTCCATCTTCCAGAGAATTGAAAGATTGGAACAACTAGAGAAGGCTAACAGAAACTTAACTGAAGAAGTAGAGGACCTAAAAAGACAGTTAGGAAATGTAAAGGAGGAGAATGAGAAATTGAAGAAGAATAGTAATGAAAACAGTGAGAAAATAGCTACAGAAGCTAAAAATTGGAGAATAACTCAAGAAGGGAATAAGGTTTCATTCACTGACATAGTCAAACAGCAATTGAAAGAACATAATGAAGACTCAGTTATTAAAGTGATGAGACAGAAGGAGAATATAGTAAGAGAATTAGCTGACAAAAAGAAATGTATAATTATATTAGGAATGGAAGAGAAACATAACCCAGATAGAACCGCAAGAATCAAGGAGGAAAATGAAAGGGTAAGCAGTTTATTAAAATTAGTCCAGGAAGATGAACCAGAAATTATAAAGGAAATTGAGGAAAAATTCAGACTCGGAAAATATAGTACAGATAAGACCAGACCAATTAAGATTAAATTCAGGTCACAAACAACGGCAGAGAAAATTCTATCCAAGACAGGGAAACTAGCAACAAATGATCAATATAAAAAGGTATGGATAAAAAGAGAAATGAATAAGGAGGAAAGAGAGGCATAAAAGCAGAAAAGAATTGAAGCTAAGGCAAAAAACGAGGAAAGAACGGAGTCAGAGAAAGAGAGATTCTATTGGAGAGTAGTGAACATGAAAATAAAGCAGTTCGACATACTAAAGAAAAACATAAGGGAAACAGAGAACACAATGGAAGTGGCAGAAAACTAAGAGTGTCTTACACAAATATAGATGGATTGATAACAGGATTGAATGAACTGAATGATTATTTGAAAGAAAAAGAACCGGACATAATGGGAATTGTAGAAACAAAATTAAAAGGCCCACTACCACCCAACAGTGTAGGACATGATACATACAATTATTGGATTAGAAACAGAGAGAAAAAACAAGGGGGTGGAGTTATGTTCCTGACAAAGAAGGATATAAACGTGAAAGGTGTCATATATGGAAAGAATACAGTAGAGATGATTATGATAGAAGTGGAAGACCGAGATAAGAAGAGCAGAAAATTTGTGATCAATTATGTGCCTCCGAAAACAGCCTCATGGGAGGAGAGTGAACATAAAAGTATGTTAGAGGACACAAAGATAGCATTAACTAAAATAATGGAAGACGGAGGAAGAATAGTTATGATGGGCGACTTTAATTGCAAAGAAATCTGCTGGGAAGAAATGACAGTAAAGAGTGGTGATGACTCATGGGGAAATGCTCTACTTGAGATGATTACTGACCATTCAATGACACAATGGATACAAGAGAACACTAGGTATAGAAATGAAGAAGAACCATCGAGGCTAGACTTAATAATTACATCTGAACCTAGAATAGTGGACAAGATTGAATATAAAACACCAATAGGTAAAAGTGACCACATATTGATTGAACTGGAACTTAATGAAGAAAAATATATGAAAAGAAATGAACAATATAGAAAAGGAAGAATGATGTATGAAAAAACAAACTTTGATAAAATAAGAGAATTCTTCCAACAAGAAAACTGGGAAGAAATATACAAAGAAGAAACATCAGTGGAAGAGAAATGGAATATTTTGACAAAAATTTACAAAGAAGGAGTGGAAAAGTATGTCCCAAGACAAAAACAAGAAAAAGAATATGTAAAATGCTGGTACAACAAAAGTTGTAGAGAGTTAAAAGACAAAAGAGACAAAGCCTGGACCGGATGGAAAAAAGACAGAAGACCTGAAAAATGGAAAATATATACTGGTTATAGAAATGAATATGTACAAAAGTGCAGAGAGGAAAAAAGAAAATATGAAAAAGATGTTATAGAAAAGTGTAAAGATCAACCAAAACTATTCTACAGATTTGTAAACAATAAACTGAAAAACAAACAAGACTTGGAGAAATTAAGACAAGGAGGAGTTGAATACACTGAGGAAATGGAAATGGCAGAAATTATGAACAAACATTTTAAATCAGTGTTTACAAGGGAAAATATACAACCTGAAGAGATTGAGTGGAAGGAAAAAGTCCCCCCTATGGAAGAAATAGAAGTAACGAAGAATGAAATATTGACACACTTGGGTAATTTTGATGTCAGAAAATCGCATGGGCCAGATGAAATAGCAAACTGGATTCTGAAAGAATGTAGGAATGAACTGGCAGACAAAATACATAGCATAATAAGCAGTTCCTTAAAAGAAGGAAAAGTTCCAGAAGATTGGAAAAAAGCAAATATAGTACCTATATATAAAGGAGGAAATAAAGAAGAACCTACCAACTATAGACCAGTCTCTCTAACAAGTACAATAGCAAAAATATGTGAAAGAATTATCAAAAGTAGATGGGTAAAATACTTGGAAAAAAACAACGTACTAAATCCAAGGCAATTTGGATTCAGACAAGGACGATCATGCGTCACCAATTTAATATGTTTCTATTCAAGACTAATAGATATAATACAAGAAAGAGATGGATGGGCTGATTGTGCATTTCTAGACCTAAAAAAAGCTTTTGACAAAGTACCACATAAGAAGTTGCTTAAGAAATTAGAATATGAAGGAGGAATACAAGGTAAATTGCTAAATTGGATGGAAGACTTTTTGCAAGAAAGAAAAATGAGAGTAGTGATAAGAGATCAGCACTCAAAATGGAATGAAGTAATA
>NC_134813.1:36850590-36853090 GCF_046742065.1 Oratosquilla oratoria | reverse complement strand
TATTCTAGATCCTATAGAACATGTAATAGGTCTTGCTGGGTTATCGGTTTTGTGGGTTTTGATTAACCTATAAACATTCTATAGGATCTGCCAGCTATGACTATTCTAAGCCCTCTTGTCGGATCCATCTCTAGGAGCCACACTAAGAATAATGTAGATCAGTAGCTCCCAAACTTTTTTTTTTCAGTTGTGCAACTATACGTACTAAGTTAACATTTACTAATGCAGGGTACCGCAGTGATTTCTTGATTTTTTTTTTTTTTTCACTCCATTATCCCCGAAAATTTGTTACCTCTCCTCCAGGGGGTAATTCACCCCCAGTTTGGGAACCACGGATGTAGATTTAGTTAATAATCTTCACAACCTACGAATAGATCACGATTTTGGATTGATAAACTATAATGTTACTGCCTTATTCACCAGTGTTCCTATTAATGATGAATTAGTGTATCTTGAAGAGGAATTGAAGAAACGTGAGTTACCACTGCCTACACCACTATTATTAATTTGATTGAATTATGTATAATAGATTAAATTTTTATGTTTGATGAGAAAAAAAGAATAGTATGGTATTGAAAAACCGACTTTCTCCAGTTCTCAGCAATCTTTATATGGATTTTTTTCTAAACCAAGTTATTACCTAGCACACACATGGTATAGGTACATTGATGATATTTTATGTGTTTGGCCTACTAATGATGATATCCCAAAATATTTCTTGTTTAAACTTAACGCTCTAGTCTCATCTATCAAATTCTCTATGGAAATAGAAGAAAGTAATAATTTACCTTTCCTTGCTGTAATGTTTTACAAAAATAAATGTATATGGAAAACCCACCAATATTCTTTCATATGTTCATTTCTATTCTTCTCATCATTGTAGGACAAAGATGTCAGTGTTATCTCCAATATTCCTTAAAGCATATAGAATTTATAGCACAGAATTTTTGAATGGTGAATTCTTAAGAATATTTGTCATAGCTTAGAAACTAAAGTATCCTAAGTACATCTCTTAGAATGGCTGGAAAACCTTACTATGAGAAAAAAACCAGTAAATCTTTTAATTAAAAGCCTATTTGTTCTTCCTTTCCACGAAAATTTCGTCAAACTACCCCATATTCTTAAGACTTTCAACATTTAAGTAGCATTTAAGAATTCCAATTCAGTTAGAAGTCTTTTGATTAAAAACTCCCCTGAATATGAGGAAGGATGCGTACACTCAATTTCATTCAAAGAATGTGACAAATGCTACATTGGTTAAACTGGAAAAGAATTTCAAGTAAGATCAAAACAATATCAATATAGCATTAGGAGTGGGCAGATGCCCAACGCATTATTTGTACATCTAAAGTGTTTCATGTTTTTTTTTCTTTTTGTCAGTATGTGAAACACTTTGATATGTAGTGTTTACCTTACAGTTAGGTCATTTTCTTGAATAGATAAAAATAGTGATCAGGCAAAGATTTTGAATTTTGTATCATGAAAAAATCTAGATGATTAAAAAAAAAAAAAAAAGGCTTGTGACTGTACTATGTATGCGATAGTGTTTTCCAATCTCAACATTATGAATGTAATGTATCACTTTGGTGTTGATTCTATATGCATGATTTATGTCTCTCCAATCTATGCATGTAATAAAATAAAGCAATTCATATCATGTCTATGCATTTTATTTACGACCGATTCTATTTTCTTCCCAAAAACTCAAATCTATACGTTACCACCCACCCGGAACCCCTAAAGACTGTATGCAGCCAATGTTTAAGAGAATCTTGTGGGGTGATCCTACGGACTCGAGCCACGCATCGTTTGATGCTAGAGTAAAGTCTTTATTCAAAGAATAATTATTCTATTTTTGGACCACGAAGAACCCTCTATCATGCTGCTCCCTTGAAACTGTCATGTACCACTTCTATGACTGTCCGACAAAAAAATGTCAGTTGTATGGTCCAGAGAGCTCAGTGTTTCTGCATAAATGCTTTTTATTTTAACCTCCTCGATCCGGTGACGCTTGTATATATTTATATATATGAATAGATATACATATATGATATATACATATATCATATATATATATATAAATTTGTATATATACATATATATATATACATCTACACTGAATGGTTCCCAGCGATCAATTGATATTATTCAACCACAAACAACTTTTAATTCCATGCCATCGCAATCGAGACTGAAGAATCGCTCGATGGAGACATTTTGTTGGAAATTGAAACGTGGACGAGCCGAGGATTCGAACCCAGCTAACTCGATTGCGATGGCATGGAATTAAAAGTTGTTTGTGGTTGAATAATATATATATATATGTATATATACATATATATATATATATATATATATATATATATTTATATATATGTATATATATATATATATATATATTTATATTTATATATATATATATATGTATATATATATACATATATATGTATATATATGTATAATATATATATATATATATGTATGTATTTATATGTATGTA
>NC_134813.1:36748090-36843090 GCF_046742065.1 Oratosquilla oratoria | reverse complement strand
ATATATATATATATATATGTAGCCTATGTAGATTGTTGCAAGACAGTTTTATTCCATGGCAATAGACTTAGAAATTATAGCTACTCCTTAAAACTTCATTTTCTTTCTACTTTTTTTCGCTAATACTATAAAGAAAACTTTAGTAAATATTAACGAGTAGCCATAACAATATAAGTCTTGGTTTTATTGATAGAATTTCCATGTAAAACCAAACAAACAAGAATGCATGTTTAACAATATGCTACCTCAAAATGCCTTACAATTTCAACTGTGAACAATGTTTTATATATATATATATATATATATATATATATATATATATATATATATATATATATATATATATATATATATATATATATATATATATATATATATATATATTGGTTAAAGACCAGCGTTAATTCAGTATCAACTAACTCCTTAGTAGTTTTCACTATCTTCCGAATAGACTTCTTATAATAGAAGGGAAGTCAAACACGAGGATACCGACATCCATAGTATATTGCTAAGAAAATACTATACGGTAATATAAAATACGAGCTTTCGGTTGATGCTTTCAACCGAAACCTCGCATTGGCGAAGAGGACGACATCTGTTCACAATTCTAAAACTTGTACATGCCCAACAAAGTTCACACTAAAGCGACTCTAAACACGACTATCAAGCCTTAAGTCCCTCATTGACTATCTTTCCCTCATCCTTAAAAGAAATAATTAGTCCCAATATCCCTGAGTAGATCTTTACGTTTGAGGAATTTACTGCTAGATATTTCCATTGAGTATTTTCGAGTAAGTTGAACTTTTTGTATTATGTATCTTTCAAATCCAAACAAGTATATACATTCTACTCTACAAGTTTGTCCTCTTAGACAACAAATGCTTATTGAATACTTTACCACAGATTAGCGAATGTTATCCCTGTTTCAATAAGAACAAAAAATAATGATAATACAATAGCTAACAAGAAAAGAAAACGATTGCAACAAATCAAAGAAAACGAGAGATCAATAAACGAAAGTTGTATATAAACAATAAGGAATGGAAAGATGAATATTTTCTATTTCATATCCTTTTGTATATATAATAATATAATAATCCCAAAAGTAACTAATACACACCACAATACCATCACCACCAACATACAGTACACTGAAAAAGAGAAAAGGAGAAATCTTATTCTATTTTAGTCATCCCTAAATCTAACTGCGTATTCAAATTTTATTTAATTTGTGATTTTGAAAGACACTCATTAATGTCAATACTCATCACGGAAATACCCAGATTCCTCAAAATAAGTTAGGCTTTGTATTTTTGTTTCTATTATTCAAGTATAAACACAACCTGCTATGCCAAAAGGACAATTATATCAGAAGTCATCAAAGGCAATTTTCTTTCGCATTTCTTATTTGCGGAGTCCAACAATAAGATCAAGGACAAGGACGAAGAGCAGGACTGCGGCAGATGGAAATAAAGTTGGCAGTGTTGAACATCATGACACTAAATGGAAAAGGTAATTTGAAAGTTCTTTTGAAGAAAATGGATAATGAAGCCCCGATATGTAATTTACAGTCATAATAAACATGTCATGATTTGTTTGTGTAACAGAATTTGATGGTCATAAGATAAATCAGATAAAGGCCAAGAAATAGATACCAATACACCGTCATATATGCCAAGAGGTTTATTTACTTAAACATTCTAGATGCCATTTTAAGTTAAAACCTTAAAGGTGAAAGGTTTTAACTTAAAATGGCATCTAGAATGTATAAGTAAATGACGGATATGGTCGTGGACTTAGATTGTATAAAGCGGCATATATATGTTGCAATAAATGTATGTTTACAGACTAGGTTAAAAATTAATGTAAATATAAGTGAACCATTATTATATCTAATTTAAAAAGTATACTTTAATTGTAATATTATTAACATGTTTATAGATCATAAGATTTATATTCTGTTTTGAAATAAAAGGTTTAGCCAAATTCATAAAACATCAAGATTACACGTGTCGTGGTTAGGTTCGGACAAGCCAGGGAAATTAAACTCACAATAACACTAAAGCACACAAGATTTAATGAATACTGGGCTTGGAGGTCACGGACGAGGGCTCGTAGAGGGAAGGTCCGGAGTGAGGGCCTCCTATTAAGTGTCGTGGGATGAGAGCGAAGGGCCACTTGAAGCTTGGGGATGTGCCCGGGATTAGGATTAGGATCACCAACGAAAGTTTAGAAAATTGTAGGAGGTGTAGTAGTAGAGAAAGGTGGAAAAACGGAAAAATCTTTAGTGGGAGGTAAACTGAAATGAGAAGATGTAGTAGAAGAGAAAGTTAGAAAGGAAGCGAATTTTAGTCGAAGAAAAAGTAAGTGTAGATGTTTGTGCGTGTGTCGTGGCTATGGTCGTGAGAGGTGTGTGTGTGTATCTTACGGGAAGTGAGTAGAGTTCACTTCCCGAGTATAGAGCGCGTTCCTGATAAGCCACAGGTGGGGCCTGATTAGCCTGCTTTTCCCCAGGTTGGGTTTGAGATCCTGTAGAGTTGATCCAGTGGCGGTGCGAGGGGGGGGGGGGGCAGGCGGGCGGTGTAAACCCGTCTGCCGACGTCAACGAAGAGGTCGGCCGGCAGCAGCAAAGGAGATATATCTCCTCGCCACCACCGGCCGGCGAAGATTCCTGGGCGTTTGTTGAGAGAGCTGGAGTGCAGAGACGTCCGACCTCTATGAGCGTTGTGATGATTCTCAGAGAACTGGTTGTCTCGGCAAGGCGCCGTCCTTTTAGATAAGGCTGGCGGCTCAGCGAAGGTCCCCGGAGAGCTTTCCCGAGTTTCTGATTGGCTGCTGGCTGGAGCTGGCCGAGACGTCTTGCTAACTACGGCGAGTATATAGGCCTAGCTCGAGTTGTGTGACGGCCAGTCTGGTTTTGACCAGCGGCGCGTCACCACACACTTTCCGAGAATCGAATATAAAATCATCAATTATAATAAAAATTCTTCAATAATAAGTATGAAATACTCTTCCACAAAATTCAATCAACCCCGGTGAACATGCATATTGAATTTTATTCAATCCGTCAATCACACGTGCACCTAACAACTCACCCATAGTTTTAAATTATAACATAAGTACTGTATTTGCAATAACGATAATAAACAATGATCAAGGACGGAGTAAAACAAATTCCTTTGAAAAATGTATTATTGAGGGTGACCTCACGATTTTTTTTTTTTTTTTTGGGGGGGTGGGAGGGGGATCAAGGCTCTTCGCATCTATCTTGCATCTACTACTCTGGGTAAGTTTGGGCCAAATCAGAGACTTTTTTTTTTTTTTTTAGAGGGGGGTCATTTTGGTCACATGCTCCAGTTGAGCCACCTCACCCACAGGCCGAGGGCCGCCAGGGCTCCTATGGATTCCACTTGGACACTGCTCAGGCCAACACTACAGGCGCCAAAGGTGGAAATCATCAGGTCATCGATTTGGACCAAACTTTGGGCAAATTCTGTGGGTTACTGGCTACGGGTGGAAATGTGAAAAATCAGAAAAAAAAGGCTCAATTTTGGCAGGGAATGAGTAAGATTTTAAGTAGTTTTACTTACGGAGTGAGCACCTGAATAGTGATTTGAACAGTTTCTAAAGATACAAACAAACATTGCTATGACATTACATGTTATTTCACTTGTGCTTCCCTCATAGACAGACATATCTTTATGCCTCAAAACAGTTTTAATTTTCTTGTGAAAAATATCTCCAATTTTCAGTTATTCTGACAGGATCTGACTTAATTTAACTTTTCAAAATGCCAACCACTGCCCTCCTCAGTATCCAAAGGGATTGAATAAATTTCCTACTTTCAATCAACTCTGATTATATGAAGGGACCATTACATCAATCCCTGAGTGATGACAGAATTCAGAATTAAGAACTTCAAAAGCCACTTCAGGCTAAGAGGAAATTAACAATACTGCATTTTGTTTTCTTTATATGATATGGATTTTCTGTTCGGTCAATGTTTGATTTAATCAGCCCAGTCCATGTGTGCACAAATATCATCTCACATCCAACCCACACGGTCGGAGCAACACGCATTTTCGGAGCGCTGGCTTACGAGCGAAAATATAAACAACAAACGATCAGCGGCGGCCTTTTTGTTTATACGCGGAGTGGTAAGCTGTGCATTCGTGGTGAAACAATGTAGGTCGAATTTGTATCTCCGTTACTTTCTTTTTTCATTTTTTTTTATTGATCTTAAAAATGGAAACCCCTAAATCCAAGGACGCAACTAAAAGAAGCCTGGAGGAAACTAAAATCGAAACTCCACTTGGAGTAGTGAGAAAAAAATCATGCTTCGCTTCAACACCAAGAGAATATCAAAGACTAGACGTAAGTAGATTTTCTGGGTTTGAAAGGGAAGGAAATGGATTATTAAAGAGAAAAGTAACCTAGTTAGGGGGGACACAGTGGATAGAAAAAGATGTATAGTAGTCTATGGCATTAAAGAAAAGCACAATGTACCAAGATACCAGAGGGAAAAGGAAGAAAAAGAGATTGCCAAAGAAATACTAAAGGAGTTACAAACAGATGAGTTAGGCTGGGACAGAGAAATCTAGGAAACTCATAGAATGGGCAGGTACTCTAAAGATAAGCTATATAAACCATTAAAAGTAAAACTTAGATCGCAAAGAAGTGTAGAAGAAATTTTAACTAGAACAATGAGACTAGCAAATAGTGAACAGTACAAAAATATATGGATCAAAAAAGAAATGAGAGGAAGAAAAAGAGAAAGAAAAGGAACTTAGGAATGAGGCAAATGAAAGGAATGAGAATAGAACTGAAAAAGAAAAGGAGGAGTTTTTTTGGAGAGTGATAGACATGAGGCTGAGGAAAAAGTACATAGAGAAAATGTAAACAAAGAAGACAGAAGGGGAGGAGGAGAAAGGAAACTAAATATAGCTTACACAAATATAGACGGAATAAACGAATTAAATGATTAGTATTAGAAAAACCAGACATAATGGGCATTGTAGAAACTAAATTAAAGTTCATACTAACACCCCACACTGTGGGACAAGGAGAATACAACTGTTGAACAAAGAATAGAAAGAACAAACAGGGCGGAGGAGTTCTAATTTTGGCCAAGAAAGATTTAACTGTAGCAAAAATAACTGAAGGAAAAAATAATGTAGAATCAATTATAGTACAAGTCGAAGGTAAAAAAATGAAGAAAAGAAAATTTGCAGTGGTATATGTACCTCCTAAGACACAAGCCTGGTCAGAGAGGGATCACGCTGAGTTACTAAATGATACAAAGGAAGAACTAATTGAAACACTGAAGGATGGAGGAAATACAGTACTTATGGGGGACTTTAATTCAAAAGAAATATGCTGGGAAGATATGACAGTAGTAGTAGTAGTATCGTATGGCTTTCTTACACCTCCAACTTTGTATTTGCTAGCCAGTCTATGAATGTTTGATTTGCTTCATAGATAGTCTGGTAACCCCCTGGCACTGCTGTGATTGGGCAGTGCAGTACGAGATGGTCTGTATCTTGGGGCGAATTATGACAAGATGGGCACATTGGGGAGTCTTTGTAGCCCCAGCGATGCAGTGAAAGGGGGAGAGAAACACTGGGGCAATGTACTTCTTGACTTGACCATTGAATACACAATGACCCAGTGGATTAGAGAAAATACTAGATATAGAGGAAATGAAGAACCCTCAATATTGGACTTAATACTTACAACAGAACCTGAGATAATCGATAGTATCATTTACAAAACTCCGATAGGAAAAAGTGACCATGTACTAATAGAAATGGAATTGAAAGAACAACCAGACCAAAGCAAAAATGTTAAACATAGAATAGGAAGACCCATGTATAACAAAACAAACTTTGAGAAACTTAAAACATTCTTTCGCAATGCAAACTGGGAAAAATTCCAAAACGAAGATACAGGGATAGAAGAAAAATGGAACATACTAAAAGAAATTTATAATGAAGGAGTGGACAAATTCGTACCACAACAAAAAATGGAAAAGGCATACATAAAGAACTGGTACAACAAAAGATGTAGTGAAGCAAAGGAAAAAAGGGACAAAGCTTGGAAAAAATGGAAAAGAGATAAGAAACAAAGCAAATGGCAAACATACATCAAACTAAGAAACGAATGTAAAAATACGCAGAGATGAAAAGAGAAATTATGAAAAAAAGATAACAGACAAATGTAAAGAAGAACCCAAACTATTTTACAAATATGTAAATGGAAAACTGAAAAACAAATAGAAAAACTGCGCCAAGATAAAAAGGAATTTACAGAAGAACTGGAAATGGCTGAAATAATGAACAACCACTTCAGATCAGTATTCACAATGGAAAACTCGCCTAACAATGAAGTTAGAGAGAATTATCCCCAGCAATGAAAGAAATAAACGTAACAAAAAAAGAAATCAAAGATCAAATAAAAACCGTGGATGTCAGAAAATCACATGGCCCAGACGGAATAGCAAACTGGATACTGAAAGAATGCATGGAAGAATTAACTGACAAAATATATATAATAATTAAATCATCAATTAAAGAAGGAAAAGTACCATTGGACTGGAAAAAAGCAAACATTGTACCAATTTATAAGGGAGGTGATAAGGAAGATCCATCTAACTACAGACCGGTCTCACTAACAAGCACAATAGCAAAAATTTGTGAAAGAGTGATCAAAAACAGATGGGTTAAGTACCTGGAAGAAAAATCTATACTGAACCCAAATCAATTTGGATTTAGACAAGGGAGATCCTGTACAACAAATCTGATTTGCTTTTACTCAAGATTAGTAGACATAATAGAAGAAAGAGATGGATGGGCAGACTGTGCTTTTCTGGACCTGCAAAAGGCATTCGATAAGGTACCTCATAGGAAACTAATAAATAAGATAGGTGTCAAAAGGTGGCATCAGAGGAAAATTATTGGAATGGATGAAAGACTTTCTGATTGGGAGGAAAATGAGAGTTGTAATTAGAGAAAAATTCTCCAACTGGGAAGAAGTAAAAAGCGGGGTCCCGCAAGGATCAGTACTGGCACCGATCATGTTCGCTGTATACATTAATGACATGAATGAAGGCGTGGAGTGCTATATAATTTTTTTTGCAGATGATGCAAAATTACTTAAGAAGGTAAAAACGGAAGAGGACTGCAACTCATTGCAACAAGATCTGGACACAATATGGAATTGGACTCAAAAATGGGAAGTAAAATTCAATATTAAGAAATGCAGCATAATGGAATTTGGGAAGAGTAAAAATAGAATATCAAAAGATTACAGAATTGGGGAAGAAAAAATAAATAAAACAAACTATGAAAAAGATCTTGGAGTGATGATTGGAAAGGACATGAAACCAGGTAAGCATATAAACAAGATATTCGGAGAAACCTACAACTTATTGAGAGCAATCAAAGTGGCATTTACCTATATGGACGAAGAAATGATAAGGAAAATACTTACTACACTAATAAGACCAAAACTCGAGTACGCAGCATCACTTTGGACACCCAGTACCAAAAAGAATATTAAGAAACTAGAAAGATTACAAAGAGCGACAACAAAACTAGCACCGACACTCGCCGAACTAACATATGAGCAAAGACTATCCAAACTGAACCTACCAACTCTGGAACAAAGAAGAGAAAGAGGAGATTTGCTAACTATCTACAGAATAATGAAAGGAATGGAAGTTTTAGACAGGAACGACCTATTAATGTGGGACAACGGTAAAACAAGAGGACCCGGAAAAAATTGAAAAAGGATAGTTATAGAAAAAACTTGAAAAGGAACAGTTTCCCACACAGAGCGATAAATACATGGAACAAATTAGACAACAAAACAGTATGTGCTAACACTATACAAGATTTTAAGATAAAACTTGATGCAGAGAGATACAAAGACGGGTCACCACGAGCATAGCTCCCCTCCCGTATATTACAACTAGGTAAATACAATGTACTGCATATATGTTTATATATATATATATATATATGTATGTATATGTATATATGTATATATTTGAAAAAATAAAGCAGAGAGATCTTATTGTGATATATAAAATTCTGAAAGGGATGGAGAACATTGACAAGTGTTTTCTTTTAGTACAATGTAAGCAGTACTCTAACACATGCAAGTTAAGAAAACAAGGGCACTGGAGGACTGTAGTTCAAGCAAATTGATTTAGTGTGAGTGTTGTGCATTTATGGAATGCATTCCCCAAGAATGTAGTCACCACCCCAACCATCAGTAAATCTAAGGCAAGACTCAATTAGTGCCCCAGGGCAACTGAGCTATGAGCATACATAACAGTTTCTGTGAAAATAGATGTGCCATTAAGAAAACATAATTATCAAATTATGTTTATTTTTGACAAACCACGTCACCTTAGAATTAAAATACCAACCTGATATGAAATGGGCACTGCAGAGTCTGGAGTACTGAGTTGGCTCTTCACAGCTGCAATCCATCTCTCCATTCTCTTAGTGTCAGCAGGAAAACAATAAGATAAGAGGTGTGGGCTTTTCTGTTATTGCAACCAACTGCTACACAAAAGATCCCCATATTTCTGAGAGACTTCGAACTCTCTCTAACTATCCCTGTGCTTGTGACCTGCTTTAAACGTCTAACATGGCCAACCCCACACTGTGCACATGAAACCCCTTGGTACCTGCAAAGGCATTACTATAGATCATAATCTGTTGGATTATGTGAATATCATCTCTGGAGCAATCTGAAGTAGTTAATCCCTCCTGTGATCCTGCTACAAGCGGAGTGTCATCAGCAAACAATTGGCTTATCCCATTTTTCTCCATTTCCTTTAACCATCTCCAATCCTCAGTCCATTAACTTTGCACATATAAATTGAACAGCTATGGTGACATAACACATCCCTGGCAAAGTCCCACTTTTACCTCAAACCACTTGCTCTCTCCATTCCCAATTCTAACACAGGCTCTACTACTCTCTCAAAAACTCTTGACTGCTTTTAACAGTTTCCTCTCTTGATACTGTTCCCTCCACATAAGTAATTTGTTTCTGATTTGTAAAGAATGACTGAAT
Organism: Oratosquilla oratoria; assembly: GCF_046742065.1. Taxonomy (NCBI): domain Eukaryota; kingdom Metazoa; phylum Arthropoda; class Malacostraca; order Stomatopoda; family Squillidae; genus Oratosquilla; species Oratosquilla oratoria. Next base: position 36,834,003 of record NC_134813.1, on the reverse strand, counting down.
CCACTCCCCCAAGCTTACCCCTTATCCCTAGTTATTTGGTCTTTTGAATGAGGATCATATGGTCAACTTTGTCATAGGCTTTTGGAAAGTCTAGATATATTGCATCAACATTTTTGTTCTCTCCAGTGGATTTTAGGATGAAATTGTGGAAGTCTATCAATTCTGTTAGGCATGAATGTTTGCTTCTAAAACAGTGTTGGAAGTCTCTTATTGTTTTGTTTTTTCTAGGAAATGTATAATATGGTTTTTTATGATTTGAAAAAAAAATTAATGATATTTGAGGCGAGTGCTATTGGCCTGTAATTTTTCGGTTCCTTTTTGGATCCTCTTTTATGTATGGGAGTAACATTGGCAAGTTTGAATATTTCTGGTATTTCACCTGTGTCCAGGGACTTTCTCCACAGTGTAAGGAGAGGAGTTGAGATTGTCTTTTTGCATTCTTTGAGAATGTAGGTGCCTATGCCATCTGGACCAGGTGACGCTGTTCTCTTCATATTGTCTATAGCCTTCTTTATATCTTCCTTTATTATTTCTATGTCCTCTAATGTATCTTTATCTTGGACCGGAGTTTCTTCAGTTGTGTGTATATTAGTTGACGGGGTGCTCCAGGCCTTGACATACTGGGTTTGAAGGATGTCAGCCATTTCTTGTGGGGATGTGGTAGTATGTTGTCCATCTGCCCTAACTAGAGGTCCAATATTGTTCTTTAGTGTGGAGTTCTTTTTTGCATAATTAAAGAAAAATCTGGTATTGTTTTTTACTGTTTTTATGGCTTTCTTTCACTGTCCATCCTTTCAGTTTCGTGAGATGTTTTTATTTTATATTCCAGATCATGTAGTTCTTTCTCTTATATTGCATGGACTATCCTTTTTGTGGTTGTTGGAGAGTGATTTTCCAATTTTGGTTCTCCTCCTCATTAATGTCTTTCTGTATCTATGTTCTTTTGATATCTTTTTCCTTTTTGGTTGCTTCTTGGGTATGTTGGAGTAAATGATTTTCCTTAGGTGTTTTTCTATTATATTCCAGCATTCTTGTGTGCCTTGGTTCTTAAGTTCTTCGTTCCAATTTATCCTTTCAAGGGTTTCATTGACTTTTACCCAATTAGCCTTGTTTATGTTAATATCTGAGAATGGCATCCTTCTTTGTTTATGAGTCACTGGGTTTAGTAGTGATTTATTTGTTTCTGTTATGATTATATTGTGATCTGAGTGTATAGTTGGGGATATCTTTAGATCATTTAACATATTTGGGTTATTGGTTAGTTTGAAGTCGAGGATGTTGTTGTTTCGTATTGGAGAAGTGTTTCCATCATTTTGTTTAACATTTCTCCTTTGTTATGGTATTTTCCAGACTCCATGGTGCCATGGCTGCTCCATGCACAGTTTGGTAGGTTGAAGTCACCTGTTATTATCATCTCCCTAGAGTGGTCTTTGATTTGAGGACAGTCTGTAATTTTACTGAGTATGTCCTTCATTTCTGAACTGGAGCTGTCTGGTGGGATCTAGATGGTGGCCATTATTATTCTCCTGTTTTCTACAGTAATTGCTATTATGATTATTTCACATGCACCATTCAAATAGGAGAGTATGGTTTCAGAAGAGATGATTTCTGGGATGTACATTATAACACCTTGTGATTGTCCTTCTCTATCCGTTCTGTGGCAGTTGTATCCCTTTATTTGAATTTTGGAGTCCATAATCATTGGGGTTAAGTGAGTTTCAGTTAATGCTATTATTGCAGGCTCTCCCATAGTTAATGTTTCTATAAATGGTAGTGGTAAGGGTCTCCCCCCATGATGCATTTGGTTGAGGCAGGGGGTTCCTAGTTGGGGTTTGATTAATCCCGTTATGAACATCATGGAGTTTTGGAGGTTACTCATTTGTGCCTTTATTTCTTGAAACCCCAATATAGTCATGAGGAACACTAGGTTGGGGTTCAAGTGATGTTATGTCCTTCTCTTTCACCATGGTCAGATATTGATGTCTGGTTTCTTGACTTTCTTGGGTCAATGGTTGTTTTGGGTTTGCACGTTCCTTTGTGGGTTTGTCTGCCTATTGAACTTTTGTTCTTTTTGTGCCTTTCAGATGGGGGTATTTGCAGTTTAAGTTATAGCATTCTCTCTTTTGCCATGAGAATTTACAGATGCTTGGGTGTAGGAATTTACATTCAGCACCTTTTCTACAACCTTGTTCATCAATTCCATCCCTCATGAAGTATTTGCATAGGTAGGGGTGGTTGAATGGGCAGTCTGAACCATCTGCTCCATATTTGCACATGCCTTTTTTGTAATATCGACATGTGTTCTTTTTTGTTGGCTTTTTGTTTTTTGATTGGTGATTAGTCTGATCCTTATTTTTAGGATTTGTACTAGGTTTCTCTTTTGAATCTGGAGGTGGGGTCGAGTTTAGTGCATGGTTTCTATTTGGGATTTTACTTTGGGGAGTTGGGCTGGAGTCTATGTCCTTTAGTGAGTCTCTTAGCACTGAAAACTTGTTGGATAAACTTATTTGTTACATTTCCAAGAACTAACAAAAAAAAAATCATTCTGAGCATCATACAGTTACTGCTGTATCATATATTCCCTCCTTTCCAAGTTTTGGTGAAAAAGAAAAAAATAAAGTGACTTTGAACTCTTATAGAAAAACAACACTCATTTTCAGTATCTAATGATTTATAGCAAGGTCTTATAAGAAAAACATGTACCGGTAAGCATTTCAGTGTCTCCTGACTACAGAGGCAAAATTATATTTATTAAGAAAATAAATAAATAAAAAAATACATGCATAAATTTGATCAAAATATTAAAATGACATTCTTAATTATGTCATTGTGGGTATATGAAATAATTAAGCTACACTGATTTTTTTTCTGTAACTGATAAACAGCATAATGATTATCTGTGCCAACTTTTATGGAAATCCATTAAAAAAAATAATAATTTGATTGTGGCAAGAACACATTATCTTTTTATGACTTCAGAGTTTCCTTAAGTTAGATAAAGCACTCAATTGAGCAATATTTTGCTTGTAGGTTCTCAAAAAAGTTTTTTAGTTATATACATTCATACATATACCAATGACTTTTTCCCCCTTACAAGGGAGGTAGCTGGAGTCAAAGGCATAACTCCACTCCCACCCATTATATCCCCACATACTCTACTCCCATTCACCACCCTTCCCTCCCTCTTTTCTTGATTCCTCCTGGATGATGGGACATCCCTGCATCTTTTCAGTTACACCAAATGTTTATTTTGACTTTGGAAGTATAATCTTAGACCTGAGAACAACTTTATTATTTTTTCAACCGCAGGCATTAATGCCAGCCACCTCATTTTGCTGTACTCCAGTAATTGCTTGTATTCAAAGTCACAAAACTCTTTCAGCTCCTCTACTCGAACAGTGTATATGTAGAAATATGGATATATCTTTACAATATCTGCCTCAATGTTAACTGTGAGACAATCACTACCAACTTGCACAGCATTATGTACATTATGTGTAAAACAACCAATCCCAATAACTTCTTTGCCAATGTAGTTATTCAGTTTCCTGAAGATATTATTCACTCCTTTTCTTGCTGCACTCCCAAGATTACAATTAGTATTATCTCAGCAAAAAGCAACTAACATTGTGTTCAGCTCATGTATCTCAATTATTCTGATAAATACTTCAGAACTACATCCAAAGTTTCTCCAGGTTGAGAGTTTAGGTCAAGGAGTTTCACTGGAGCACCTTCATATGGCTGAAAGAAGCAAATCAGAATGGAATAGCTTGGAGTTGCCACAGTTGCTAGCACCAGTTAACAATGTTATGCAGTGAGCATCCTTCATTTGACTTGAGCTCTTTCTCAGCCTATGGTGCAAGTACATTTACAATAGTTACCTCACTTTGTTCTAGCACATGAAAATTTTGGTTCAATGCATGCTTTTAAAAATTTTGTTGCACAGTTGGTAGATCTAAACCTTCCATTTTTTCTGACTATGTGGTCAGCCCACAATCCATCAGTTGCAGCCACTTCTAAATCCTTGTCATTGGGCCTGTCACTTTTAAAGTAATCAATAACAGCTTTACTAGAGGAAGCACAAATATCAGTCGACTCTCTTGGTGCTAAGATGTTTAATGATATCGCTAACTCCACCAAGTGCAACGTTTAAGTCACTTTTGCATTTTTCACAGTGTACATCACTTGCTGAAACACTTCTTCTAATGAATGGGTATTTAGACTGTAAACACACATTAAATGTACACTTTCTCTTTGACACTGTGAGCAAAAGCCAAAACTATCGGAGGGAGTGACAGTGACACACAGACGTTAGTGTGAAGGCTGTTAATCAAACATTACACACACTGCAGTGAGTGACATGTCTCATACAAGTACAATGCAATGTAAGGGTATAGTATGAATACCCCATTGATTTACCAGCTATACTTCTTCCATTATCTGGTGACCCATAGGATGTGGCCGGCAAAACCAGCAGCATTGACACATCTAAACCATCTCCAAAGAAAACAGGGGAGACACAGTTTTCTTTATATTTGCATGTTTGACCGGTACAATTAAAGAGACTGCAAGCAGCCCAAAGACCTGCACTCAGCTTCTCTATGTAATTACTAGAATACAAGGCTTGGACAAGAAAAGGGAAAGTTGCTGCCAGGGCAATGTCACCTGACCTGAGATGCCACATTGTTTAACAAGTCTCTTCTTTTCTTTACAAGTATAACAATTACTCATATCACCTACCATTTAATGAAAAAATCAATATGCATTTAGAATATTCCATGTTAACATACTCTGGGAAGTGGACAGCTTCCAGTATATGCTGAATGTTTTGATTCAGTACATGACAACACAGCAGACAACACCTTGTGGGTCACGAGATAGTGAAATTGTAAAATTGAATAATTTACTAGTACTGCTCCAATAAAATGTAGGAAAGTTTTGTTGCACAAAACAGCAAAACAAACATAAAAGTGGGACATTTTGCTAGCCTAATAAATAGCAGGACAGACATTGAAAACACAAAACTGATCCACCTAAAAGTGGGATTCTGGTTGCATCAATGAACACTTTCTTGAGTGGGGGAGGGGAAGGTTTGCCAACAGCATCCTGTGGGATAATGGAGCTCACTGTTGCTTCTTCACCTTGGAACCATTCAGTGACATGCCAGACCAAAGGATGGTAGTGACCAACAAGGTCCAAGAATCTAACCTTTCTCAGATGGCACAGTGTTCATGGTGGTATCGTATCATGCATTTTCAATTTACAAACACTGCAGAATGAAACACTGAAAATAATGATAGGATGCATCTAAACCACCCCTATAGGACACCTGTATACAGAACTTAAAATCACCCCAATAGAACATCACATGAAAGTAACAACAACATAGTTCTATGCCAAAACACTAAACACTACACACCCTTTACACTACATTTCACAAGTACGACCAACGAATGCAAGAAAAGAAAAAAGTACTACTCCAGCAACATACTACTCAAACATCTATACAAACCTACCACCAATACCACACAAAACATCCACACAAATACATACACATTCAGACAATTAAACAACCCCTTCATGAAAGACAACCAAATTCAGTACTCCAACAACAACCCCACAAAGAAAACCCTCTCACACCCAACAAGAACCACACTTGCATGCCTCTGCACCCATGACACCATCCAGCATTAAGACACTACCAACACATAAGAGGTCTAGCCACAGATTCAAACTGCCCCAGATGCAATTACCACACAGATGACAGACCACCTCTACTACTATGGCCACACTACCTACCTGCAGACAACAACACAACACACAGCTCAATGGTGCAGTGGTATCATTTGTGACTGCTAATTCAGCAGTTTAAGTTCTATTCCTACCCAGGGCTGAAATAATTTCAGCATAACAGCACAGAACTGGTATTCCAACTTGTCTGGGCAAGATGTGTGTGTGTGTGTAAGGTTACAGCATTAACCATAGATCAGGCAATATATGAGCTCTGATTTCTTATCTGGGAAGGTAATAGCTATGAATCACGAGTCCAACACATGATCCAAGACCATGGTGAATCACAATACATTTTCCCTAAGTGACTTATGGTCCCACTCAGGCTGTTGCTAGTTACCTGAAGGCCACAGATTTTCTGCAGGAGAGACCAAAAGCAATGGATTGATTAACTGAAGAATGTATTGAAATGCATATTTACATACAAGGTTGATCAAAACACTAAGAGCTTACATTCTTTTATTAACCAGATAGGCTAGCACCACTTGTTTATCTTATATGAACATCCTCATCTCTACCATCACAGAGTCATGACTTGGTTTCCCTTGGTCTTACAACTCGTTCTTCCTTCTCATCATTTGCTGTCCTTAGGATTTAAGTCTTTGCAGTGGTGATGTTAAGGACAGCAAATGTTGTAAATCATTTTGACTTTTCCTTTATCAGTACTTCTGAGAGTGAATCCTTTGGTCCACACGGAAGTATCATGTGGCCTTACACCAGGAAAAGAAGGATTTACTCCAAACTGGAGGATCTGTCCTGAGCATTAACTATGGGCATATGATTAATGCTCACAGTTATGGGATATCAAAGCTGCAGCACTTTAAAAAAAGGTAATCTACTCTTTGTCTTCCCGTTTTATATGCATGGATAGGTCCGTTGGGAGTGCCTGACTGCCTGTCACCTTCTGTGCAGATGAGACAGCTGCTACAGCTGCAGCAGTCTGCTGCAGGGCTGTAGATGATAGGGCGACAGGTAAAGTCACCAGCTGCCCTGTGCCACCACTGCCAGTCCCTGAAAAATAGAGTAGAAACATTTGTTAGTACCTAGTTAATGTGAAAACAAAACAAGATTTACTTCATCAGTTCTTGAATTTTTCACAAGTGTGAACATGGATGTGGAGGTAGAATGTAGATTGAGAGAAGCAAGTAAATGCCTTGGGGGATTAAAAAATGTAATGAGAAATAGATATTTGGGAATGGATGCCAAGAGGAGATTGTATGAGGGAATGATTGTGCGAACAGCACTGTATAGTGCAGAAACAGAATACAAGAGAAGAAGAGTTTAAATGAGAGATGACATGCCTGAGAAATATGGTAGGGGTTACTAGACTGAATAGAATGAGAAATGAGGTGAGGAGAGCAGAAGTGGAAAAGGAGTTGGGAGATAGGGTTGATGAGAGAGTATTGGGATGGTTTGGACACATGGAAAGAATGAGTGAAGAAAGATTAGTAAAAGGTGTGGAAGGAGTGAACATGAAGGGTGACCAAGGATGAGATGGATGGATGGGGTAGAAGGGGCATTGGGAAAGAGGGGAATGTCTGTTGAAGAAGGAAAGGAGAAAACAGAAGATAGGGGTGAATGGAGAATGGTTATGTATGGATGATGTTGTGATGCATGGAAGGGAGTGGGTGAGAGATGGAATGATGAGGAAGTATGTGTGAATGATATTTTGATGCAGCCTAAAGGTATTTCTCCCTGTCTTCTCTTTTTCTGCAGGAGGGGACAGAGAGGGAGGTCACCAATTAAATGAAGTGGCCTTGCTGTGAATGTGCTGTGTCCTGCTACATTGTTTCTGACCCAGGGCAGTGGGCAAGATGCAGGGATGACCCATCATTCAGGAAGAGCCGAGATAGTAGGAAGGAAGGTCAATGGGAGTGGAGTATGTGGGGATGGAATGGATGGGAGTGGATTTTATGCCTTTGCTTTTTGGCTACCTCCCTTGTAAGGTGGGAAAAGCCATTGGTATATAGATTTCCTTAATTGTAGTATACAGGAAAGATTTGAACTCGTGTATTGTTTGAGCTTGGGCTATATCACCTAAGCTATGTATACAAAGATATGTGTATGTGTATATATATATATATATGTACCTATATATATTATATATATATATATATATATATATATATATATATACATACATACATACATATACCAAAGCTTTTCCCCCCTTACCAGGGAGGTAGCCAAAAAGGAAAAGGCATAAAATCATTCCCACCCATTCCATCCCTGAATACACTCCACACCCCTCCACCCTCCCTCTTATCTTAGCACCTCCCGGATGACGGGTCATCCCTGCATCTTGTCCACTGCCCTGGGTCAGAAGCAGTGTCGCAAGACACAGCACATCCACGGCAAGGCTGCTTCATTAAATCGGCGACCCCCCCCTCTCCATCCCCCCATGCATAAAAGGTGAAGATGGGGAAAAATCCCTTCGGGCTGCGTCAAACTTTGCTCACACATACTACCTCACCCCCCATACCCCCACCCATTCCACCTCATGCATCACAACATCATCCATATACAACCATTCTCCATTCACCCCTGTCTTCTGTCCTCTCCCGTCCTTCCTCAACAGACATTCCCCTCTTCCCCAAAGCCCCCTTCACCCCATCCATCCACCTCATCCTAGGACGTCCCCTCATGTTCACTCCCCCCACATCTGCCTTCCATACCTCTTTTACTAGTCTTTCTTCACTCATTCTTTCCATGTGTCCAAACCATCCTAATACTCTTTCATCAACCCTATCTCCTAACTCCCTTTCCACCCCCATTCTTTTCCTCACCTCCTCATTTCTCACTCTATTTAGCCTAGTAACCCCCATCATACTTCTCAGACACCTCATCTCAAACACATTCAAACTCCTTCTCTCTTCTTCTCTTATGTTCCATGTTTCTGCTCCATACAGTGCTGTTGGCACAATCACTCCTTCATACAGTCTCCTCTTAGCATCCATTCCCAAATGTCTATTCCTCATTACACTCTTCAATTCACCAAGGCATTTACTCACTTCTCTCAATCTACATTCTACCTCCACCTTCACTCCACCTTTTCCTGTCACATTTGCACCCAAGTATCTAAAACTATCCACTTCCTCCAGTCGCTCTCCCTTAATGCTCACTTCCAGTCTACTGCCACTTTCACCCCTTGTACATCTCATCACCTTACTTTTACCCACATTTATCTTTAGCTTTCTTCTATCACATACTCTCCCAAACTCTGCCACCAACTTCCTCAGTCTCTCCTCCGATCCTGCCACAAGCACAGTGTCATCAGCAAACAACAGCTGGCTCACCTCCCACTTTTCTCCATTTTCTTTAACCATCTCCAATCCCTGACCCACTACCCTTGCATTTACCTCTCGCACTACCCCATCCATGTATAAGTTGAACAGCCAGGGCAACATAACGCATCCTTGACGAAGTCCCACCTTTACCTCGAACCACTCACTCTCTCCATTTCTAATCCTGACAAGCTCTACTACTCTCATAAAAACTCTTGACAGCTCCCAGAAGCTTTCCTCCTATCCCATATATCTGCATAACCTCCCACAGTGCCTTTCTGTCTACCCTATCGTAAGCCTTTTCCAGATCCATAAAAGCCCAAAAAACATCCTTCCCCTTTCCTATAGCTTTCTCACATATCTGTCTTACCACAAAGATCTGATCTACACACCCTCTACCCGTCCTAAATCCACAGTTCCTCTCCTAATCCTCTCAATCAAGATCCTCCCATAAGCCTTCCCAACTACACTTAACAAGCTAATCCCTCTGAAACTACTACATTCACACTTAACAAGCACCTCACTTAACAAGCACCTCACATAATGAGTGATTCACATAACGAGCAAAATCTTAAGAATTTTTTTTTACTGTACTTGCTTAACGAGCGTTGTTTCATTTAACAAGCAACGATTCATGATTCACATGCCCAACGCAAAAGTTCCTTTCTATGAAACTAACTATGAGTCATTAGAGGCGCCTTCTTGTGACTCGTGGTTAGCTTGTTCCCATCTGCATCTCAGCCAGTGTTGCCACTACTTGAAATTTTCTACCAGATCTTAGATTTTTTACTTTGACCTTGGAGTCTTGAAGTTTTTTTCTAAAAATCTAGTAAACCTAGTAGTTTTCAAGTAACTCAGCTGATGAGTGCATACGAATATCCAGTATAACACCTGCTGCAATTTCAATTATAAAATCATTATTACTTATTATAGGGGGAGTGGGTGGGGGATGGGGGGTGAGGAAGTATGTATGAGAAAAAATTTGACGCAGCCCGAAGGGATTTCTCCCCGTCTTCTCCTTTCCTGCATGAGGGGACGGAGAGGGGAGGGGTCGCCGAATTTATGAAGCGGCCTTGCTGTGGATGTGCTGTGTCTTGCAACACTGATTCTGACCCAGGGCAGTGGACAGGATGCAGGGATGACCCGTCATCCAGGAGGTGCCAAGATAGGAGGGAGGGAGGAGGGTAGAGGGGAGTGGAATATATGGGAAATGAAATGGGTGGGGGTGATTTCTATGCCTTTTTCTTTTTGGCTACCCCCCCATGTAAGGGGGAAAAAGCCTTTGGTATATGTATGTATGTATGTACTTATTATTTTAGACTAACACACTTTTCTTCTATGGTATTACCGTAGTAAATGGCATGTTTTCGAGTTATGCCTATTTTCTTTCTAGCCAGTCATATATAACCATGAGTGTCACAGCACTCTTTCTGCCAATCAACGTTTATCATGCGGGGCCATGACTCCTGCCTTTAGTTTGAACACGGTGAATATAATGCTAGGTTATGCATGTGTGGGATTGGGTAGGCTAGGTTAGGCTTGGTTTAGTTGGTTAGATTAGAATTACCCACTCATCTTTCACTTCCCCACCCAAAACCCCCAATTCCCAACTCCTAGACTCTCGCTCCCAAAATTATGAAGGGGGAGGGGGTGGCATACCTCAAAAACTAAGTATTTCTAACAGAAATTTCATAGAACTAGAGTCATAGAATCATCCACAATTATATAAAACCCTGTTCCTATTTCGAAAAATTGAACATTTTACCGGTATAATTGCATGTATTTACCTAGTTGTATTTTACGGGAAGGGGAGCTATGCTCGTGGGGTCCCGTCTTCATATCTCATTTTATCTAAACTATTTTTAAATTCATGTATTGTTTTTGCACACACCACTTTCTCATCTAACTTGTTCCAACTGTCTATTGCTCTGTGAGGAAAGCTGTTCTTTTTCAAATCTCTTCTATAGCTGTCTTTTTTTATTTTCTTTCCGTGTCCTCTTGTATTTCTGTCATCCCATTTTATCAGATTCTCTCTATCAGTAATTTCTATGCCTTTCATGATTCTGTAAATAGCTATCAAATCTCCTCTCTCTCTTCTTTGCTCTAGTGTCTGTAGTTTAAGTTTTTGTAGTCTCTCTTCATATGATAGTTTTGAGAGTGTTGGTGCCAGTTTTGTAATTGCTCTTTGTATTCTTTCAAGTTTTTTTATACATTTTTTTGTACTTGGTGACCATATCGTTGCTGCATATTCCAATCTTGGTCTTATCAGGGTGATTAGGATTTTCCTCACCATTTCTTCATCCAGGTATGTAAATGCCACTTTGATTGTTCTTATTAAATTATAAGTTTCTCCAAAAATCTTATTTATATGTTTCTCAGGTGACATATTATTCATAACAATGACTCCCAGGTCCTTCTCATTTTCTACTTTTTTTATTCCTTCTTCTCCCAAATTATATGATCCTGTTATTCTGTTTTTGCTTTTTCCAAATTCCATTATACTACACTTTTTTGTATTGAACTCCATCTCCCACTTCCTACTCCATTCTTGTACTTTATTTAGATCTCTCTGTAGTGATTCACAATCTTCTTCAGTTTTCACTCTTTTCAGTAATTTTGCATCATCTGCAAAGAAGCTCATATAGCTTTCAATTCCTTCATCCATATCATTAATATATATAGCAAACATTATTGGGGCCAGAACTGTTCCCTGCGGGACACCGCTTATTACTTCATTCCATTTTGAGTGCTGATCTCTTATCACTACTCTCATTTTTCTTTCTTGCAAAAAGTCTTCCATCCAATTTAGCAATTTACCTTGTATTCCTCCTTCATATTCTAATTTCTTAAGCAACTTCTTATGTGGTACTTTGTCAAAAGCTTTTTTTAGGTCTAGAAATGCACAATCAGCCCATCCATCTCTTTCTTGTATTATATCTATTAGCCTTGAATAGAAACATATTAAATTGGTGACGCATGATCGTCCTTGTCTGAATCCAAATTGCCTTGGATTTAGTACGTTGTTTTTTTCCAAGTATTTTACCCATCTACTTTTGATAATTCTTTCACATATTTTTGCTATTGTACTTGTTAGAGAGACTGGTCTATAGTTGGTGGGTTCTTCTTTATTTCCTCCTTTATATATAGGTACTATATTTGCTTTTTTCCAATCTTCTGGAACTTTTCCTTCTTTTAAGGAACTGCTTATTATGCTATGTATTTTGTCTGCCAGTTCATTCCTGCATTCTTTCAGAATCCAGTTTGCTATTTCATCTGGCCCATGCGATTTTCTGACATCAAAATTACCCAAGTGTGTCAATATTTCATTCTTTGTTACTTCTATTTCTTCCATAGGGGGGACTTTTTCCTTCCACTCAATCTCTTCAGGTTGTATATTTTCCCTTGTAAACACTGATTTAAAATGTTTGTTCATAATTTCTGCCATTTCCATTTCCTCAGTGTATTCAACTCCTCCTTGTCTTAATTTCTCTAAGTCTTGTTTGTTTTTCAGTTTATTGTTTACAAATCTGTAGAATAGTTTTGGTTGATCTTTACACTTTTCTATAACATCTTTTTCATATTTTCTTTTTTCCTCTCTGCACTTTTGTACATATTCATTTCTATAACCAGTATATATTTTCCATTTTTCAGGTCTTCTGTCTTTTTTCCATCTGTTCCAGGCTTTGTCTCTTTTGTCCTTTAACTCCCTACAACTTTTGTTGTACCAGCATTTTACATATTCTTTTTCTTGTTTTTGTCTTGGGACATACTTTTCCACTCCTTTTTTGTAAATTTTTGTCAAAATATTCCATTTCTCTTCCACTGTTGTTTCTTCTTTGTATATTTCTTCCCAGTTTTCTTGTTGGAAGAATTCTCTTATTTTATCAAAGTTTGTTTTTTCATACATCATTCTTCCTTTTCTATATTGTTCATTTCTTTTCATATATTTTTCTTCATTAAGTTCCAGTTCAATCAATATGTGGTCACTTTTACCTATTGGTGTTTTATATTCAATCTTGTCCACTATTCTAGGTTCAGATGTAATTATTAAGTCTAGCCTCGATGGTTCTTCTTCATTTCTATACCTAGTGTTCTCTTGTATCCATTGTGTCATTGAATGGTCAGTAATCATCTCAAGTAGAGCATTTCCCCATGAGTCATCACCACTCTTTACTGTCATATCTTCCCAGCAGATTTCTTTGCAATTAAAGTCGCCCATCATAACTATTCTTCCTCCGTCTTCCATTATTTTAGTTAATGCTATCTTTGTGTCCTCTAACATACTTTTATGTTCACTCTCCTCCCATGAGGCTGTTTTCGGAGGCACATAATTGATCACAAATTTTCTGCTCTTCTTATCTCGGTCTTCCACTTCTATCATAATCATCTCTACTGTATTCTTTCCATATATGACACCTTTCACGTTTATATCCTTCTTAGTCAGGAACATAACTCCACCCCCTTGTTTTTTCTCTCTGTTTCTAATCCAATAATTGTATGTATCATGTCCTACACTGTTGGGTGGTAGTGGGCCTTTTAATTTTGTTTCTACAATTCCCATTATGTCCGGTTCTTTTTCTTTCAAATAATCATTCAGTTCATTCAATCCTGTTATCAATCCATCTATATTTGTGTAAGACACTCTTAGTTTTCTGCCACTTCCATTGTATTCTCTGTTTCCCTTATGTTTTTCTTTAGTATGTCGAACTGCTTTATTTTCATGTTCACTACTCTCCAATAGAATCTCTCTTTCTCTGACTCCGTTCTTTCCTCGTTTTTTGCCTTAGCTTCAATTCTTTTCTGCTTTTCTGCCTCTCTTTCCTCCTTATTCATTTCTCTTTTTATCCATACCTTTTTATATTGATCATTTGTTGCTAGTTTCCCTGTCTTGGATAGAATTTTCTCTGCTGTTGTTTGTGACCTGAATTTAATCTTAATTGGTCTGGTCTTATCTGTACTATATTTTCCGAGTCTGAATTTTTCCTCAATTTCCTTTATAATTTCTGGTTCATCTTCCTGGACTAATTTTAATAAACTGCTTACTCTTTCATTTTCCTCCTTGATTCTTGCGGTTCTATCTGGGTTATGTTTCTCTTCCATTCCTAATATAATTATACATTTCTTTTTGTCAGCTAATTCTCTTACTATATTCTCCTTCTGTCTCATCACTTTAATAACTGAGTCTTCATTATGTTCTTTCAATTGCTGTTTGACTATGTCAGTGAATGAAACCTTATTCCCTTCTTGAGTTATTCTCCAATTTTTAGCTTCTGTAGCTATTTTCTCTCTGTTTTCATTACTATTCTTCTTCAATTTCTCATTCTCCTCCTTTACATTTCCTAACTGTCTTTTTAGGTCCTCTATTTCTTCAGTTAAGTTTCTGTTAGCCTTCTCTAGTTGTTCCAACCTTTCAATTCTTTGGAAAATGGAGTCTACGTTACCTAACTTACGCTCCAAGTCCTCGATCACCTTATCAACTCTCTCCTCTAGTCTTATCAGTCGGGGGGGGGGGGGGGGGGTTGTGTCCCCCCCCACCCTCTTTAAATCCCTGGAACATATTCTCGTCACTTTCTTCTGTATTGCTCCTCTCTATACTTCTAATCTTTACATTTTTATTAGACATGTCATCCTCACTCAGTCGTTTGTTTACCTTCCGCTTGTCTGGCTGGGCCAAGTCTACTCCCTCCTCATTTCCTTCCATTTCCCTCAGTAATCCCTCCCCTTTTCCTCTTTCCCTACTTTCCCACTACTCCACGAGCAATTTCCCCCCCACCCTGCAAAAACACTAGGCACTTCTCTTTGCGTTGGGATCCACAGACTTCAGTTTTCTTCAGAACGTCATCCAAGCCGTCCATTCGCTGAAGTGTGTGTGTGTGTGTGTGTTTACCTAGTTGCATTTACCTAGTTGTATTTTACGGGAAGGGGAGCTATGCTCGTAGTGTCCCGTCTTCATATCTCATTTTATCTAAGCTATTTTCAAATTCATGTATTGTTTCTGCACACACCACTTTCTCATCTAACTTGTTCCAACTGTCTATTACTCTGTGAGGAAAGCTGTTCTTTTTCAGATCTCTTCTATAGCTGTCTTTCTTGATTTTCTTTCCGTGTCCTCTTGTATTTCTATCATCCCATTTTATTAGATACTCTCTATTAATAATTTCTATGCCTTTCATGATTCTATAAATAGCTAACAAATCTCCTCTCTCTCTTCTTTGCTCTAGTGTCTGTAGCTCAAGTTTTGCTAGTCTCTTTTCATATGTAACGCTTTTCATATGTAACGCTGTTTGAGCTACTCCTGCCTACAATATGGAAATAATTCTACTTCTCTATTGACTAGCCTCATGAAGTCCGCGTGCTGACCTGATAATTTCGCTCACTGCTACCATGAAAAAATTTTGATATCCCTATCACGTCGTCTTAAATTAGGCAAAAACACCGTCCATTTCCATCCCCACACTAGGCAAAAATACAGTAGATTTCCTCCTTCACACAGGGCAAAAATACCATCGATTGCCATCTTCACACAAGGCAAAATTGCCGTCGATTTCCTCCTTCACACAAGACAAAATTGCCGTCGATTTCCTCCTTCACACAAGGCAAAATTGCCGTCGATTTCCTCCTTCACACAGGGCAAAAATACAGTCGATTTCCATCTACACACTAGGCAAAAATACAGTCGATTTCCATTATTACACTAGGCAAAACTGCCGTCGATTTGCATCTTCACACTAGACAAAAATGCCGTCGATTTCCTTCTTCACACAGGGCAAAAATGCCGTCGATTCCCATATACACACTAGGCAAAAATACCGTCGGATTTCATGTACACACTAGGCAAACTGCCGTCGATTTCCTTCCTCACACTAGGCAAAAATAACTGCAGGAACCTTGTGTTAAAAGTTATGGGTATTATATAAACGCTTAGAAAAGTACTTAACTGTTTATTGTTCTTCATAGGCACAATGCACATGACACAACTAAGTTTATGTTCAGACAAAAATGTACACATCAACCTCTCCACACGGTGGCTTCACTATGACTGACTTGTAGAAGTGTAATGTCTCCCTTAGCGCGGGAAATCTCTCAGGCCTAGCAACTGAACTTTCTTATACATGCAAATTAAGTACAGATTATACAATAAATCAAAAGACAATATTCTTACTATACATTGCATTATACATTCAATCAAAAACATTACAAAATGCACAATAACAAATATTTATATTTCAACACTCCTTCTCAGATTGTATTGTTTTTGTAAATTCTATTCATTCACTTTTTGTTCAGTCATTCCCATACCTTTTCTAAATTTTTTAAACTTATCCACAGGGAGTGCCTTGGTTAATATATCAGCCAACATATTATCACTTGGACAATATTTCACACCAATGGTTTTGTTATTGATCAACTCTCTCACAAAATGAAACTTTATATCAATATGTTTAGTACGAGAATGATCTTTCTGATTCTTCGCAAGGACTATAGCAGACTGATTATCCTCAAAGATAGTTATAGGACTTTGACAATCGTGTTTCAAGTCCGTTAGCAAAGATTTAAGCCAAACAGCTTCCTGTGCTGCACCAGATAGTGCTACATATTCCGCCTCAGCAGTTGAGAGTGCAACGCACGATTGCTTGTTTGAGCGCCAAGAAATCAGTCCACAAGTCCCGAGCCTAAAACAATAACCTGATGTGGATTTACGGTCAGATCTATCACCAGCCCAGTCAGCATCAGCAAAACCTACACATTCATTTACATCATCATTAGTATAGAGTAGTCCAACTGTAATGGTTCCTTTGAGGTATCTGAAGATCCTCTTAACTGCTGACCAATGCTGTTGATAAGGTTTATTACAGTACTTTGCAACATTACATACTGCATATGAAATGTCTGGTCTGGTTTTTGTGGACAAATATAACAAGCTGCCAACTGCAGATTGATACTTAGTAGTATCAAAAAGATCTGATTCATCATAGTCTTTTAAAAGAACATTGCTTACATCACATGGAGTAGATACAGGCTTACAGTCACCAAAGCCAAACTTGTTAAGAACACTTTTAACAAATCCAGATTGACTGATGAATATTTTACCATTATTTTGTGCAATTTTTACACCTAAAAAGTACTTTAGTTCTAAGTCCTTCATCAAGTAACGCTCACTCAACAAATTCTTAATCTCAGCAATAATATCAAAGGACTTACAAGCTAAAATGACATCATCAACATATATGGCAATTATACATAAATCATTATCATACATGCGAGTGTAAACACATGAATCACTAGGACTTTGTTCAAAATGCAAGTCTCTAATAAATGTATCTAAGTTATCATTCCAACATTTAGGACCTTGTTTGAGGCCATAGATGGCCTTGTTTAGTTTGCATACTAACTCTTCTTTTCCAGGTTCATGAAAAGATTCGGGTTGAGTTAAGTAAATCTCTTCACGCAGTTCTCCATTGAGAAATGCAGAAGATACATCCATCTGATGGATCTTTAATCCTTCGCGAGCAGCTAATGATAAGATGGTACGTATTGACTCAAACCTGACCACGGGACTGAAGGTCTCATCATAGTCAATACCATGTCTTTGTGAAAAACCTTGAGCAACTAAGCGAGCTTTGTAAGAGGAAACTGAGCCATCAGGTCCAATTTTCCTTTTAAAAACCCACTTCGATTTGACGGGAGTTTGTCCTTCCGGCAACTCTGTCAAATCGCAAACATCATTAGAAGAAAGAGCTGTTATTTCACTCTGCATAGCTGCCTTCCAAAGAGATTTTTCAGGTCCATTCAAAGCATCCTCAACACTTTGTGGTTCACCAAGTGATGGTGCATCACAAATATTAACCCATTCACCAAGACGTTCTAGTGGACGTCTATCTCTATTGGACCGCCTAACATGCATTTCAGGAGCTTCATTTCAATTTTTCTCATCTTTATCTACAGGAAAGGAAATACCAACTTTTTCAACTGAAACAGAATCCACATTAGCACACTCCTTCTCAAGAAAATACATTTGAGATTCATTGAAAATTACATCCCTGCTGTAAATTATTTTCTTACTAGTTACATCATACAATCTGTAACCTTTAGTAGTAGATCCATATCCTAACATAACACAACGCTTAGATTTAGAATCTAATTTAGATCTTTCATCTTTAGGTACATGAACATATGATACACATCCAAAAATTCTTAAATGTTCAACATTGGGTTTTCTGCCATTAAGAGCTTCATAAGGTGTCATGTCTGTTAGAGCAGCTGTTGGACACTTATTTCTAATATAGACTGCTGTACTTAGAGCTTCAGCCCAAAAAGACTTAGGTAAGTTTGAATCTGATAGCATTGCTCTTACGGTTTCAACCAGGGTACGATTTTTCCTTTCTGCAACACCATTCTGTTCAGGAGTTTTAGGTACAATAGTTTCATGACGTATTCCCTCCTTCTTAAGATAATTTTGGAACTCATTGGAGGTATACTCTTCCCCGTTATCTGATCTCACAATTTTGATTTTAGCATCATATTGTTTCTCAACCAATGTCTTCCACTCTACAAATTTGTTGAAAACATCACTCTTATTTGTCAAAATGCACACCCATGTATACCTAGAAGCATCATCTATGAAGGTCAGAAAGTAATTACCATTACCCAAAGAACTAGGGTTAAGCTTCCCACATACATCAGTATGTATTAATTCAAAAAGTTTTCTATTTCCGTCCTTCAGTGATGATCGAAATGGTTGTCTATGATTCTTACCATCAACACAGCTTTCACAAAAAATAGAGTCACTTCTAAGAGAACTGTTGTCACCATTTATCAAATCTTTCCTAACTAATTTACAAAGATTATAATTATCAATGCCAAGGTGGCCTAACCTGCAATGCCATAACATCTCTTTTGACTGTGCAACAAGTGCAGAATTGGAGACAGAGTCATGTGTCTTTGCAGCTGCAATATCACTTACACATTCTAGAAAATACAAATTCCCTACTAAATCTGCAACAGCCAACAACTCATTTTCTTGGTTGAAAATTTCACATTTACCTCCATGGAAATTTACATTTATATGATTTTTGACCATTTTAGGTACTGACATCAAATTATAAGTTAAATCAGGAATGAAGAGAACATCTTTAACAGTGCAATTAGTTATTTCATCATTAGGTAGTTTCAATTTAATGCAAATATCACCTACTCCATAAGCTTTCAATGCTCTACCACCTCCTACTTCAACAAACAAGGGCATTTCTAGTGTCTCATAATCGACGGTATCTTGGCAAGCCTATAACGACGGTAGGAAAACAGCGGAACAGCTTCTGAATGCTTGTTCTCACTTGAACGGTCCCGTGATCAATCACCAGTAGGCCCATCAAGCTGTCCGTCCACTAGGCCTATGTTCACTTAGATCCAATTTAGTTACATTCCGGATTTATTTTGATACCGGTATAGACCCTAAAAATTTTGTAGTGGTGTCCAAACAGGCATATTGTACTTTAACAGGTGCTTATCCGTCCAAACCAGAGCATAGATACTTCTTTTCTTTGCGATAACAAATCAATTTCTTTTCTTTGCAACAGACCAATTTCTTTTCTTTGCAATGAAAGCTGTTTAATCCCCGTTTGAAGTGTCCAAACAGGCATATTGTACTTTAACGGGTGCTTGTCCGTCCAAACCAGAGCATGAATATTTCTTTTCTTTGCGATAACAAATAAACTTCTTTTCTTTGCAACAGACCGATTTCTTTTCTTTGCAATGAAAGTTGTTTCATCCCCGTTTGAAGTGTCTAACGGGTGCTTGTCCGTCCAAACCAGAGCATAAATATTTATTTTCTTTGCAATGACAAATCAATTTCTTTTCTTTGCAACAGACCAATTTATTTTCCTTGCAATGAAAGTTGTTCCATCCCCGTTTGAAGTGTAAGCTATTAATTTTCATTTCTAAGTTAATTTGTTAATCTTATCTATCGCCAAATCGCCTGATTAGGCAAATTCTTCTGTCTCACATAGAGTTACTTTATAAACCTGCACACATCGTATTTTTTATCATATTCGGATCTCAAATGCGAAAAAATATTATGTAGCGAAATATAGCGAAACGATCGAACAATGTAGCTAAACGACCCAAACAATGTAGCGAAACGACCGTGTAACTGGTCGTTTTGCTACATGGCCAGTTCGCTACATTGTTCGGTCGTTTCGCTACATTGTTCGGTCGTTTCGCTACAATTTTTTTCGAAGTTGAGATCCGAATATGATAAAAAAAAAAAAAAAACATATGTCAGTATACAGTGTATAATGTGCTATTTTTTATAGAATATTAGTAGTTACCAATCATTTGTTCTTCAAGTATGCTACTTTTTTTATGGTCTACGGTCTTTTAAATGTGCCCCCACTAAGTGTTGGTTGCATTGCTACTGGTCGATAGCTTTGGTGGGGGAAACATTGATTAGGACCATCTAATGTGCTTACGGCATATACCTATGATACTTTTTCTTTGTAGGCCTACATTTTTTTCTGTTTTTCAATTGTGCTACTTTTACGCATAGGCCTCTAGTCCTTTTAATGTGCCCCACCAACTGTTGGCTGGATTACTGCTGGTCGATATCTTTAGTGGGGAAACATTGATTAGGACCATCCGATGAAAATTCTGTTCTACTTCATACTAAGGATATAAAACTCCGGCTTATTTTACCTATTTTTGGCCTAGTTTTTGGGAAACAATTTGGGGGGGGTGATCAAAAGTTGAACAATCTAATTTGTTTATTTATTTCTTTATTTATTTATTTATTTTTTTTTAATAATTTTGCACTGTGCTTCCCACCTGATGAGGTCCTGAGCAAAGTTTTGGGAGGTGTTGATCAAAAACTGAACAATCCAATTCCTTTTTTTTTTTTTTTTTTTTTTTTTTTTTTTTTTTTTTTTTTTTTTTTTTTTTTTTTTTTTTTTTTTTTTTTTTTTTTTTTTATGATAATAAATTAATAAATAATTTTGCACTGCGCTTACCACCTGATGAGGCCTTGAGCACAGTTATATATATATATATATGTATGTATGTATATATATATGAAAAAGGACCGAAACTGATGAAACGTATCTTCCGGCCTTTTTGGGCAATCGAAGATACGCATCATCACAAATATTTTCTATAGGCCTGAAAATGCCTAAACCATGGAGGTAGTGTTACCTGGTCCAGGGGCGCATCAACCTCAAAAGAACATAAGAATGAAGGAGACTGCAAGAGACCATAAGGCCTACTTTAGGCAGCTCCGTATCCATCACCACCTGTCATCCCCATCCATAAAGTTGTCTAATAGTTTCTTAAAGCAATTGATAGTTTCAGCGCTTACTACATGATTACTGAGTTTATTCCATTCGTCGACCACCCTATTAATAAAACAATTCTTGCCTATTTCCTTCTTAAATTTAAATTTGTCTAGTTTATAACCATTACTGCGAGTCCTGCCCTGTTGTTTTGATATGATGACCTTGTTTTCATCATCCTTGATAAAGCCTTTAATCCACTTGAACACCTCTATTAGATCACTCCGCACTCTTCGTCTTTCCAGAGAGTGTAAGTTAAAAGCAAATTTCTGAGTCCATATATCATTTTGGTCATTCTTCTCTGTACTAATTCTATTGAATTTATGTCCATTCTGTAGGACGGAGACCAAAACTGGGATGGGAGCAATGAAACCTAATGCTCTGTATCCAGGGTCTTCCTCCAATCTCGGGTCGCGTCGTCAGACCCTGGAGACACAATCGGTTGAACTGCAAGATTCTTGCAATATAAACTTTAATTAGAAAATATTCCGTTTAAAGCTCGAACCAATCAGGTTGCAGGATTCGAATTATGTTGCCAGGGCTAACATTTAGTGCAAACAGTAAGCCTATGGCATAGGCGCGGCCTATCATATTACAATTACGTTTATTGAAACTGAACAATACACATTATTTTGTAATAAGCACATTTCGAATAAAAGAAAGGGAAATTAATTAAAAAATAAGAATTATTCATCCCAGTTTTAAATAATTTAGGTCCCCCCTAATTCCAACTGAATATGAAGATGACAAATATATCATTTTAGAACGCCCGTTCATTTCACGCACATGGCATATATATTAGTGTGTCATGTGCGTGAAATGAATGGGCATTCTAATAGTAATGTACAAAACTGGGCGCGTTCTTCGGTGCATTCCGAAATAAAAGTCCGGTAGGCCACATAATATACAAAATAAATTTCTTCGTAGGTCAAATACTATACCGACACCTACGTTGCTTTAATAGCTTAGGAGCGCTAACCGCGGCCAAACTAAAGTGGAACTCACCTAGGAACGCGCCCAGCTCTGGTAATGTGCATGATAAGTCACTGTTTTTATAATTATCGGCCCGATAATCTGCCTGACGATTGCATAAAACAAGGCCTGATAAAAACAAACTTATTTATCGCCCATTAGGTAAATTCTACTTCCGTAGCCTGCAAAAATACTTTATAAATTTGCACACATCGTGTTTTTTATCATATTCGTATCTCAAATGCTATAAAAAACAGTGTAGCGAAATGTAGGGAAACGACCAAAGAATGTAGCGAAACGACCGAAAGACTGTAGCGAAACGACCGAAGAATGTAGCAAAATGTAGCGAAACGACCGAAGAATGTAGCGAAACGACCGAGACAATGTAGCGAAACGACCGAAGAATGTAGCGAAACGACCGATGAATGTAGCGAAACGACCGAAAGGATGTAGCGAAACGACCGAGGCAATGTAGCGAAACGACCAAGACAATGTAGCGAAACGACCAAAGTATGTAGCAAAACGACCGAGCAAGGTATCGAAATGGCTGGTAGCGAACTGGCCATGTAGTGAAACGAAAATGACTTTATAAACCTGCACACATTGTATTTTTTTTATCATATTGGTATCTCAAATGCGAAAAAACAATGTAGCGAAACGACCGAATGTAGTGAAATGGGGTATCTGGTCGTTAAGCTACATGGCCAGTTCGCTACCAACCATTTCGCTACATTGCTTGGTCGTTTCGCTACATTTCTTCGGTCGTTTCGCTACATTCTTCGGTCGTTTCGCTACATTGTTTTTTTTTCGCGTTTGAGATACGAATATGATAAGAAATACAATGTGTGCAGGTTTATAAAGTCATTTCCTTTTCACTACATGGCCAGTTCACTACCAATTATTTCGATACATTGCTTGGCCGTTTCGCTACTTCCTTTCGGTCGTTTCGCTACATTCTTCGGTCGTTTCGCTACATTTAGCTACATTCTTCGGTCGTTTCGCTATATTTTTCGGTCGTTTCGCTACATTCTTTGGTTATTTCGCTACACATTTTTTCTATCGCATCTGAGATACGAATATGATAAAAAATACGATGTGTGCATTTGAGATACGAATATGATAAAAAATACAATGTGTGTAGGTTTATAAAGTCATTTTCGTTTCTCTAAATGGCCAGTTTGCTACCAACCATTTCGATACATTGCTTGGTCGTTTCGCTACATCCTTTCGGTCGTTTCGCTACATTCTTCGGTCGTTTCGTTACATTCTTTGGTCGTTTCGCTACATTTGGCTACATTGTTCGGTCGTTTCGCTACATTTGGCTACATTTTTCGGCCGTTTCGCTATATTCTTTGGTCGTATCGCTACAATTCGCTACACTTTTTTTATCGCATTTGAGATACGAATACGATGAAAAATGCGATGTGTGCAAATTTATAAAGTAATTGTGTAGGCTACGGAAGCAGAATTTGCCTAATGTGGCGATTTGGCGATAGATAAAATTATTTTTATCGGCCCTTGTTTTATGCAATCGTCAGGCAGATTATCCGGTAGATAATCATAAAACAGTGACTTATCATGCACATTACCAGAGCTGGGTGCGTTCCGCTCCTGTTTGGCCGCGGTTAGCGCTCCCAAACAATTAAAGCTTAAAGGACAGGTTCATAACGAAATAAAACTCCGGTATGCCTCATACTATACCAAAGAATATTTTCGTAGGCCACATACTATACCGGCACCTATATTGCTTTAATATTTTGGGAGCGCTAACCGCGGAGAAACTAAAGCGGAACGCACCGAGGAACGCGCCCAGCTCTGGTAATGTGCATGATAAGTCACTTTTTTATAATTATCTGCCGGATAACCTGCCTGACGATTGCATAAAACAAGGGCCGATAAAAACGATTTTATCTATCGCCAAATCGCCTCATTAGTCAAATTTTGCCTCCGTAGCCTACAAAATTACTTTATAAATTTGCACACATCGTATTTTATATCATATTCGTATCTCAAATGCAATAAAAAAAAAACAGTGTAGCGAAACGACAAAAGAATGTAGCGAAACAACCGAAAGAATGTAGCGAAACGACCGAACAATGTAGCCAAATGTAGCGAAACGACCGAAGATTGTAGCGGTTACAGGTCGTTTCACTACATGGTCAGTTTGCAAATTCTGCTTCCGTAGCCTACAAAATTACTTTATAAATCTGCACACATCGTATTTTTTATCATATTCATATCTCAAATGCGTTAAAAAACAGTGTAGCGAAATGTAGCGAAACGACCAAAGAATGTAGCGAAACGACCGAAAGAATGTAGCGAAATGACCGAACAACGTAGCCAAATGTAGCGAAACGACCAAAGAATGTAGCGAAATGGTTGGTAGCGAACTAGCAATGTAGCGAAACGACCGAAGAATGTAGCGAAACGACCGAAAGAATGTAGCGAAACGACCGAACAACGTAGCCAAATGTGGCGAAACGACCGAAGAATGTAGCAAATTGTTAGTAGCCAACTGGCCATGTAGCGAAACGTCCAATGGGTTACAGGTACTTTATAGACCTACACACATTGTATTTTTTATCATATTCGTATCAAATGCGAAAAAATAGTGTAGCGAAATGTAGCGAAACGACCGAAGACTGTAGCGAAACGACCTATAGGATGTAGCGAAATGACCGAAGAAATGTAACGAAACGACCGAAGAAGTGTAGCGAAACGACCAAAGAATGTAGCAAACTGGTTGGTAGCGAACTGGCAATGTAGCGAAACGACCTGTATTAGAAATGGTTGGCAGCGAACTGGCCATGTAGTGAAAAGAAAATTACTGTATAAACCTGCATACATTGTATTTTCTATCATATTCGTATCTCAAATGCGAAAAAAAACAATGTAGCAAAACGACATCGTATTTTTTTTATCATATTCGTATCTCAAATGCAATAAAAAAAACCATTGAAGCGAAATGTAGCGAAACGACCAAATAATGTAGCGAAACGACCGAAAGATTGTAGCGAAACGACCAATGTAGACAAAGGTAGCGAAACGACCGATACAATGACTACATCGTATTTTTTATCATATTCGTATCTCAAATGCGATAAAAAAAACATTGAAGCGAAATGTAGCGAAACGACCGAAAGATTGTAGCGAAACGACCAAACAATGTAGACAAATGTAGCGAAACGACCGAAGAATGTAGCGAAACGACCGATACAATGTAGCGAAACGACCGAAGAATGTAGCGAAACAACCGAAGAATGTAGCGAAACAACCGAAAGGATGTAGCGAAACGACCGAGCAATGAATCGAAATGGTAGGCAGCGAACTGGCCATGTAGTGAAACGAAAATGACCTTATAAACCTGCACACAATGTATTTTTACCATACTCGTATTTCAAATGCGAAAAAACAATGTAGCGAAACGACCGAAGAAATGTAGCGAAACGACCAAAGAAATGTAGCGAAACGACCGAAGAAATGTAGCGAAACGACCAAAAAATGTAGCGAACTGGCAATGTAGCGAAACGACCAGACACCTTCTTCAAAATGTCATTGTGGGCTGCAAGCAAAACAAGGTTGAATACCCGAGTCAGACTTGCTACTAAACCACCCAAAAATGGCCAATATCCTAGTTTGAATTCGTCACCCATAAACAAACGTCAAGCAACTGGGAGAGAGGCTTGCCTAAGGAAATGTCAAATTCGTTTCGTACACCCACAAGCTGTAAATCACTTACAACTAATCTTAACTATGTTTTTAATTAACTGGTCAGACACACGTCAGAGCTGAGATGTTTCTTAGCATATATACATAGTTCACGTACAAATAATTTTGATTTCCGTCAGCCATCAATATATAAATAACCTATGTCATAAATATTCGGTTTACCTGAAGCCACGCTCCCCATTTTTTCTCTTCAGAAGTTCCCTGGCGTCTATGTCATAGACTATGAATGTTCTTTATACAATCCCAAAAAAAGATTGCTCTACGTCGCTCACAGCTAAGTTTCGCCCTCTAAGTTCGTGTCCTCAAGTATTACGTAGTGTTGTTGTTCCATTTCTCGAGATTACTTGAACGATAATCGACAATAGGCGTTTTTATGAGTTTGCTTAATTTAATGCATCAGAAAATTTCATAGATACTCTACTTTATATAGTCAATGATCTACCCACAAATTAATAAAAGCCTTTATGTTATGTGACATATCACTGAGTGTGTTTGGAGGGTGAAGGACGAAGTCACAGCCATGCTTATCCAGATTACTTCGTATTTTTTTTTTTAAATAATGACACTAAGGACCAAGACTGCTGCCTTGCGGATTTGAATCCAGCGACTTCCGGTTGGGCTGTGCTAGAATTATTCTTGTTGAATTATCCTTTTTTTTTCTCACAATCATGATGTCAGCCAGATTATATATATATATATATATATATATATATATATATATATATGTTACAGTAAGAACACGTACCTAGGGATTACGCGTAATCCCTGAATGTTTATTCAGTGAATACGCGTAATCCCCGTTTCACTAACCTAACCTAACCTAACCTAAGGTTAGGTTAGGTTAGTGAAACGGGGATTACGCGTATTCACTGAATAAACATTCAGGGATTACGCGTAATCCCTAGGTACGTGTTCTTACTGTAACATATATATATGTATATATCTATATATATGTATATATATATATATATTATATGTATGTATATATATATATATATGTATACATGTATATATACATATAAATTATATATATATACATATATATGTATATATATATGTATATGTATATATATATATGTATATGTATATATATATATGTATATGTATATATATATATATGTATATATATATATATATATATATATATATATATATCTGATTTCTGTGGAAAGCCCGTTCCTCAGTTGCTTCTGATTCACTCTTTAATCCCCCTTTGCTTCGCATCACACTTCTATCATTCCCTATCTTATCCATTCTCCCGCTCACGTGCGAGCACGACATGGATACTCTACTCTAGAACCGAGCGCATTCCCATCTCCCCCTGGAGTCTCGTTCTGCCAACTTTTATGTCCTAATATAAGGCGTTTGCAGTACAACATAGTCCCTACAGTTTTTTTAAAATTGTTGGAACTGCATTCGTGGAGGAACCCACATTCCCGGTTATTTTTCGCGCACCTTACCGCACCGGCATAGGTTGAGCTCATAGGGCATTGCAAGACTGTGGTAAACCCACCCCCACCGAGACAAAGGCCATGGAGGCCTCCCTGTCTCAGAGTAAAAAGCGCTGAGTCGACCCAAGCTCACCTCCTGGTTTTGACGACGAGAAGAGGGCACCGGATCCCACTCGTAACACTAAGACCCCCAGACTCCCCACCTACAAGGTCCTCCCCTCTGAAGGCTTCGACTCACCCTTTGACGTCGTCAGAACCCTCGAGACTGGGCCCCTCCAAGGGAAGTTAGCCTCCTTCAAGCTATTGTGGGATGGCACAGTCATCCTCACCCCCCGCCATCAAAAGGTAGTCGATACCCTCGACGCGGTCAAGGAGCTTCGAGGACACCGTGTGAATATCACGAAACTCCTCCCGGAGGATCGCGTGACGAAGACGGTAGTGTTTGACTTTACACTTACATTGGAGCTACTCACGAGTCAGCCCATTATTACCAACGCTAAGCGATTACTTGAACGGTACAAATAGGAAGGAAGACCCCATTTCCACTTTAGACTTAGGAGGAGGATGGACGTTTCACGTTGGCACATACATTCCCGATCCCCTCAGGTATTTTATATGCCAAAAATATGGTCACCATCAAAAACAATGTAGCGCACGCCGTCCCCGATGTGGCGTCTGCAATGGCCCTCACTTGGCAGATACGTGCCTCGACAAATTAAAAAAGGGGACATCGACCTCCAAGCCAGATGTCCCAACTGCGCAAAAAAAAAACACCATGCATGAAATGCTCGGTGTTCGGTGAGGAGGACTGAGGCCACGCAGTGCTATCAGAGGACCGTTGAATGGGAGGATTTTGTTCCGGCCCCACTAGGAATTTTCGTACGGGGGAGCAAGAAGCACCCCCCCACCACCTCCTCACGACAAACAAACCCCTACTTCTGCGCCCAACATTGGTGACAAAGGAACCTACCCCGACCTATCCGCACCCCGCCCTCCCACTGTCAACACCTTCTCGACCACGAACACACACACCCTCAGGCAGCCAGTGACCGCAACTCGGCGCCCAGCCGTGAACCTCACTACAGTGGACGCCGCCCGCCAATCACCTACACCCTCTGCTTCCTCGGCACCCAACACTGCCACTACTACATCACCCGCTATCCCTGTGACACATATGCCCACACCCACTCCCACACCCATACCCGCTCCGACACCCCACAACCGCTGCTGCACATCCCACGTCCTCTCTGCCGACGCTTTCGCCCATTGCTATTGTCTTGGAAGAGAGTGACCTCAAGGAAATCCTCTCCACAGTCATCGTGGGGGTTACGGCAGCCCTTGGCCACAATGACCTCGGCAGCAGAGGAACCGATACCCTGATCAACAATGCCATGCAAGTAATCCACCGCTGACGGGCGCAGCATGCGCGAGCAAGCTTACCCACCTCTACCCAACAGCACAAAACAAAATCACGAAAACCCCGACAGCGCGATAACACTGCCTCTCCCCCGCGACCCAGCCCAGCCCCGCCCGCAATCCACTCTCCCCCATCTCGGCCCGCTCCGACACCCCTGCCACCGCCTCACCCACCGAGATGTTCTTTTCTGAACCAGCTGAGCTCCCCACTCCGTGGGAAGACCGACGACGACAGCTGTATCTCTTCGGCCTCATCCACTTCCGATGCCACCCGGGGTGACGGAAGTGACTCAGATATGGACACAGAGGTTTACCAATGATGCCTCCCTTCAATAACCCTGAACTTAGCATTCTCCAGTGGAACATCAACGGGTTCCTCGGCAAGAGATCATATCGCTCAGCAAAAGCAATACGATTTTGATATCCTTCTCCTACAGGAAACACTACTAAGGGAGGAAGTGCGATTCCCGGGTTATCGCACTTTCTCCTTACCGCGCAGTGACACTACGAGAGGCTGCATGGCCCTTGTCAAGGACAGCTTACCCTGCAGAGAAGACACGAACCCCATATACTGTGGTGATAGCGTGGAGAATCATGCGGTCCTCGTACAACGAGCCCATGAGACCTTCACCTTCTACAACTTGTACAGGGGCCGTCACGCGGCCCTAGACATTGGAGAAGTGAGCATCCTCGCTGGGGACAGACTCCTCATCCTCGGAAGGGATTTCAACGCTCACCACCCATCTCTGTCATCCACACAGGGCCCCAATGCTGTTGGGAATCATCTACACTTCACATTGAACTACTCCCCCGACATCGCCTTCCTGAACGACGGATCTCCGACCCACGTACGAGGAGGCTGGCTCGATTTAACCCTCGTGACTGCCACTCTCTCCTCCCGCGCGCGATGGGAGATCCACCCTGTTGTCACCAGTGAACACTTTGCCGTATGCACGTACATATGGGATGTGGCTCCACTACCGGTGGTGCCACACATTCCGCCGTGGAACACATCAAAGGCCCTGGCGTCCTGGGCAACTGGGTACAACCCTTCGTCATGGAACGTCGACAGCTTGGAGGCGGACTTCTCAGCTGCCCTCCATGCATCAGAATCGGACTCAAAATCTCCCCCACGGAATTCCAAAGCCATGGCATTCGGCCTCGGGCGGGGGAAGGAACCCCTCTTCACTCAGGGATTCGTGCTGGACTAAGTCTCTCATTTCCAGTACCTGGGTGTATGGATCGACAAGGGACTCACCTTCAACAGGGAAATATCCCACCTCAAGGACAGAATGACAGCCAGGATCACAGTGACGAGGGCTATGTGCGGAAGGGCACTTGGCGCCACACATCAAGTCCTACGCACGTACTACGTACAAGTTGTGCGCTCTATCGTCGACTACGTTGCCCCGGCTCTCATTACTGTGGTCGCGGAAAAACTCCAGCGGCTTGAACCATGCCAGAATGAAGCGGCTAGAGTCATCCTGGGAGCACAACGGTGGTACAAAGTTCTCAACCTCCAGCGGGAAGCCTCACTTCCACCTCTCCAACTCAGGATCAGAATGCTCGGAGCGGACTTTGTTGCCCGCGCACTCCACTCCCCCGGCGAGACAGGTCTAAGTCGGGCCATCTACACCTCCCTAGAACGTGTAGACACACTGCTTCGCCCCAACACTTGGCTCTCTCAAGTGGCCAAGCTACTGGACTCCTTCCAACTACGTCAACCTCTCCTCGAGAAGGGCACACCGACATCCCACCCGGACTACGAATGCCCGCCGCCGTGGGCACCGGCTCCCGTGACCTTCAAAATGACGTCACTCCCGGGGAAGAAGGGCGCATGCCACCCAGACAGTGCACGTGTGTCGGCAGACAACGGCATCCGAGCGCTGACGCGACCTGGATACGCGGTCTATTACACCGACGGATCGGTGGAAACCAACAGCCCACACGCGGCCGGAGCTGCCTTCGTAACTGATGGATGTATCTTCGGCAGGAGAGTCAGCGACTCCGCGTCCTCTCTCCAAGCCGAGGCCGTAGCGATGCAGGGGGCCCTAGAACACGCCCTCGTATCCCACTCCAATTCCGTGGTTATCCACACCGACTCTCTGAACCTGATGAGCTGCTTGCAACACGTAGATCCCTGAGACAATGTCCACCTACTCACCAATATCCTTGCACTCCTACACAAATTACACCGCAAAGGACGGAACGTCATCATCAACTAGGTGCCAAGTCACGTTGGTATCCATGGCAACGACCTCGCTGACGCGGCTGCTCGCCAGCGCCCCAGGGTCGACGTCCAGGTCCCCCACCCCCAGCAGGAGCCAGCTCAAACTCGGAACCAGGGCATTAGCATACACGCAGTGGCCCGCCAGTTCTTGAAACACTACACAAAAGAGAAATACCACATTCTTAGTATTCAGAAAGAAGATTTGCAAGCTTTCCTTAGTGCAAGAAGAATTCTTAAACATCATGGATCCCAAAGTGACGCTTCCAAACCTGTCAATCAAATGTAGGTACCCCGGGGGTACCGAATGATAGTCAATGGGGCGCCAATTGAAGGCAGACTCCTGTGCGCAAAATGATCTTTCATAAAACACTTCAAGTGTTGTTTTACTATATTATTCAAAATTTGCCTGTATTAGTCAGCATACCCTACATTTGTTTAACAGGTAAGAGTCATGTTTTTCCTCTATAAGTATATACTTTACGAGCGTCGGAGAATTCCTTCACATCCTGACGGTTTGAGAGGTTTTGTCAGAAAGGTTGAAAAAACAGGCGGGACATTTGGAAATGCTTTATTTGTTGTCAGTTTCAACGAGACACGTCTCTGAGATCTGCCCAGGTGTGTCTATATGTACATACAATTGTGGTCGTACAGCTTCAGCGATCTTGAAAATACAGATAGAAAGGTTTAGTCTCCTCATTGTTTCACTTCAAATGTACGACAGCAGTAGGTTAGATTTGGGTAGCTGTCTGACTGTTCGTTAGATGAAACTTTCATATACTAAGAAGGAATAAGTAAGATAATTCAGGTAACTTTTATGATTTATTTTCAAATTTCTCTTATACTTTATAATCTCATGAAGGACATATACATGTGAAATTTGCCACACTACTTTGCACTGTGTTCTTGTAGACTATGTATTAGGAATTGTGATAACAGTACATGTTCGTTCATAAGAACGGTATTGGTGGAAACTGTACAGCTCAGTCTACATTACAGATGCTATATCCATGCAGCTGATTGCATGCTTACAGAGGGTCTGACATTGAATCGTTTGCTTGAATGCGTCCAAATGCTTTTAGGCCACGGCACAACGATTGATCAGTTGACTATTTGCACGTCCTCATCATTTATTCATTTCATCCCTCTACCTAGGCCACACAAACCGTTCCTAGTTTGTTTTATATCTTTTAAGTCTCTAAATCAGCATTTCGTTTACTCCAGTAGTGTACCTTTTCATATCCTTTCATTTGAACATCAGTTAGGGTGATGTGAACACTGTTAGCGGCGGTTAAAAAGTATGTGGTATTCATTTCCATTTATGTCTTTTTAACATACCAAATAAAGCGACCATTGATTAGACGGCAACCTTTTCACACCTATTTTATTACCCTAACAACAATGAAAAACACGTAAGAAACATTCTCTTGTAGAAACATCCTTCGTGCCGCAGTCGAGATCCCAGTTGTCTTCATACACAAGATCCCTTTCATCCATCGAAATCCACAGTTGAATTTCCGGCAGGAATTAGGGAGGTTAATAAAAATGAAAGGCCGAGAGATGGTACATGTGTAAGTTCAAAGCTGGAAAGGTGATAAAAATGAGAATGGGCGTAAACAGCGAGTCGGTTTTAATTTCAAACATGAAAAAAGAGAATGGCGGGAACTGAAGAGAGGTAGAATCGACTATTCTTTACTATCCTACTTCCCCTAGGAAAATGTCCTTGTATGAATATAAAGATAGAGTACTATATACAAAAATACATTTGAAAATATATTCCATTTCTCGCCTGATATGTGGGTGATGAAGACGTGGCGTAGTTCTGTGGTCGTAGTAAGATGAACCGACGACGGGTAGCCATTCCCGAGAGGTCGGGCAAGAAGAAAAAAATGATGGAGTTTGATAGCGTTTACCCACTACGTTGTGCCTTGCACCACACACACACGTATAGCGTTATCCACGACAGGAATTTATACGGGATACTGACCGTTAGACGTATACGGGATTGAGGGAGCGTTTAAATTGGTAACATAGCAGTCCATACCGACTGTGTACTCAGGCTGGCTAAGAAAATGTGTATGGCAGCATCGAAGTCAGGCTGGACATTAGTTGATATTACCCCCCCACACACACACACCATTATCCTTATACTTCTGCGCTGATGCAGTCTGATTTGGAAGTCTAACCTCACTTCAAACTTAGCCTCTTAGCCAGGGGTATACAGATGTCATGGGCAGTGTGATAAAGCAGGCGGTCGTTGTTGTATATACTTGCGCATGAGAGAGGGTATAGATGTTTAATTGTTTATCAGTACATGTGTGTCGATATGGCTACTCGCATATGCTCAAGATGGTTGAAATTTGTATAGATGTTAATATATGGTAATAAGCAGCTGCTAAAGTGTTATGACAAATGAGTGTTTCACAAGTTGTTTGTGCTGTGTGTGATTCTCCATGGGCTTGGATCGTGTGGTGGACTCGTGATGGACAGCTATTACCCTCTCAGAGGAGAACTCTATTGCTTAGATGAGTGCAGCTGCCCTTCCTGATTCAGATACTGGGTTGGGCCGTGCCCAATGATCCAGTAGAGACTTATCTCCCTTCCCCGCCATTTCACAAACAACACGACCGTCTTCTTTGCCACGTCACCACTAAGACTCACGTTCAGAAGCCGCGAAATATTCAATATATTTGAGGGATCTCTCAAATGCACAGTAATTTCCAGCTGAAAAAAAAACGACTGGATGCAACGTCGATCACCAGCAAAGCAGGAAGGGTCGTTTGTTTTCGAAATTGCAGCGTTTCGACAGCGTCACTTCATACATCTTCGTGGCGGCAAACAGGCGGAAGGATGTCCAAAAAAGTGCCCTATGTGGTCAACATACATTGATATCAGTGGCTGAGTACATAACATACATGGATACTGCTTCCTTGGAAGCGTCTGAGGCGACAATGACGACACATTTTTAGACGAAGCCACTAGACTTTCCAAACATTCATTTGCACGATTTTACGGTTTTTGTCTCATTTTAATTTTTGAAGTTATTCCGTTCATTATTGACGCAGCTGAGATGGACCTTCACTGAGGCCTCTGAAGGACGATGCAGCCTCTGTACCTCACCACTTGGTGATTGGATCTATTGATAAACTCATCACATATAATTGGCATTATGCTAAAATGCACACTGATATTAGGAATTTGCGATTAATATGACTGAGATGTATAATGCATTCATAATCATACTTTAAATTTAACCTTTCGTTGCTGAGTTTCTGATAGGCTGCTGGCTGGAGCTGGCTGAAATGTCTTGCTAACTACGGCGAGTATACCTAGCTCGAGATGTGTGACGGCCAATCTGGTTTTGACCAGCGCCGCGTCACCACAATGTAACCACACTACATCTTGTCGTTACTAGGAAAAATTTACCCACGTTAAGAGAAACAAGTAAACTCACATTGGGTTATATAATATTTAGAATATTTTTTCGCGGTTTACACGCACACAAATATATATATATATATATATATATATATATAATATATATATATATATATATATATATATATATATATATATATATTATATATACACATACACACACGTGTGTGCAATGAATAATGGACATCCCAGTCCTCACCTACTACCTGTATCAGAGGCAATGCAGTACTTCCACAGATTAAGCTGGTTTACTTTCATTTCTTCATTACATATTGACTCTCCCTCCTCATCCACTCATGAATAATTAGAGAAGATAAGGAGAAATCCATTCGGACTGCATCACAATCCATCATTCACAACTACTCTTCACACCTCTCTTACCCTCTCCCTTTTCTGCTCTCTCTCTCTCTCTCTCTCTCTCTCTCTCTCTATATATATATATATATATATATATATATATATATATATATATATATATATATATATATATATATATATAACAGTAACAGAAGTGATTATTGCCTCAATTTTCACTGACTGGATATCTGCAACTCCACAATGACTGGCAATGGTCATTGGATCCTCCCATAGATCTCTTTGGGTAGGTACACTGGATGTCTGTGTTATATTTGTATGTTTTTTTTTCTGTCACTGACTTACACTAGTGGGAGGGGAGCAGTTGACAGGTGTCAGCTCTCCACATGTGAAAAGATGAAGGAATTGCAGTTTGAAGTTGCTAGAGGTATTAGCCCCAATTCAGAGACTGAGTGTTATCCACTCAGGGTTTCACCTCCTAATAGAGGTGAGGATATTGTTAGGTTTTGAAAATAGGTAGCAGGGAGACCAATCTCTCTGTTGTCTGTCATGCAGAACCATCATTTGCAGGTAACCATCATTGGCACCATATACATACACTTGCACACACAAACACACAGTGTATATATATATATATATATATATATATATATACACACACACACACACACACAAATACTTACACAACATAATTTGACTTCCATATCTGGGAATTAAACCCGATCTTTTGGAGTTGTTTGACCCATCTATTACCAATTTGCCTATTGAGGGTGCAAAAGACTTGCAATCTCATATTACTTGTATGCAGGGTTTGATGCTGATTGAAACTATAGTTTTCACATCATTCTTACACAATCTCCTACCCAACACAAAGATGCCATAGAACTTGAATGAAACCTTTTAACACTTTCTTAGTTTGGGTTTGCAAAAATTGATGTCAAGATACATACACATGAACAAGTACATTTATAATAACTGTATAGTATTCAATATTTTCTTAATTTGTACATTTCTGTGATGCATTTGGTGCAAGTGCCAAAGTCAACTTTTTTGTTGCAGACAATTCATGAGCCCTTTTACTCTTAGAGATATCATAAATGACTTGTTGCTTTGTGTGAAGTTTTTTTCTGAACAGGTTGAAATGTTCTTGTAGTCTTTCAAGGTTACCATGTTTCAAGGCCTTCAGAAAAGTGTGTGGTGAGGTACCAGAGATGGATCTAGAAGTCCAAGATGGTAATATTATTATTGATATTAATAATCACTATAATAACAATAACAACATCAATGATAGTCTATTCATATACCAAGGGCTTCTTTCCCCTTATAAGGAAGGTAACCAGTCAAGACATGCACCCATTCCATTCCCATCCACCACCCTATTTACCTTCTCACCTTAGCTCCTCAATGGATGAAGGGTCATCCCTGTCTTCTGGCCACTGTCTGGGACAGAAGTAATGAAGCAAGACAATACCTCCACAGCAGGGTTGCTTCACTTACATGGCAACCCTCCCTCCTCATCCCCACATGTAGGAAATAGAGAAGACTGGGAGAAATTCCTTTGGACTGCATCAAAATATCCATACGCAACCATTCTCATCTCACCCCACATCCCCTGTCTTCTCACTTACCTGCTCAACAGACATTCCCCTCTTGCTCAGAGACCCATTCACCCCATCCATCCATCTCATTCTTTGGTGTCCCATCATGTTCACTCCATCTGCCTCTGCTTTCCACTCTCCATTCACTAATAATCTTCACTCATTCTTTCCGTGTGCTCAAACTACCCCAATTATCTTTCATCAGCCCTACCTGACATCACCTTTTCCACCCCCTGCTCTCCTATTCACCCTCTCATTTCTCACTCTATCCAACCTTGTAACCCCTAACATACTTCTCAGACACTTCATTTCAAGCACATTTAAACTTTTCCTTTCTGCCTCTCTTAAATTCCAATTCTCCACTCCATACAGTAATAGTAGTAATGATAATAGTAATTCATTTATACATCAAAAGACCTTTCCCCCCTTATAAGAGAGGTAGCCAGACAAGGCATGCACCCTTATATTATAAAAATAGTAATCATTATTATTATAGTGAAAATTATTAGTAAGAAAATTAACTTAACTGTAGCCAAGGCTATCATCTTAGCCCTTCATGCTTGGAGAGCCTGAGGAAGTAGTAGTCTCCAGTGGTTGCTTGGGATCATATCTATGACTTTGGAGTCATCAGAAGAAATCAAAGCTCTGTATTCCATATCCAGTACATAAGCTTTACACACACACACACACACACACATAGAGCAAAGAAGAGAGAGAGGAGATTTGATAGCTATTTACAGAATCATGAAAGGCATAGAAATTACTGATAGAGAGAATCTGATAAAATGGGATGACAGAAATACAAGAGGACACGGAAAGAAAATAAAAAAGACAGCTATAGAAGAGATTTGAAAAAGAACAGCTTTCCTCACAGAGTAATAGACAGTTGGAACAAGTTAGATGAGAAAGTGGTGTGTGCAAAAACAATACATGAATTTAAAAATAGTTTAGATAAAATGAGATATGAAGACGGGACCCCACGAGCATAGCTCCCCTTCCCGTAAAATACAACTAGGTACAACTAGGTAAATACACATTATGCCAAGATGTTTGCAGATGATGCAAAAATCATGAGGAGTGAAAAACGAGGAGGATGGTAGACTATTGCAAAAAAAATATATAGACACTATTTTTGCACAGAGCCAAGAATGGGAAATGAAGTTCAATATAAAAAAATACAAAATACTGGAAATGGGCTATAGCAGCAAAAGGTCATCCTTAAACTATTCCTTGGGAAGTGAACTCATTACAGAAGCAAAAAGAGCAGAAAGACTTGGGAATCTTGATAAAAGACAACCTGTCACCTGACAGACATATCAGCAGGATTTTGGGAGAGACATATGGACTACTATAGAAGATTAAAGTGGATTTTCACTACATGGATGGGGAGATGATGAAAAAACTCAAGGAAACCCTGATTTGTTCAAGACTGGACTATGCATCAGTAGTATGGTCCCCACACAGAGTGAAGGATATAAGTAAGATTGAGAGAATACAAAGGGCAGCAACCAAATTGATCCCCAGCTTGGCAGATAAACCATACGAGGAAAAACTAAAAGTACTGGGTTTGCCAACTTTGAAAGATTGAATAGAAAGAAGTGATACAATTATAGCATTCAGGTCACTAAAGGGGATAGATTGCATTAACAGAAGAGATCTCCTGATTAAAGATGGAAGGGCTTTAAGAGGTCATGGGAACAAATTAAGAAAGACTACATGTCTAAAGGAAGTGATGAAATACGGTTTTCCATATAGATGCATAAATATGTGGAATAGCTTAGGTGATACAGCCTAAGCTTGAATTTAACATGAGTTAAAATCTAAATATAATAATTGAAAATCAGGGATATAGATTAAGTTGGAACTGTACATGAATTTGAATCTAGGTATGTTTGAAAAATTAGAAAATAGAAGACAATACCCAGCAAGCACTGCTTTCCTGTATACTACAATTAAGTAAACATAATTAGGTAAATGCACACACATATTTACCAAACTGTAATACCCTGGAAGGACCAACAATGAGTACCTGCAAGTGGTGGTCTTGTAAGAGACATTGTAGAGAATCCTCTTGCAACCTATCTTCAAAACTCTTCAACACCCTAATCTCCATATGGAGGTGCAAACCAAAAGGGGCTAATAATCTGCCTCTGGACTAGACCCAAGATCTCAATTTAATTTCAACTGTATTTGCTCCACTTTCTCACATACAAGGGAAGCTGGCAACTGACAATTGTTCCCCACCCTCACTACTTTCTGGAAGTGACAAAGAAAATTCTTGAGTGCCTTATGGGCCAGTTGTTGTCAGTTAGCTTGGGGTTGTGGGTCTCCTAAAAAAAATCTGAGACAATAGAAAGATTGATTGATTGATGCCAGAATGAACATTCCTGTGTATCCTGATGGTAAGGATATGGTAGGATGGGTGATGTTGCTTCATAGGTGTGTTATGACCTTAGTCTATTAATCATACTGGAACATGCCAAAGGCTTATCTTAAAATGTGCCTTTACACCGCTTTTACAATGATGCATATGCTTTTCTCCAAAGTAACAAGATCAGGATTTTTAATTATTTTCCCCCCCATAGTTATGGGGTTATGTACTCAACCACTGAATCATTGAAAGTATGCCTTGATAACTCTAAAAAATCACGTACTTAGGTATAGCTGGTACCCTTTCTGTACAGGATTTATTTGATCATCAAGGCTTAAGGATTCCTAGTCCTATTTACACTGTTACAGGCTGAACACTTGTTATGGAAAATTTAGTGTCTTTTGCAATATATATTACCACACTGACTACATGGGTAGCCATGAAGAAACTTTCAAGTATATACAGATACACACTGTGAGGACTACAAGTAATTAAAGTCTTCTGCACCTGATGACCTTAGCTTTAGGAAAATTATATTTCTAGGCCATTTTATCATGCATACTGATGGACTACCACTGAAAATTATTTAAATCTGACAGTTGAGTACAGTCCACCATTGTCATAATTGCCATCACCCTTTCCCAGGGAAGACAAAGATTCATTCTTAATGTTTTGAGCGAAGTGAAGTAATTGTCATATTTGGTTCCAGAATCAGATGAGGCTCATGACAGGGTTATCCATTAGATTTTTTGAAGAAAAAA
Organism: Oratosquilla oratoria; assembly: GCF_046742065.1. Taxonomy (NCBI): domain Eukaryota; kingdom Metazoa; phylum Arthropoda; class Malacostraca; order Stomatopoda; family Squillidae; genus Oratosquilla; species Oratosquilla oratoria. The sequence continues at coordinate 36,794,331 of NC_134813.1, read as the reverse complement.
AGATAAGCAGAGGAGTAGGAGGAAGAAAAGAAGAAGAATGAGAAACCATAAGAGGAAGAAATGGAGGAGGAGGAGGAGGAGGAGACAGTGGCATAGGATGAGGGTGACTAGCACCTATTTATCTCTGCCTCTTGTTGCCTCAGACATTATTCAGTACAGTATTGGGTACCACTGAAGGAAAATGAAAAAGTAAGAGTAATATCTACATTCTGTGTAAAGTGAGTTGTGTTTGAAAGGTTTTATGTAAGTGAGAACCATGATAAAAGAGCCATTCACTATCTTTCTCTTAGCATTAATTCTCCCTTTCCCTTAAAATATCTGATGCAAAATTAACATGATTCATGCTTTCCATCCTAATAATTTATGATGCCACATTCTTTTACTTTCCCAATCCATACTTAGAAATGCTACATAAGATACATTTTCAATCAATGTAACAATCAGCTACAAACTAAATCAAAGCCGAGGAAAAAAAACCTAGCACATGTGTTGTCTTTATCACTTTTTGCACACTTTTATGTGGTAAGTTTTTCCTGCTTGATCAAGAATGTTCATTTGGGTTAATGTGCAAGTCTTGCTGGATCATAACATCAAATGAAAAACATCACAGAAAGTCTTTGGTAGAATCTATATTAGTGAAAATTCTACTTGATCATTTCCCTCTTTTCTTTTTTGGCCCACATATTAAGGGCCTGGTCATGACCATGTCTTTATTATCTGTTTGACTTTTCAGTCATATTGTCCACTACCTCTACATCGCAAGGCTTCTTTTATCCATCCATTTCTTTTCTTTCTTTTTTTCTGTCTTTTTTTTTCTTTGTCCCATAATTTTAACCTTCATAACCGTAGCTTTAAAACATGTCATGTTTCTTAAACTATGGTGAGCTCAATTTCTTTGTGCTCATTATTCTTCAGTTTTGAGATGTAACTTTTCATCTTTTGTAATCATGTTTTGCACACATCACCTTCCTTGAACTACTGTTGCAAGGCTTTCTGTTTTCATTTACACCACCTGGAGAGTGACTTCACATCTCGACACAAGCAATCACTTGACAAACTCACATCTCTGCACATTGTGTTTTAGTTTACATTTAAGGTTGTTGTCTTCCTACACTATCTAGACATTATTTATCACTTTGCATGGCTGATCTAGGATGAATGAGCTAGAAATGTTAGACTATGAGATTAGGGCTTATGGCATACAGGTGAAACTGGATAATTTTGTTAAGAAATACATGGATTCTACATGGGCAAGGACATCGTTGGAGATTTTGGTTACCATGGACATCCCCATATGTACAATAAATGCCACCATCTTTTTCAAGCATAACATCATTACTAATGCATTTTGGGTCAAAAGATTTTCCAATGGAATACCACATCACATTGTATAAAAGTGCTTAATCGCTGAGTAATAAAATTACTTAATCAGTGATTAATGGTTGAACATTTAGCTGGAGTGTGTGTGTGTGTGTGCATATGTGCATGTGTGTTTTTATGTTTTTACCTAATTGTATTTATATACATATACTAAGAGACTTTTCCCCTATATAAGGGGGTGGCCAGGTCAAAGCATATAGCCACCCTTCACCCATCCACTCATTTGCAGTCTCGTCTATCTTGGCTCCTCATGGATGAAGGGTCATCCCTATCTCTTGCCCACTGCTTGCATCAGACAATATAGCAAGAGAGCATTTACATATCTGCAATATACAGGAAAGTGAATCCTGTCTCTTTTTCTCAAATTATCATATGAAGTGGAATTGGTTATGGATAGGTTTATGTATTTACCTAGTTGTATTTACCTAGTTGTATCCTATGGGAAGGGGAGCTATGCTCATGGTGTCCTGCCTTTGTGTTTGTGTGTGTTTACCTAATTGTAGTGTACAGGAAAGGAGCAATGGTTGTTGGATCCCATCTCCTACTGTCCAGTTTATTGTGCCTAGCCTTAAATTCATGTATAGTTCCAACTTAATGTATATTCTTGATTTCCAATTATCGTATTTAGATCTGAATTCATTTATTGTTTGAGCTTGGGCTATATCACCTTATAAGGTATTCCGAGTATTTATGCATCTATATGGAAAACTTTATTTCTTCATATCCATTAGACATGTGACCTTTCTTGATTTGTTCCCATGAACCTTTAAAGCCCTCCTATCTTTAATCAAGGATTCACCATGGTCTTGGATCATGTGTTGGACCTGTGATTGACAGCTGTTACCCTCCCAGATGAGAACTCAGAGCTCATATATGACTGATCTATGGCTAATGCTGTGACCTTACTCACAAATACACACACACCCAACTCCCCCACCCACGAGAGTTGCAGTATCAGCTTGGAGCACATTGATACTGAAATTATTTCAGCCCTGGGTAGGATATGAACTCAGACCACTGTAGGGGCAGTTGTGAATGCTACTACTGCACCATTGTGCCAAAGATGTGTGTGTATGCATGTTTACCAAATTGTAAGACAGATGAAAAGAGCTACATTTGTGGATCCTGTTTCTTTGTCTCCATCTATCAAATTTGGCTTTAAATTAATCTATATCAAAACCTATGTTTCCTGATATCCTTCATGGTTATTCTTTTTAATTTTTTCCCTATGACCTCTTGTCACTATTCCATGCCAGAAGAAGAGACCTTTCCAATCAATTTTGTCCACTTTGTCACTAATCTGAACCAAACACTCATGTCACCTAAACTTGTGGCCATTTTGGGTACTGTTCTTTGCAGTCCCTCAATCATGTATCTTACTGTATGGGAGACACAACAATACTACATATTCCAATCTGCGGCAGATCGGATCTTATATGAAAATTTTTCATGACCTCTGATAATAATAATAATAATAACTATTGCCTCAAGTTTAGAAGTGGGAAACCTGCAACCCCGCAGTAGTTGGCAAAAGTCCCTGGACTTTCCCACAGATCTCCCTGAGAAGATATTTTGGACAGTTGTCTATACTGTACTGATGTGAGACTGTTTATGTCACCAGTTGAAAGTAGTGGGAGAGGAGCTGTTGCCAGTTGTTAGCTCTCCATATTTGCAAAGGTGTATGAAACACAGTCTAGAGACTGTCAGCCCCTCACCTCTTGATAGGGGAGGGGTTTAATGAGTTTTAAAAATGGGCAGCTATGCTGTCCACCTTGAAGGACTACCACAAGCAGGTACCCATTATTGATTCCTTTATCTTTATCACCTCTCTAGGAAGTGAAACACCACTCATATGTTCATCATTAGTTTATAAGTCTTACTGAAAATCATGTTTGTGTTGTTATCATGCAACAATTAATTTATTACCACCATCACCCTCAGACTCTTTTTTGCTGTTGCAAATGTTTAATTTTCCATTAAATTTTCTTGGTGTATCTTCACCTTTGCATCTTGTTTCTTTGACTTGTTGGATCATTCATTTGTTCGTTGCTATGTTCAGCATTGTATTATCTCATGAATCTCCATTTCCAATTGTTTCCCTACTTCCAGTTCACTTCTTCACAATTAAAGTCTCTCATTAGGGTAATATTTTCATACACCCCTCCCCAATTTTCCACTGCAACAACTCTGTATTAAGCACCACTAAACACTCATGTCTCAGGTGGAATACACTACTGTAAAGTCTTTTACAGCTTATTTGCTCTTTCCATATTTATTACTTTAGCCCTACCATCTCCCAAGATCACCTCATTCTTTTTTCTTTTTTTTTCTGATATCATCACTCCCAACCCCCATTTTTCCTCCTTTCTGTACCACAAACTAAAGCTTCCCTGTCTTATTGAGTCATTACTATTTATCTTAGTCCCAATGACACACATTGTATTTGGTTGTCTCTCTTTTAGATAATCCTCTATCTCTCATTCAGCCAGTGCAATTTCATCTAAGTTAATGTATGTTATATTTAAACTCTTAACACTGTTTTCTCTTATTTTCCTTACCTCTCATTTCCTCTGACAGTTTTTTTAGTTTCTAGGCTGTTGCTAGTAAAACTTGTTTTCTCCTGTTTTGCCTTCTCATTCTCCGTCAGTTTCATTGAATAGTTCCCTTATTCTCTTTCTTCTTCTGTGCCATACTTTTTTGTCCAAACATTCTTCAACTTTTCTTTGTGTGTTAATTTCCAAGTCTTATTGGTTCTCTTACGTATGTGTGTGTGCATGTGTTGTCTGTATACAATAAGGAGTAATGACAGTAATGACTGTGATAATGGTAATTGTAATTATAGCACTAGAAATAACAATGACACTTACAGTTATAATCTTAAAAAAAGATGGTGACAGTAATAATGGTGATGATGAACATGATGAAAGGAATTATGACGATGATTTTGATGAAGATGATGACAATGATTATGATATCAATGAATAAAGTTGTGACAATAATAACAATTATATTGTTGATGATAGTAAAGATGATAATGATGTTGATGATAATAATGATGATTATTATTATTATGGCCATGATGACAATCATAAAAATAATCTTATAATAATTGTGAACAAGAATCAAAATGCGTATAACAAACATAAAAGGGGCTAATGTACTGTCACTGATAACATGAATAACAAAGATAATGATAATGGTATTCACTGACGATTCTGTTACTGCTAACAATAAAACCACATACAACAGTGCACATGCAAGTGAAGATCAAAAGGCAATTACTTGCCTTTTGCTTTTCCTCTCTAGAGGTACCAAGAGCCCTTACAGTTACTAAGAACTTTCTTTTCACATATCACTGTGTTTTGTGTTTTCTTAAACACATAAAAAGAAATATGTGTGTGTGTTTTTTAGGGTGGGCTAGTTGGAACTGTCAAGGAGTTTGGTTCCCCTTCTTTTTCCTTTATTTTTCATTGTCTTTTTTCTCCGAGCCCCAACCTCCTAAATTGCCTGTGCATACCTGTGACCACATGCACTGATGACATATACAATCATAGTAACTAAAAAAGCTTGTAAAATATGAATAAAACTTCAATCTTGATGAGAATGATTATGATTGGGGGTGATAAGTGATGAGATAAATTTGCAGGAAATGAAGATTAGGGTTATCATGACAGAAGCATCAATGATGACAATGGTAATGTTAATGAAACTAATGATGATTATGTCAGTTATGATCATGTATAGTATACAAAAATTATATCAATGTGTTACCATAAGTAATGTAATCAAAACATTTTTAGTATCAAGGTCATTAAATGAATATTAATGGTTATATTAATGTTTATAATGTGATATTCAAAAATTGTAATAATGGCATAGCTTTAATATCAAGATTGTGTGACAGTAAAAATGAAAATAGATTAGTAAAATTATACCATTATAGCTAAATATAAGTTAAATGATAATGATACTAGTACAAATGATATTGATAATAGAGGTTGTGAGAAAAAGAAAATAAATTATACATATGTACCAGTAGTAGTAATAATAATAATGATAATAAAAATAATAATAATAATAATAATCACAGAACATACCAAAATGCCTTTTATACCTTGGTATGGGGGTGGGAGAAAAAAAAAAAAATCTTGCCTCCTCTGAAATGAAATGTCATTCCTGTCTCCCTGTCCACTGCTGAAGTCAAAGGCAATGCAGCAATACACAGCACCATAGCAAGACCAGACAGCTGCTTAATCACACCACAATTCTCCCACTTATCTGCTAAGAAATATACAGAAGAGACAAGAAGAAAATCCTTCAGGTTACATCATTTCCTCACCTATGTATAATCAATTTCCATTCATGCCTATCTTTTGTCCTCTCCCTTCTTAACTCACTATACATTCCTCTTCCATCCAATGCCTCTTTCATTCAATCCAACCACCTCATTCTCAGTCTCCCTCTCAAGTTCCCTCTATGTACTTTTAATTTTCACATTCCTCTTGCTAGTCTTTCTTCACTCATTCTTTTCATATGCCTAAATCATACATTCTTTGATCAACCCTATCTGCCAGCTCCCTTTCTGCCCCCTGTTCTCTGGATCATCTTTACATTTCTCACTCTATCCATCCTCATAACCTACATTACAGTATACTTCTTGGATATTTAATCTCAAACAAAGTTAGGCTTTTCTTTTCTGCCTTCTTCAAGTCTCTAGTCTGCTCCATACAGTATCATGAGCACAACCACAATCTTCTCTTTTGTATTCATCTGCAGATACCTATTTCCCACGACATTTTTCAATCCCCTGCCCCCTAGACATTTGCCTCCCTTACTTTAATTCCTCACCCTTCCATTCCTTGCTACATGTGCCCCTAAATACTTAAAACTTTCCATTTCTTCCAGCTCCTAAACCTTTAAACTTGCAACTCACTGCCACCATCACCCCTTACACACCTCATCACCTTACTTTTGCTCACATTCACTTTCATCTTTGTTCTCTCACATATCCTCCCAATTTCTGGTGTTTGGGATAATATATTTAACAATAATAATAATTCATCTGTACACCAAAAGGCCATTTTTCCTTTATAAGGGAGGTAGCCAGCTAAGGCATGCACCCACCCTTGCCCATCCAGCACCCATTTGTTTTTCCTTCCCTTTCATCTTAGCTCCATGTGGATGATGATGGCAATGATGATGATGATGATGATGATGATGATGATGATATTAATAATAACACATGCATATATAATAATAATGGTAAAAAATTAGGGAAGTATGGGTGGCCAAGTGGACTAGAGCAATATATCTGGAGGCAACAAACCAGAGGCAGGCAGATTGAAATTGAGAGTTAGATTGTGACACCAGTATGGGCATACCATATTAATTTCCTGAGCTCCAACAAAGGTTCTTAAACTTCGTCACCTTGCAGAGTATTTAATGGCTGAATGTTGAAAAAGTAATATTTCTGGGAAGGAACAAGGTGTGATTTTCACGTGATTAGTAGGAATGAATGAAGGGGTCACGTCTGATGGGAGTAAAATGGGTGAGGGAGTTCAAAGCTTAGCCATTTTACATTGTAGGTAATGGTGTAAAGTTGAAAGAGAAACTGTGTTGAAAAATAAATAAACAAATAAAAACATTTATGAAAAAAACATACATACATACATATGTATATATATATATATATATATATATATATATATATATATGTACATATACATATATATACATATATATATATATATATGTATATATATATATATATATATATATATATATATATATAGACACACCAAGGGGTCTTTTCCCTTTACCAGGGAGGTAGTAAAAATTAAAAGGCATAATTCCACTCCCACCCATTTCACTTCCATTCACCACCCTCCCTCTCATCTTGGCTCATAGATGTCATTCCTGCATCTTGCCCATTGTCCTGGGTCAGAAGCAATGCGACAAGACACAGCACATCTATAGCAAGGCTGTTTCATTTAATCAGCAACTGCCCCCCCCGCCTCAGTCCCCTCATGCAGAAATGTTGAAGATGGGGAGAAATCTCTTCAGGCTGTGTCAAACCATCATTCACACATAACCACTACCTAGTCCCCACATCCCCCACCCACCCCCTTCCATTCATCACAGTACCATCCATGCACAGCCATTCTCCATTCATCCCTATCTTTTGCCCTCTCCTTTCCTTCCTTAACAGACATCCCCCTCTTGCTCTATGCCCCTTTCACCCCATCCATCCATCTCATCTTGATCGCCCCCTCATGTTCGCTCCATCCATCTCTGCCTTCCACATTTCTTTTACTAATCTTTTTTCACTCATTCTTTCCATGCATCCAAACAATTACAACACTATTTCATCAACTCTATTTCCCATTGACTTTTCCACCCCTGCTCTCCTCACCTCCTCATTTCTCACTATTCATCCATGTAACCACACTTCTCAGACATTTCATCTCGAACAGATTTACTCTTCCTCTCTTATGTGCCATGTCTCTGTCCCATGCAGTGCTGTTGGCACAATCACCCCTTCATACAATCTCCTCTCAGCATCCATTTCCAAATGTCTATTTTTCATTATATTTTTTAATCCCCCAAGGCATTTACTTTCTTCTCTCAATAAAATAAGACATAAGAATAGTACTTATAAAAACAAAGGAAAGGAAACTGTAGAAAAAAGAAAAAATATAATAATGAAAATTATAATTGCTATTATTGTTACTATATTATCTCTATCACAATTCTCATTATTACAAAATTTATTACTAACTTTATTATTACTATAAACATTATCATTATAATTATCAATATTATTAATAGTAGTGTCATTATTAATAGATTTGTTTTTATTATTGTTATTATTTCCATTATTATCATTGTATATTATAGTGAAAACAATATTAAAGATACTCATTATAGTGATGTAGTTTTGGTAATTCTTAAGATTTATACATCATATAACAACATAAATGTATGAAAAACAACAATTAATTATACAGTTGTTCTAATATATATATGATCCTCTTGGTGATGGTAATGTTAATGAAGGTAATCACAAAAAGTAAATACAATGACAATGATAACTGCAGTAAAAAAAAAGTGTAATAGGAGATATAGTGTGTAATATTATCAAGTACATTATTGTCCAAAGCATTCACATATAACATTCCATTGACATGTCATTACCAAGTTTCACTCTTGCACTATATATATATATATATATATATATATATATATATATATATATATTTATCTAGCATCATTCCTTCATGTAATTCCTCACTGGTCCCTTCCGACAACTGGGGCATTCTGCCCTCCCGCAGTTGTTGGTTTCTTCTTTACTGGGGAGCTATGCCATCCTCCAGCTGTGTGCTGTTATTGGTTGCTGACTCTTCGTTGCCATGGTTTGGACTAGGTGTCTTTCCTACCAGGTAGTAGGTCATGAGGTCACCTTTACCCTTGACGGCAATTAGTCCTCGCTGCTCGAAGACGTACCCAAAGTGTTTAAGGATCTTGGTTGTTTCCTCAGTGACCTGTGGTACAGCAAGGATACATTTATGGAGGGTGGCTTCCTGGCAATAAGTAATATTGTATTACTAATACAGCAATTATGTCCATGTTATTTCTTGTGGATTCTTTTATGACAGGTTAGAATTGCTCTACTTTTGAGAAAGAAGGAACCTATCCCTGGCACCTGACTTTGGCTGTAAGACCTTGCCAATGAATTTACATACCCCATATATTTTGGCGGATAAGACAACATTTGAATAATAAAAAGAGTTTGTCCTATATGGCAGATACAAAAACAGTGACCTAGGTTCAACAACCTGTTACCACTACAGACAATAGTCTACACATGGTATTTACCTCATTATATGCATCACTGATAACATACTGACAATTCAAATGACTTACAGGTAATACATTAAGGTAGGTACTTCATTACTGGTAACACATTCAAGGTATTCAAACTATGGTATTTGATTCATTGTACTGCTATATCACTGTCTCAGTTGTTTGGTGCTCACTGGCCTAAACTTCACCGAAGATGGTTTGGTAGTTTGGGGGTCATCTCATAGCATTGATATCAGCTAAACCAATGAAGGTTAGACTGAAACTTGGGGGTTGTCTTATTTGAAAGATGCCCTTATCCGCCAAAATATATGGTAGTCATTCGTCTCGCCTTCCCCTTCACCTTCTGAACCACAGTATGCAACACATATCTTCTAAGACCTATAGCCCAGGCTTAGAATACCCATCCCAAAAACTCCCACATCATGTTATTCACCTGAATGCACCCAGCCTTGCCCGTGCTCTCCATCCGTGAGGCAACGTTGACGGTGTTTCCCCAGATGTCATAATGAGGTTTGCGAGCACCAATAACCCCTGCAGTGATGGGTCCATGGTTGATGCCTGAAATAGCAACAGCAGCACATAAGAACAACCCATAGTATGTCAGTACCAAAGACAAGCAAAGGCTTGGGTGGGGAGTGTTAGAACAAGACTTCATATGAAGATTGACAAATATCAGCACCACAGGAAGTGGCAAGAGCAGATCACAGGAATAGATGACGAGGGGGGAAGAGATAATGTCCTCCTTCCATCATCTCTGTTACTGCTTGAAGGCTTGTTTCATGGACACTAATCAAGTTTTGGGTGGGTCCATGTACTTACCCATCCGCAGCACAAAGTGGTTAAAACTCTGCTCATTGATGGATTGCAGGGCACGAACCAATTCAAAAGCAAAGTCAACCAGGAGTGCCAGATGTGCCCATCGCACCTTGACAGGATCATCCTCCTATGGGAGGAGAGAAGAGGTCAGAATTCAAGTGATGGTGGCTCAACAAAATACTAATCTACAGCAACTTATTATATATTTAAATATATGATCTAATGTGTTATGTCTATGTTCATGATGGCCAAAAATACAGGTAGGGTGTTAATCTACCTGTTCTGGGTCACTAAGAGTAAAGAAGTTGAAGGTTCATATGCTTGATCAGTAAATGAGGAGAGCTAAAGCTGGTGGCGAGCATATAAATTTCCTTATACAGAAACTTCAGAGAAAGTAGAAGGGGACAGAATGTGTTTTATTAAGGAAGCTAGGTATTCAAAGAATTCTGTAGAGTCTAGGTTAGGCAAGATATATACAGTACATTGGAAGAATGAATATTTGTTTTGAGCCAGCTGGGTTGAAACTTGGACAATTCAAACTAGGGAACATGAAATAATGAGATCATTGTGTGCATATACATAACAGCCAATTCCAGATCAGAAATTACTATCTGCATGTACAATTTCAGAGTTAGATTAAGAAGGCAAAGAGGAGGCATCTCATAGAGAGGAAATTTAAGTGGAAGTCATGAATATTGCAGGAATGAATAACAGAGAACCAAAGAGTACATCAGTCTATGAATACTGCATGAATGAATAGTTGCCGCATTTTTTCCTTGTTATGTATAAGTTGGCCAGCTTGACTTTGAGTATTATTCCTCTGAAGAAGCCACTCAGGGGAAACTAGTTAGGAATAAATGTATTTCCCTCAGCCTGAGTTCCCTTTACCACCTATCCACATTTGTCACAATGTTCACACATTATAGCTTACAGCAAGCTTTGGAGACAAATCCTATGGGAGGCCTCAGCTTCCCATGTGACGCATGGCAATTTTTTTTAGCCAATTTTTTGGAAAAAGTGTGTTATACATGCCATAAAATATAGTAAATGAATTTAAAGTGAAATTTGATAATTAGAAATACAGAAATAGATCCCACATACATGGCTCATATATATATATATATATATATTATATATATATATATATATATATATATATAACAGATGCAGGAATTAATTACTGTACATGAATAGCACTTACCTCAATTTCCTTTGACAAGTTGAGACCACTTGCAGCCATGTAAGTGGACCCTATGGTTTTAATCTTGATGATGTCTTTAAACTGTGGTAGCTCCAGCAGCTGTGGAATGGTAAAGGAGAAGAGTGAGTGGAAGAGAAACCTCATTCAGGAGTAACTTGATTCTGCTAAAGGTCTTACTATAAAGCATGACCATTTTAACATGTTACCATGCTCCTCCAGGCTTAATAAAGTTTCTGAATACATCATCCTCATGAAAGGGTTAATGAAGATAGCATAGCTCTTCTTCAAAAATTATGTTCCTTAAGCTAAATAAAATAATTTGGCATCAACCAGAATAGAATCTCTAAAGAGTATCATTCTAATGGAGAAGTTAAGTGTTATTGTCCACATCCTGCTCTTCTCTCCCTGTATTTCACACACACACATACTGTACAGCACATGTAGACAGACTTTACTTGACAACCCAAGCCAACCTCCACTTATGAACTTGTGACAAGTGACATAAGACCAGGGACTGCTATCATTCACGTGTAGGCTGACCATCAGGAAGTCCACTCCTGAACCCTATGATTCCTTACTTTGTTCTGTAATACAGTGTATTGCCCTCTGGCATTTCATTTCTACTGACTGCCTCCATATGACTTTTCTCTCTCTTGCTTTCATCATCAAAGCCTCTCAATTACACATAACAGTCAGCACAGCTATTGGTCTATTATCTTTCTTTCATTGCTTCCAGACATCTTTTCATTTTTCCATACTTCTTTCAGGGCTTCTTCTACCTTCTCCCCTTGTTTCATTATATGATTAATTTCTTCCTCCAGTACTTCAACTTCATGTATATCCATTCCCAAATACATGTATCTATAACTTTCTACTTGCTCAATTTATTTCCTTGCCATACAACTGTGTATACACATTGTAATCTCCACTCTTGGACACCATCAGTAGATTATTTGTTGATACATTACTTCTGAGGTTTCTCCTGCAACAAATCTTATTATACCCAATGAATTCTCAACACTCATATTTCCAAAGCTGAATAGAATCTATAGAATGTCACTGGTGAGGAGCAGATTTAGTAAAAGCATTATGCTGCTAAAGAGCAAAGCGGTAAAGGTTCTTACCCCATCAAAGTCCGATATGACTTCATTGAGGAACCGTAAGCATTCGAGCCCCTGGTTGTTGACTGATTCCTCGGAATAGAAATCTGGAAAAAAAAAGTTAAGTGAAAACAAATGGTTACCTGAACATGATGATGTACTTTAAGAAAGCTGTTTTGGCTAAGGACTAGGGACTAGAAGCAGTCAGTGGAAGTGGAAACTGGTCTGAAAAGGTATTTGTTTTTAGTATTATGTCAGTCATAACCAGTGCTTGTGTCCTTGGGGACAATGTTGCACTGAAGAGGCAGAATCTTGGAGATAGTAAAGGAGAGATTTAAGAAGGACAGTAGAATGGAGGGATAGTAGTCAAAATTATCATAATTTTTTTGGAAGAAGAGATTAGTCTCCAATCATAAAAGAATCATAAGTAATTCTGGTCTATAGGGGTATCACTGAATTCTGAAAGAGTCTCTTGTTAGTAGTACCCCACCTCAGGACACATTTTGTTTCTTTGATGAATAAATTTGTCTACAGCCAAAATAAAATAAGTCCTCTTATTCACAATTTGATAGTGGAGGCAGAGTCCTAGAAAATAAATCAAAAACACTTCTAGACTATTCAAAGAAGATATAAGAAGTACAACTGACTTCACTTCTAAGTGATAGCTGACATCTTTTGTGAAGCTGTAGCAAATGTATTTTTTATACTGAACATTTGTGATACAAAATCTCATAAAATACACAAAAGTTTAAAATCTAAGTTCTCAAATATATAATGCCTACAGCTCTCTGAAGGTAATCAACCACTGTAATGTTTATATGTGGAGGCAACTGTACATGTGTGGAGTGGAGGGTTATGAACCAAGTATAATCTATTCAATTAAACATAGGGTATTAAAAAGATGAGAATGTTACATCAGGTAATGACAGAGGGTTGTGAATATTGGAAAATGTGGGAGATCAGTTCTCAATATCTAAAGTCAGTGAGAAAAGGAAGTTTTTTTTTTCTAGACAAGGAATATTTAAGAAGGTAAAGCTCTTCTATGAGAGAGATCCTTCTCACAACATGATTAATCTCTTCCATACAAGTCAAATTCTCACGTGCAGCATCGGATGCCATATGTATGATGCATCACAATAATTTTTGTTATGAAATATAAAGTTGCTGACGTATCACTCGTTCTCTTTCATGCTGAGTAATAAAAAACACATAAAATGTGATCAAACTTGTTCACAAAATTCGGGGATAACTCAGCTACAACTACAAAATAAATATAATCAAAAAGACGACACCGGCATCCTTGTATACTCATAATGCCTACGTAGGCATCATCGTATCAAAGGAGTTAAGTAACTCATGCATGTTATAAAGGATTTCTCGAAGCTAAGTAAAATTCACCTGACATTCAACAAATTTCTTGAAGTGGTCAGAATTTCAAAGGATTCGACAGAAATGGTGTTTTATTTTGAATCCATGGATGAACAAAGGCTTAACTAAGACGAATAAAATCTGCAGGCATTTGGTGGAACAAAATTTCTAAAATGGGCAGAATGCATATAAATATATATATATATATGTGTGTGTGTAACCCTACAGTACCAAACAGTTCCACGAGGGAGCAGTTTGTGGGTACCTAGCGATTTTATTGAGGGTTGAAAAGTGGTCTATCCAGGAGGCCAAAGAACGGGAACACATGGGGCACAGGGTATGCGAGAGACCAGGTCCTGTGTACCAGAGGCTCTCCTGAGAAGTTGGGCATAGCGATGTTATTCAGTGTTGAAAAGTGATTCCTCCAGGAGGCAAAAGAGCAGCAACACATAAGGCAAGGGGTCCTGTGTACTAGAGGCTTGATGCTCACCTGAGAAGTTGGGCATGGAGGCAAAGAGGACGCCGACTTCTTCGTAGCTCTGGGAGTAAAGCTCGTCGTGCTTCTTGTGGCGGATCCCCATGAAGTGTGTGGCCACATGGGGAGGGAGGATGTTGTATACAAGAGCCTCGTTCCTTTGCCGGATGTCCGCCGCCCGTTCTCGCTGTTCCTCGACTTCGCGTCGCCAAAGGTAGAGAACGCGCGAAGTTTTCTCCGTCTGCGTAGGAGGAGGAGGAAATGGCAATAGGAGAGAGATAACTGGTGGAGGGAGGTGGGGAGTGGTTTACCCTCGATTAATTTCCTTTTGACTGAGGAAATATTATTTCGCCACATCCCGTCATTTTCAATAATGTTCCAATAGTTACACGAGGTGAAATAGTGAGAGTAATACGAACAGTACGTTATTATATATATATATATATATATATATATATATATATATATATATATATATATATATATATATATATATATCAGAGGCGACTCCAGGTCATCAACGTCACTCGGGCTCATCACAGATTTCGCCTAAGACACATGCATAAATGAAGGTAAGAGACGTAATGCACACCGTAGACTTTTACCTCTACCAAGCTAATACGTATTAGCCCGAGTTACTGGACAGTTTTCCGTTCCTTTAAGAATATTGTATAATTTAAATCTTTCTTACATTAGAATTTAAATCCTAAGCTCTGTAGAAATCTATTGTTTCAAGGAAACATTGAATTTGAATTACTTTTAATTCTTACAATTATAGATAACTTGGGCCGGTAAGCTCTGAGCCCGAGCGCATCATCAACTCAAGAGATGCCAGTTAGTCTTTTACCCAGCTTACCAAGCTAATTTGTATTAGCCCGAGTTACTGGACAGTTTTCCGTTCCTTTAAGAATATTGTAGAATTGAGATATTTCATACATTGGAATTTAAATCCTAAGCTCTGTAGAAATCTATTGTTTCAAGGAAACATTGAATTTGAATTATTTTTAAATTCTTACAATTATAGATAACAACAAGGCTGTAAGCTTTGAGCCCGAGCGGCGGAGGCAGGATCCGGAAAAGCTCTGATTGGCCGAGCCGAGAAGCAGCTCGACTATCATTGGGTGACGAGTCAGGCGTGTTATATAGGAGCAATATTTATATTCTGACACAGCCCACCTAGAGTAGACGAATCCCAGACGCTGAACGAAAATATATGAACTGTGGCCAGGCGAAATAAATGGAGCCCGAGCTAACTGGCTGTAATTACATGTTCATTTTAGAAAATCTAATACTCGGGCTAAGCCCGAGTAGCCTGACGGCCGGAGTCGCCACTGATATATATATATATAAATATATATATATATATATATATATATATATATATATATATATATATATATATATATATACAGTAAACCCTCAATATAACGGATCTCGATATACTGGATATTGGATATAACGGACAAAATATCTGACCGGACAAACCCTCGCTATAACGGATTTTCATCCGTTATAGTGAGGGATCCTCGGTTATAACGGATCTTTGGATATAACGACAGATCCCTGTCCCCATATCGTCCGTTATATCGAGGGTTTACTGCAATTTCTAATCCTACTAATTTCTAATACCGGACAAACTTCGGGATAAAACGGATCTGTCCGGCATTTCCATTCGATACAACGGATCCTCGATTATAAAGGATCTTTGGATATAACGACGGACCCCTGTCCCCATATCGTCCGTTATATCGAGGGTTTACTGTATACAATATATATATATATATATACATACATACACATGTATGTAATCAGGCCCGGCCGTCACGAAACTTTGAATTCGAGACCCTCTGAGCGATCTGCTACTAGCGAATTGTTCCATAATACATACACACATCTATATACCAATTTTTCCCCACTTACCAGGGAGGCAGCCAAAGTCAAAAGGCATAATTCCACTCCTACCCATTCCACTTCCATCCACCACCCTTTCCTCCCTCTCATCTTGGCTCCTCCTGGATGACGGGTCATCCCTGCATCTCGTCCACTGCCCTGGGTCAGAAGCAATGCAGCAAGACACAGTACATCTACAGCAAACCGCTTCACTTAATCGGCGACCCCTCCCCTTTTCCGTCCTCTTATGCAGAAAAATAGCAGACTGGGAGGAATACCTTCGGGCTGCGCCCAATTATCATTCACAGATAACCACTCCCCTAACCCTTTCCTCCATCCCCCACCCACTCCCTTGCATCTATATACAGTCATTCTCCACTCACCCCATCTCCATGCATATACATACATACATATTTTATATATATATATATATATATATATATATATACATTTGCGTGTGTGTCCTTTTTTGTGTGTCTGTGTTGTCGGGACTTCACCAGTAAGAGAGAAACTCGATCCCAAAAGTAAACAAGAAAGGGACATCCACTTATCTAAATGAAAAGACATACAATATTTCTTTTTCTTCTCTTTCATATATTCACTCGCATAAGAGAAACAAATTCTTAAATGGACAAATTATTTTCTACAGAGTTCTTCTCAGAGACAGAATAAAAGGCAAATATCATTTATGATATTATCTTATCTATATACTAAGGCACCTGGTCCAGCATCCATTATTCCCTCTCACCCTTCTGACATCAAGAATTTATTTGAGATAACCTAAATGTTTGTTTTCAAAGGGAACATTGAAAAGAAACTTCTCCTTTCTGTGTGACATACGCAAAAAGTTATCTATAAAAAATTGGGTTCAAGACATTTTAACAAATTGAAAAACTACGGAAGTCGTAGTTCTTTTATTTGACATCGATTACGAGAATGAGGAGATTGTTACATTATTTTTATTCATATATATTTTATTCATTATTCTTAATTTATCTATGTATTTTGTCCTGCGACCAATGCAAGGGGAAATGGTACCAAAATTATCAAGACAGAGAAAACTGTTATTAAAAGCGGGCAAATGTATCCTCCGCACCCAAGAAGAATATATGCAAGGTAGACGCCATGACAATATGATATATGCAATCAAACTATGAACTTTAAACCTTTAAAGCTGAACATCACAACAAAAGACAGTGTCTGCTCAATTCAGACGGTACATTTTAGCTTAGGGCTCTATACTCAGTTCAAACCCCAGACTGATAAATAGATACATAGATATTTAAGTAAATATGTACTTATTGAAGATAGATTTGATTACTGTAGATTATTTGCACTGGTGAATGTTATAAAAAAAACTGTCTTCAATATTTTGATCAATATAAGTATATGTATGTATATATATATATATATATATAATCAATATAAGTATATGTATGTATATATATATATATATATATATATATATATTATTCTTCATCGTCGTACCCGCCATGATGACGTCATGTCGTTCGAAAGGTCTGACGTCTTTGAACTCTGTCGTGTCATTAGAAGTTAACATTTTCTATCAAATCTTCTTTTTCTGTATCGGTGTCATGTAAAACCTATTTAAATTTGACTAATAATAAAACTTGGCGATAGGATTTATTCTATAAACTATACCAGCCACTCACTGACATCATCTGATGCATTTGCGTCAAATGGATACCATTTTTGTAATTTCAAAATTTATCTTTGTACAGCAAGACCATGGATACAAATGGTATGGCAAGAATAATAACCTGTAAATTATCAGTAGACATATAGGCGTTTTGAAAAGAAGAAAAAAGTAAGAATAAGTAAATAAATTTTCATGTAAATTCACATATCAGAACAAGCTGTCATAAAATACGTTTAATAGTTTTGATTAAAAAATCATTATAATGTCGACCACAACAACACACCTACACTCATTTAAATCTCGATGAAAAATAAAAATTATAATAAATTCTGAAACATATACTAAATTCTAGAACTAGGGAATCTCCAACATTTGAAATGAAAAGTTCTGAAACCTAGAAGGTTCTTGATAATAGAAACACTTTCTAATATTTGTTCCCAATATTGGAGAGTTCCAAATTTGATTCGACGTACCTGTCGATTAAGGACGACGAAGATGAGAAGTATGAGTGACAGTTCAAGCGACAAGCTCACACTGTCCAGGATCAGGCTGGAACCACAAAATAAAACAATTAGATAAATAAAACAAACGAATAACTAATAAATATAGATATTGATCAAATAAATCAAGTTACACACACCAAAAACTAGATAATTCAATACTTCAAATCAGGTGCACTACACGTAGAGAGAGGGAGGGGGAGGGAGTGAGTGAGTGAGGGAGGGAGGAAATTATGACACCTTCCTCTTCTTCTTATCCCCCCTCTGTTTGCCTCACCTTCCCCCCCTCCTTTCTCTCCCACATCATACATCCCTCCCACACCCCCCTTGGGGAGCAGGTAGTCCCCCCCTCTCCCACCACCTTCCCCCCCTTTCCTGTTTCCTGTAGGCCCCCCCCCCTCACCTGTTTCCTCCGAGGTTTGGCAATACACCGGCTGTGTCCATTGGACGACGCATCACGACCAGGTTCATGACGCACTGAACTGCGACAATAGCCACCATCAGCCCCGTCTTGACCACGTGGCTGACCTATAGGGGCGGGGGTGGGGGGGAGAGTAACAGGAGAGAAGAGTTAGATTAGGTTAGATTAAATATTTCATGGGGATTCAAAACACACATCACAAACAGAAAGTGTACATAAACGTACTGGATATAATGGAATGGGAAAATGCTGGCTTTACACGCGCACACACACACACACACACACACACCGTGGCGCAGTAGGTAGAGTTCCCGAGTACCGCTACGGTGGTCCGGGTTCGAATCCCGCCAAGGGTTAAAATAATTTCAGTATCGCTGCGCTGCGGGTTGTTACTCCAACTCTCGTGAGCGGGGAGTTGGGTGTGTGTGTGCGTGTAAGGTCACAGCATTACCCATACATCGGTCATATACGAGCTCTGAGCTCTTTTTCGGGAAAGGAAATAGCTGTCGATCACGAGTCCAACACGTGATCCAAGACAATGGTGAATCACACACCACGAGCATAGTTCCCCTTCCCGTAAGATACAACTAGGTAGGTAATACACACACACACACACACACACACACACACACACACACACACACACACACACACACACGACTCGACGGCACAATGGTGGCGCTCGCAACCGCTACTACAGCGGTCAGAGTTCAAATCCCACTCAGGGCTGAAGTAATTTCAGTACCGCTGCGCTGCAAGTCATTACTCCAACTCTCGTGGGCGGGAAGTTGGATGTGTGTGTGCGTGTAAGGTCACAGCATTACCCGTAGATCGGTTATATATGAGCTCTGAGCTTTCATCCAGGAGGGTAATAGCTGTCGATCACGAGTCCAACACGTGATCCAAGACCATGGTGAATCACACACACACACACACGGTGGCGCAGTTGGTAGAACGATGAACTACTAGCATGGTGGTGCGCGTAGTGCTTGGTTCGAATCCTGCCCAGGGCCGAAATTAATTTCGGTACAGCTGCGCTTCGGGTCGTTACTCTGACTCTCGTGGGCGGGGAGTTGGGGGTGTGTGTGTGTGAAAGGTCATAGCATTACCCATAGATCGGACCTACGAGCTCTGAGCTCTCTTCCAGGAGGGAAATAGCTATCGATCACGAGTCGAACACGTGATCCAAAAGACCAAGAAAAGACCAAGTGAATACACACAAGTAATTTAAAAAGTTTAGATAAAATGAGATATGAAGACGGGACACCACGAGCATAGCTCCCCTTCCCGTAAAATACAACTAGGTAGATACACATATTGGAAATGGGCAATAGCAGCAAAAGGTCATCCTTAAACTTGGGAAATGAAGCCATTACACAAACAAAAGAGGAGAAAGATTTGGGAGTCTTGATAAAAGACAACCTGTCACCTGAAAGACATATCAACAGGATTGTGGGAGAGACGTATCTACTGCTGCAAAATATGATAGTGGCTTTTTACTATATGGATGAAGAGATGATGAAATAAAAATCATCGAGACCTTGATCCGTCCAAGACTGGAATATGCGTCAGTGGTATGGTCCCCCACATAGAGTGAAGGGTATGAGTAAGATCGAGAGAATACAAAAGGCAGCAACCAAATTAGTCCTCTGCTTGGAAGATAAACCATATGAGGAGTGACTAAAAGCATTGGGTCTGCCAACGTTGAAAGATCGAAGAGTAAGGGGTGATATGATTACAATATTCAGGTCACTAAAGGGATAGATTGCATTGAGATCTCCTGATTAAAGATGGGAGGGCTTTAAGAAAGACCACAAGTTGAAAGGAGGTGAAGAAATAGTTTTTCATATAGAGGCATAAATACTTGGAATATCTTAGAAGGTAATATAACCCAAGCTCAAACAATACACGAGTTCAAATCTAAATATGGTAATTGGAAATGAAGAATAGATTTAGTTGGAACTGTATATGAATTTCTGCCTAGGTATGATAAAACTGGAGAGTAGGAGACGGGACCCGACGAGCGTTGCTACCTTTCTGTATACTACAATTAGGCAAATATAATTAGGTAAATACACACGAAGACACACAAACAGAGGTAGAATTTGCTTATAACATAATCACAACACGCAAACACGCGGTCTACTCCGAAGAAGTTCATACAAATTAGGAAGCCATGTGAGCTTGTACAGCTGAAAACATGTGAACCCGAGACAGCTCACCGTTCTACTCTGAGAGCGATTAAGACGAACAATTGTATTACGTGTGTGCTTACTTTGAAGTAATATCACGTTGAAACACGTTAAGGAGGTGCCACATGTCACCAGCGGCGGTACGCGAGAATTCGAGTAAAAGTGAGATTTGCAAGAATCGTCGATATAAAACAATTATTTTTACGGATCAACGGTGCCATTAATGCTTTCTGATTTTGTAAATATTTAGATTGATTATTCTCCATGACCGCCTTAGAGATATATTTTTGGCTATCGGTACGTGTTTTTATATCATTAATATATATATATATATATATATATATATATATTATTTACATTATTATATTTTTTATTTATTCATTTATTTGTTTATTACTAATATGTTGTTTTTTTCGCATCCGACCTAGATATGGACCAAAAGGTCTCCTGTCGGCATGCTCCGCCTTTGTAATCCTTTGTGTGCGCGTGTGTGTGTGTAAGTGATTTTGTTCTGGCGAAAAGGGATTCAGGCGATTTTATTCAGGTGAAGGCGAGAGCGCTGCAGCTGTCCTCCTCCTCCTCCTCGTAGAGATTTTGTTTCCGCCGAGGGCAGGCAGGCAGGCGACTGAGTGTGTACAAGAAGGCCATTGGTCCACTGGACCTTAAGGACCTTCACGGAAGGTCCTCCTCTTATGGACGACGCCAGGCGATTTTATTCGGCTGAGGGGATGCCTCTGCATCAACGAGCCCTATGGGCTCTTTGAACAGCCCTCAATGAAGAGCCCCTTTTACGGAATTAAAGCCCATTTTGTAAAGAAGGAGCCCATTTTACGTCTTAGAGCCCAAATTAGCCCATTTTATGTAGAAAGAGCCCATTTTACGTCTTAGAGCCCAAATTAGCCCATTTTATATAGAAAGAGCCCATTTTACGTCTTAGAGCCCAAATTAGCCCATTTTATATAGAAAGAGCCCATTTTACGTCTTGGAGCCCAAATTAGCCCATTTTATATAGAAGGAGCCCATTTTACGTCTTGGAGCCCAAATTAGCCCATTTTATATAGAAGGAGCCCATTTTACGTCTTAGAGCCCAAATTAGCCCATTTTATATAGAAAGAGCCCATTTTACGTCTTGGAGCCCAAATTAGCCCATTTTATATAGAAGGAGCCCATTTTACGTCTTAGAGCCAGATTAGCCCATTTTATATAGGAGCCCATTTTACGTCTTAGAGCTCAAATTAGCCCATTTTATATAGAAAGAGCCCATTTCTTTCGTTCAAAAGCCCTCTTATCATTTCCTCGGCCTGAAGTAGCCAAATTCAGAGCCCATTTATGAAGAAATTCTTTCCCTCTCCTCAGGTCCTTTCAGTATCTGTTCTTCGGGGAAAGACAAATAAAGTCGAGAAAAAGTAGAAGACGAAGAAAAGAGACGAAGAAGAAGAGTCTTCCAGACACCGCGCCGGCTACGGGCTGGTAGACGAGAGATGGAGAGAGAGATAAAGAGAAAGGCAGAGAAAGAGAGGCAGTGAGAGAGAAATTCCCTTCCAAACGTAGATCCTCCAGGTGTGCCCGAATCCTCGAGGGGACCCCTCAGTGTTCACGTCACTGGAACAGGGGTGTTCTTGTGCCCGTATGAAGAAAAGAAGTCGAGGAGGACTTAATATGCGCGGGATGCCCAGTCCCTCAACGTCGCTGCCTCGTGTGGAAACGCCCCCCGCCCATCTGCAGGCGCTTCCGACTTCTTCAACGTCGTCATCCTTCCTGACGACGGGAGTCCTTGCGGCGGCGTCGGTCCGCCGGGGGTAGAGTGCCCTTCGTGATAATACCCGACTCTCCTGCGGGTTGGGGGAACCCGGACTCGTACGGACACCAGCAAGTCTGCAGCCGAGATTGTTACTGTGATGTGGTGGTGGTAGTAGTAGGTAGTAGCAGTAGCAGCAGCAGCAGCAGTAGTAGTAGTAGTAGTAGTAGTAGTAGTAGTAGTAGTAGTAGTAGTAGTGTATGTGTGTGATTCACCATGGTCTTGGATCACGTGTTGGACTCGTGATCGACAGCTATTTCCCTCCCGGAAGAGAGCTCAGAGCTCGTATATGACCGATCTATGGGTAATGGCGTGACCCAACTCCCCGCCCACGACAGTTGGAGTAACAACTCGCAGCGCAGCGATAATGAAGTTATTTCAGCTCTTGTCGGGATTCGAACCCGGACCGCCGTAGTGGCAGCCGGGAACTCTAACCACTGCGTTTGTGCGCAGGTGTGTTTGTGTATTTGTGTATATGTGTGTAAGAATTGTATTTCTATCTCAGAAAAGGCAAATAGTATCGTGGGTTAATTTTGAGTGATCTTTTGACCTTAAGATTCCAGACATTATCAACCAATCAACAGTTTGTGGTCCGCCCACACTTTGTACATCTTGTTTCAGTATAATCCCAAAGTCGTATCAAACACATTAATATACTTCAAAAGTCCATCACTCATTAACAAGGTATATAAATCGTTAGTTCGTCCACATTTGGAATATGCTGTTTCCGTATGGTCACCGAATCTCGTTAAAGACATTGACAGATTGGAGAAAGTACAACGGCGAGCCACAAAACCGATTCCAAATATCAAAAATAAATCATACGAATATCGACTAAAACATATGAATGTGTTTTCCCTAAAAACAGGTCTTTAAGATTCTAAAGGGAATTGGCAACATCAAAAGTGACAGAATTTTCACACTGAATGAGAATCAGACAAGAAACAATGGTCTCAAACTGTCCGGAAATAGATTTAATTTGGAAGTGGGTAGAAACAACTTCACCAACCGTGTAGTTCATGAATGGCATAAACTTCCTGCAGAGGCAGTGCAATGTAGTTCAGTTCGAAGCTTTAAGAATCATTTAGATAAACACCTAAGCAGGATGCTGTATTGATTATCATTTATTTTATATTAATTGTTTATTTGTTATCATTTGTCTGTTTGTTTATTATTATTTGCTCGATTCTCCTTTATCATTAATTGCATGTCAATTTATTATTATTTACTATTTACCTGTTTATTATTTAACTATACCTATGCATTTATGTATCTTATTTAGAGTTTACATGATTATATTTTTCATCTATTAATTTATTTATTTATCATTATGATTTTTTTTCGCATCCGACCTAGATATGGACCAAGAGGTCTCCTGTCGGCATGCTCCGCATTTGTAGTCATTTGTTATATATATATTGCGGGACTGATACTGGTTTGAAGTTTGTTCTCGAACTGGGTAATCAAGGAACCAACAACGGATAAGCTGTAGTCTTATGAGAGGGACGTCGGAGAGATTCACCCACTCCGTCTTCGAAACCTCAGCCTCACCTGGAGGTGCAACCCTGAGGGGCTGACACTCAGTCTCCGGACCAAACCCAACATTTCTTAAATTTTTTTCCACGAAAGATGACAACCGGAGACTGCTCTTCAATGGCACATACAGTTTTACACTATAGCACCGCCAATAAGACTCCGTTTTCCCCCAAAGAGGACCCTAGGAGCGTTGCCAGGCACTGTAAGGCTCCGGGTTCTTATTGAGTGAAATTCTGATTAACAACTCATTTATTATTATCATTATTGTTTTTGTTATTGTTATTACTATCATTATTATTATTATTATCACAAGCGGCGACGTAACTTACATATTTTCTTCTAAGGACCAGGCGACTTTATTCAGCCAAGAAGGGAGATTCCACTCATTCTGAAGTGTGTCTGAACTGTCCTGAAGTGAGTTCGAGTCTGACTAAAGCCCCGGGCACACTATCACGACTCAAGTGAGTTCGTTTGGGTAGAAACGACTTCGTTTACATTTTTTTTTTTCGAATCTCCAAATGTCATATTGACTTTGCGTCATATGCTGAGAAGGTGAATGACAAACTAAGAGAAGTTATACCTATAGGAATATTAGACATATTGTTGAATTGTAGACTTAAGGAAGTCTAGAATATTGTAAACGAAGTCGTCCTACAGCTTTTCAAATTCACATTTGACGAGAATCGTTATAGTGTGACTGGGGCTTTAGCAAGGGGTTGGAGTCCGACTTAGCAAGGGGTTCAAATGACTTTTTTGAGGAGTTGGAGTCCGACTTAGCGAGGGGTTGGAGTCCGACTTAGCGAGGAGTTGGAGTCCGACTTAGCGAGGGGTTGGAGTCCGACTTAGCGAGGGGGTTGGAGTCCGACTTAGCGAGGGGTTGGAGTCCGACTTAGCGAGGGGCTCGAGTCCGACTTAGTGAGGGGTTGGAGTCCGACTTAGCGAGGGGTTGGAGTCCGACTTAGCGAGGGGTTGGAGTTCGACTTAGCGAAGGGCTCTAGTCCAACTTAGCGAGGGGTTGGAGTCCGACTTAGCGAGGGGTTGGAGTCCAACTTAGCGAGGGGCTCGAATCCGACTTAGCGAGGGGCTGGAGTCTGACTTAGCGAGGGGCTCGAGTCCGACTTAGCGAGGGGCTGGAGTCTGACTTAGCGAGGGGCTGGAGTCCGACATAGTGAGGGGCTGGAGTCCGACTTACCAAGGGGCTCGAGTCCGACTCAGCGGGGGGGCTCGAGTCCGACTTAGTGAGGGGTTGGAGTCCAACTTAGCGAGGGTCTC
Organism: Oratosquilla oratoria; assembly: GCF_046742065.1. Lineage (NCBI taxonomy): Eukaryota > Metazoa > Arthropoda > Malacostraca > Stomatopoda > Squillidae > Oratosquilla > Oratosquilla oratoria. The sequence continues at coordinate 36,768,859 of NC_134813.1, read as the reverse complement.
GAGACCGACTTACCTGCGCCAGGAGAGAAGCTCCTATGAGGACGAGCATGGTAAAGTACGAGTAGAAGGATGGGTGCGGGCAAACGCTGGAAGCGTTGAAAGCCGCCGTCTCATTGAAATCTACCGTCAGCAGGTCGTCGTAGAGGGGCATATCCTCCGACATCACGACCACACTATCGGAGGCGTTAAGCACCAAGCTCTGATTGAAGCCGTCAGGTTCTTGGTCGGAGTTGAACTTATCACAAAAGTACTGAAAAGTAAAAATACATAAATAAACACACTGGTAAACACACTGGTAAACACACACACACATACACACACACACACACACACACACACACACACACACACACAGACACACACATATGTATTACATATATATATATATATATACATATATATATATATTATATATATATATTATATATATATATGTATACATATATGTATATATATATATATATATATATATATATATATATATATATATATATATATATATATGGTCATGTAGGCCTGGCTTTTGATGACTGACCAATCACAGCGAGTGGTTGAACTTATCACAAAGTACTGAAAACCAAAAGTAAATTTATAAAAACTTCGAGAAAAGTCTCTTTCTGGTTTGTTCAAGTAGGTGTGGCCTCTGCTGACTGACCAATCACAACGCGGCACGTCAGGCACGGAGGTGGAGTTTCTGTATCTTAAAAATGAGGAACCTGGACATCCTAATTAATGCATCGAGAGAAATGTACCAACTAATTAATTACAACTTTTTTCAAAAATGTTACTAATTAAAACAAGTGAAACAGATAAAAAAAGAAAAGAAAATAAATAAGCAAATGCAGTAACCAGAGTAATACGTAACCATAACAAACGACTCGCGTTTGTACGACGCAATGTACATCGATCACAATCGATCACGATGTCAACAAAAACATACCACCCCCAAGATGAAACGTGATTAAAATGTTAAACACGTGATCAGATCGTGACCTCTGATTGGTCGACGAGGGGTGAAGTGGTGGGGATTAACTAACTTTGGCTATTGGACTTTGATGTGGAAGAACTGTGCCTCGCTGCCCTGCAAATGACCCAAGCGATGTGGCGGGAATAAGGGGGCGACTCTTCATAAAGAAGCTACTGAGATGAGAGGAGTGTTTTATTATTCACGTATTCTATTATCGTTATTTCTATTATCGTTATTACTATTATTGTTATTATTATCATAATTAATATTTGTTATTTCTTGATAAAGATTCTACCCTAATGAGATCCGGTCTTAATTACCAGTCGATAGGACTAAAGTTAATGACCCATAGACTCTGTCTTTGATTTTGGCCTTCGCCAGGCGATTTTATTCACTGAAGAATGTACTCTGTGTATCTAAAGGCCTGTCTACACGAGCGGGCCTGATCGGCGGGCTTGCCCGTTAACGGGCATATTTGACGGGCAAACGATCAAATTGCCCGAAAGGCCGCCGAGCGAAATCACTGAGCTGGTGCCCGGTAGCTGGAGTTTCTACCCTGCCAGACGCAAGATAATATCGTGAACCCACAGCGGGCCTTCATCCCACATTCCACGGCATAGTAGCACAGTGAACATTTAACGATGGCAGCCCAGGATAACTCTAGTGAGCCACCGACAATGCTAGGCACCATGGTTCTCGTACAGCACTCCACCCGCTACTGGCAACATCGTCGGGCAGGCCCAGCTGTTCATCACTTCGGTCGTGTGGACAACATTCACGGGCAGGCCCGCGAGAATTTGCCCGTTAACGGGCAAACCCGCCGATCAGGCCCGCTCGTGTAGACAGGCCTTAACACAACCCACCATCCTACAAAACCACATTTTACGACATTATACCCACCTTTAGCAGGATTCATGTTCCGAAAAGTGTTGGTTGTGTACCTACATCCTTCCGAACTTAGTGGTGAGATCAAGATCATCAATTTTTCTGCAAAACCCTCAGTTTTACTAGGCCTTTGTTTATATCCACGGCCTTACAGCCAGCATGGCCTGAACACAGGGGATTACTAGTCTTGTTAAACCATTTCAGTTAGTTAAACCTCCCTGTGTTTTCCTCGGTTAAATCTGGAAGTGGGTAGAAACAACTTCCCCAACTGTGTAGTTAATGAATGGAATAAACTCCCTGCAGAGGCAGAGTAATGTAGTACAGTTCGAAGATTTAAGAGTCATTTAGATAAACGCGTAGGCAATATGCTATAATGGATATTATTTATTTATTTTGTTCTATCTATCTATTATTAATTTATCTATTATATGTTTATTTTTTATCAATTATCTATTATACATTATAAATCACTATTATTTTTGTTTGTTTATTATTTTCCTTATCTATTCTTTATTTATTTTTCCACACCCCACCTAATTATGGACCAAAAGGTCTCCTGTCGACATGATCCTACTTTGTAAAACACTTCAGTCCCTTCCTTGCATTTTGTCCTTCAAAATGTTTATTCTGGCTAACGCCGGGCGATTTTATTCAGATTAGGGAGACCCTTCTTTGTGGTTTCATGGATTTACCCATCCTCTAACCCCACCCCAACCCCCTACTAACAACCCCTTACCTTCTCCTCCTAACCCCCTCCCCTCATCTCCCCAACCCACTGCGGCCCCAACAGAATCCCATAATAAATCGCGTTCCTGTCACGACTTGATTTGATGAAGCGAAATCCCATTACAAGTTTTATCCAGCATATGATAATACGCTCAGGTTGGGAAGGGAAAAATAACGACAACTTAATCACAGCCTGCCCATTAACTCGACTGCGAAAATCGATCCTGAATGTCGAAGGGTGAAAGTCGTGGTCGGAGGGTCTCAGGCAAAGGCTGTAGGTCCGTTTCCTCCTATGTATTCTTCCACTTATGTGTCTCTGTTCCTCAAGCTCCCGAAGGCGGTGAACCAAAATACACAAAGACTTCTAGGTAGAATTGTATCCAATCACAGCCTTTTCCACCCCCCTTTTTTCAGCCTCCAGAAAGTCATTCAAAAAACAAGTTCTTGTACAAATCCAACTTGGGACTATATTAAAAAAAAAAAAAAAAAAAATCATGCACGCTTCATCAGTCACCACACTTGGCCATCACTGCCACTGAAGAATTATCGATACATATATATATATATATATATATATATATATATATATATATATATATATAAAAATATATCTATATATATATATATATATATATATATATATATATATATATATACAAATGTCTATATATGTTCAGACATTATGACAAGTAGGAAAGGTGGGTGATGAATGAAGAAGCCTTATTGGGCCAAACTAGTCAGAAATAAACTTGGACCCTAATTCGTGTCTTCATTCATCACACACCTTTGCCATGTGTGTTTGTGTGTGTGTGTGTGTGTGTGTGTGTGTGTGTGTGTGTGTGTGTGTGTGTGTGTGTGTGTGTGTGTGTGTGTGTATATATAATTTAATATATACATACATATATATATATATAATATATATGTATACATACACACACACGCACATACACACACACACACACACATATATATATATATATACATATATATATATATATATATATATATATATATAGAGGTGTATATATATATATATATATATATATATATATATATATATAGAGAGAGAGAGAGAGAGAGAGAGAGAGATAGAGAAAAGAGAGAGAATGACCAGAGAGACGGGAATACCACTACGGTGTACAGTATATTCATCTGTCTATTTTGTCCATACAATCTTATTCAAATGACTTCATTTATTCTATTTACCATCAAGCTATTCTATTCAGATGATGGACACCTCCTACCCCCCTCACCCCCGATCCTACTAGCGAAAGGGGTGAAGGGGTGCGTGGGTCTGTTCTTATAAATCATTCATTAGGGGTGGGGTTGGGAGGGGGAGGTGGGGTTTGGAGGAGGGGGTGGGGTTGGGAGGGAGTGGGGTTGGGAGGGGGGAGGTTGGGTTGGGAGGGGGTGGGGTTGGGAGGTGGAGGTGGGGATGGGAGGGGGTGGGGTTAGGAGGGGGAGGAGGGTTTTGGAGGGGGAGGTGAGTTTGGAAGGGGAGGTGGGGTTGGGAGGGGGAGGTGGGGTTGGGAAGGAGGGGTGGGGTTGGGAGGGGGAGGTGGGGTTGGGAAGGAGGGGTTGGGGTTGGGAGGGGGATGTGGGATGGGGCTGGGAGGGGGAGGTGGGGTGGGGAGTGGGGTTTGGTCGTTCGAATCAACCGCACAATGTAATTATGTTAATTAAGCCAACAGATGACGATGGGTAGAAAGCCCTGGAACGACGGGAATAATTACTAAGTTAATGAACAAATTCAACTTCAAGCCATAGAGTACGGCACTCGCTCATATTATGTATACATACATACACACACACACATATACTCGTGTGTATATATATATATATATATATATATATATATATATATATATATATATACTGTTTTTCTGTCTCCTGCCATTTAATGGGATGAGAAAGGCGTTAAAGAGATTCGTCCCCCCCTCCCCTCCTGCACTCTTCTTCAGATCCTATCAGTATCCTCACCTCTTCTCTGGAGGGGCGGCCCCGAGAGGCCGGTACTCTCTCTCCGGACTGAGCTCAAGATATCTCTTATCAGTTTCTATTAGCTTTCTTCATTTTTACACATAGAGTTGGTAACTGGCGACTGCCCATCTCCTCTGCTCCCTCCCTCTTTTTAACTGGTGACACAGAGGCTGAATGACACTTGTATTACATAGACAACAATCCAGAACCCAGCGTTTTATTTCAAAGAGATTTATGAGAAGGCCCGACGAGCGTTGCCGGCCATTGTGGGGTTGTGGGTGTCTACTCAAACTCGTGGGGTGTTTATCCTTACTATTAATACTATTACTTCTATCACTACTATTAGAACTATTATATTGCTGCTCTTACTACAACAAGAACTACCGCTGCTGCTGCTATTGATATCGTTCAATTTCGACAACTGCTACTACTCTTACTGACAGTGCAGAAACTAGCAGATATCTGCTGATCCAGCTACTATGCCCAGAGTTGATAGCTCTGCTCTTTCGAAGTCATCTTTTTCGAATACTGAAGACTATTTCTTTTTTTATTCGTGACGTCATCTAATCACAAAATCTATGATTGTGCGCTGGTGGCGTCATCGGAAGCATGATGGGCTCGCATTCGTTTAGTTCTGGGTTCGAGTCCCGTAATCCTTTCCAATTCCCGGCAGTAACTGTTACCTGCCTCAACAGTCCCCAAAGCGCGTAACAGGACAAAGGTGACGGCTTCATCTGTAGCTACTCAATGCCTCGTGGCGTACACTTCTCACCTTTTTTCTTCTTCTGTATACATACATACATACATATACCAAGGCTTTTTCCCCCTTACAAGGGGGGTAGCCAAAAAGATAAAGGCATAAAATCATTCCCACCCATTCCATCCCTGAATACACTCCACACCCCTCCACCCTCCCTCCCATCTTAGCACCTCCTGAATGACGGGTCATCCCTGCACCTTGTCCACAGCACATCCACAGCAAGGCCGCTTCATTAAATCGGCGACCCCCGCTCTCCGTCCCCCCATTGCATAAAATGAGAGGACGGGGAGAAATCCCTTCGGGCTGCGTCAAATTTTGCTCACACATACTACCTCACCCCCCATCCACCCGCCCATTCCACCTCATGCTATCACAACATCATCCATATACAACCATTGTCCATTCACCCCTGTCTTCTGTCCTCTCCCGTCCTTCCTCAACAGACATTCCCCTCTTCCCCAAAGCCCCCTTCACCCCATCCATCCACCTCATCCTAGGACGCCCCCTCATGTTCACTCCCTCCACATCTGCCTTCCACACCTCTTCTACTAGTCTTTCTTCACTCATTCTTTCCATGTGTCCAAACCATCCTAGTATTCTTTCATCAACCCTATCTCCTAGCTCCCTTTCCACCCCTGTTCTCCTCCTCACCTCCTCATTTCTCACGCTATCTAGCCTAGTAACCCCCATCATACTTCTCAGACACCTCATCTCAAACACATTCAAACTCCTTCTCTCTTCTTCTCTTATGTTCCATGTTTCTGCCCCATACAGTGCTGTTGGCACAATCACTCCTTCATACAGTCTCCTCTTAGCATCCATTCCCAAATGTCTATTCCTCTTTACACTCTTTAATCCACCAAGGCATTTACTCGCTTCTCTCAATCTACATTCTACCTCCACTTTCACTCCACCTTTCCCTGCCACATTTGCACCCAAGTATCTAAAACTATCCACTTCCTCCAGTCGCTCTCCCTTAATGTTCACTTCCAGTCTACTGCCACTTTCACCCCTTGTACATCTCATCACCTTACTTTTACCCACATTTATCTTTAGCTTTCTTCTATCACATACTCTCCCAAACTCTGCCACCAACCTCCTCAATCCCTCCTCCGATCCTGCCACAAGCGCAGTGTCGTCCGCAAACAACAACTGGCTCACCTCCCACTTTTCTCCATTTTCTTTAACCATCTCCAATCCCTTGCCAACTACCCTTGCATTTACCTCTCGCACCACCCCATCCATGTATAAGTTGAACAGCCAGGGTGACATAACGCATCCTTGACGAAGTCCCACCTTTACCTCGAACCACTCACACCTCTCCATTTCCAATCCTGACACAAGCTCTACTATTCTCATAAAAACTCTTGACAGCTCCCAGAAGCTTTCCTCCTATCCCGTATATCTTCATAACCTCCCACAGTGCCTTTCTGTCTACCCTATCATAAGCCTTTTCCAGATCCATAAAAGCCCAAAAAACATCCTTCCCCTTTCCTATAGTTTTCTCACATATCTGTCTTACCACAAAGAATCTGATCTACACAACCTCTACCTGTCCTAAATCCACACTGTTCCTCACCAATTACTTCTTCTGTTCCTCTCCTAATCCTCTCAACCAAGATCCTCCCATAAGCCTTCCCAACTACATTCAACAAGCTAATCCCTCTGAAACTACTACATTCACACTTGTCCCCTTTTCCCTTGTAAAGAGGAACTATACAGGCACTCCTCCAGTCCTCCGGCACTCTACTCTCTTTCCAACAAACATTAAATAACCTCACCAACCAGTCCACCATCACTGTACCTCCCTTTTTCAGACATTCCGCATGGCATCCATCCAGACCAGGTGCCTTACCTGCTTTCATCATCTTAACAACTGCCTTCACCTCATCCTTCCTTATTTCTCCTCCATTCTCCTCATTCTTCTGCATAATCAGTAATATCGGCTTGTTTTCATTTGTCCGCGAAAAGATTACACACACACACACACACACACACACACACACACACACACACACATATATATATATATATATATATATATATATATATATATATACATACATACATATACCAAGGCTTTTTCCCCCTTCCAAGGGAGGTAGCCAAAAAGGGAAAGGCATAAAAACACTCCCACCCATTTCATCCCCAAATACACTCCACACCCCTCCCACCCTTCCTCTCATCTGAGCACCTCCTGGATGACGGGTCATCCCTGCACCCTGCCCACCGCCCTGGGTCAGAAGCAGTGTCGCAAGACACAGTACATCCACAGCAAGGCCGCTTCATTTAATCGGCGACCCCCCCTCTCCGTCCCCCTTTGCATATAAGAAGAGGACGGGGAGAAATCCCTTCGGGCTGCGTCAAAATTTACTCACACATACTACCCCACCCCCCACCCCCACCCCCCCGCCCATTCCTCCTCATGCAGTCACAACATCATCCATATACAACCATTCTCCACTCACCTCTGTCTTCCGTCCTCTCCCTTCCTTCCTCAACAGACATTCCCCTCTTCCCCAAAGCCCCCTTCACCCCATCCATCCACCTCATCCTAGGACGTCCCCTCATGTTCACTCCCTCCACATCTGCCTTCCATACCTCTTTTACTAGTCTTTCTTCACTCATTCTTTCAAGGCGTGTCGTGTTCAGTTTGCGGTTTTTTTAGCTACCTGAATTAAATATACATATTAATATGAATATTTTTTGTGACGTTATTTCTGTTTTGTTGCACTGTTGTGGTAATTTTTAAATATTAATTTTTTCTAATTTCTTTGTTAAAATATCTCTTGTCTGGTTACGTTAGGCTAGGTGGTTAAGTTTGTTGGTTTGGTTAGGATAGATAGTTAGGCTAGTTGGTTAGAAGTTTAGGTCAATTAGCTGAGTTCAGCGGACATGTACGTTCTTTAGGATAATTGGTTAGGTCAATGATTAGGTGAGTTGGTTAGGTCAATGATTATGTGAGTTGGTTAGGTTAGGTGGTTAGGTTAGTTGGTTAGGTCAACTGGTTAGGTTAGATGGTTAGGTCAGTTGGTTAGGTTAGGTGACCAGGTCAACTGATTAGGTTAGGTGTTATGAAAGTAACACAATGTCACGGCAAATGCTCAACCATCTCTTCGCTGTGGTTCGCCTTTTGATGCCGCCAAACGAGTCTGTTCTTCCGACGGAAGTCTCCGTAGCAAAAGGACTAAACGACCACGCTGACCGTGGACCCCGACCTGAGTAACTCTTCGGATGATCGAGACCCAATTCTGGTTCTTGTCCACCCCTCATGTGTATGTTTAGTATATGTGTATATATATAAATATATATATATATATATATATATATATATATATATATATATGTATATATATATTACAAAGGATTACAAAGGCGGAGCATGCCGACAGGAGACCTTTTGATCCATATCTAGGTCGGATGCAAAAAAAAAAAAAAAAAAAAAAAAAAAAAAAAAAAAAAAAAAATAAAAAAAAAAAAAAAAAAAAAAAAAAAAAAAAAAAATCATATAAATAATAAAATAATAAATAAAAACTATAATAATGTAAATAACAAATAAAATACATAAATAAATGCATAGGTATAGTTAAAATAATAAACAAACAGGTAAATAGTAAATAATAAATTGACATATAACTAATAATAAATGAAAATCAGACAGACAAATGATAACAAAACAAAAACAAATAATATAAGATAAATTATAATCATTACAGCATCTTACTTAGGTATTCATCTAAATGATTCTTAAAGCTTCGAACTGAACTACATTGCACTACCTGTGCAGGAAGTTTATTCCATTCATTAACTACACGGTTGGCAAAGATGTTTCTACCTACTTCTAAATTGAATCTATTTCCGGACAGTTTGAGACCATTGTTTCTTGTCTGGTTCTCATTCAATGTGAAAATGTTGTCACTTTTGATGTTGTCAATTCCCTTTAAAATCTTAAAGACCTGTATCAAGTCACCTCTGAGTCTACGCTTTTTTAGGGAAAACAGATTCATGTGCTTTAGTCGATTTTCGTATGATTTATTTTTGATATTTGGAATCAGTTTTGTGGCTCGCCGTTGTACTTTTTCTAGTCTGTCAATGTCTTTAATGAGATTCGGTGACCATACGGAAACAGCATATTCCAAATGTGGACGAACTAACGATTTATATAGCTTGTTAATGAGTGATGGACTTTTGAAATCAAAAGATCGCGCAATCAGTCCCAGAATCTTATTTGCTTTCTCAGAGGCTGAAATACACTGCTTGGATGATTTGAGGTCGTTACTGATAATTACGCCGAGATCTTTTTCACTATCCACTTTTGTTAACGAATTTCCAAATAACTTGTAATCGTACTTACTGTTATTTTTACCTATGTGCATTACCTTGCATTTACTTGTGTTAAATTTCATTAGCCACTTTTCAGACCATTGCTGTAATTGATCTAAATCTTCTTGAATATCTAATTGGTTTGAGTGATCATTTGCCACTCCGCACAGTTTTGTATCATCAGCAAATTTGGAAACAGTAGATTTTAGTCCATGGTCTATATCATTTATTTATACTATGAATAGAAGTGGCCCAAGAACGGAACCCTGAGGAACTCCACTTGCAACACTTTTCCATCCAGAAGTTTTTCCATTTAAAACAACTCTCTGTTTTCGACCATTCAACCAATTACTAGTCCAACCTAATAGGCTACCACTTATTCCATGCAAAGCTAGTTTAGTAAGTAGTCTTTCGTGTGGGACGGTATCAAAAGCTTTTGCAAAGTCTAGATTTATTAAATCTATATTGTTTCTTTTGTCATAATTCGAGATAACTGTGTTGTAGAATTCGAGTAAGTTAGTCACGCAAGAACGTTTCCGTCTGAAACCATGCAGGCTATCATTTATCAAACGGTTACTTTCTAAATGATGTTCGATAGCATCGGTGATGATAGTTTCCATTATTTTTCCTACGATTGAAGTCAAAGTTATAGGCCTATAGTTATTTGGTTTCTTTTTGTCACCTTTTTTGAATATGGGAGTAACGTTAGCTAGCTTCCATTCTCTTGGGACATCTCCGGATATGATGGATTTCTTGAAAATAATTTCTAATGGAACAACAATCTCATTTTTCATTTCCTTTAAGATTCTTGGATGCCAACCGTCAGGCCCTGGTGTTTTATTAACTTTGAGTTTGTCTATACACCTTTTAATTTTTTCTTTTGTTATATTTACCGTAGTAAGTTTACCCCAGACTTTTCACAGGTTTCAGTTTGGAATTCACTTTGAGGTGTTTCGTTTACGAATACCGAGCTAAAATAATTGTTTAAGATATTACACATTCCTTCATTTGAATATTCAAGTTGACCGTCAGCAGATAATAGTGGACCAATGTGATTCCTAACAACCTTTTTATCTCTAATGTAACTATAGAATTCTTTGGGATTCTCTTTGGATTTATCAGCGATGTTCATTTCGTATTGTCGTTTTCTTTTTCATATTGTCTTTTTTAAATCTCTCTGTATTGATACATAAGTATATATATACAGTATATATATAATATATAAATATATATATATATATATATATATATACATATACACACATATATACATACATAAACACATGCACATATATAAATTGGTCTGGCGTTTGACAGATCGTCGTTCATACCATGCGGTACAGCACTGCTCGGGTTAGCTTTCTGTTTTCCTACCATCGTATGTTTCTTTACCTTACCTTATTTTCTGCATACGACCTTGTTATGGACCAAAAGGTCTCCTTTCGGCATTCTTTACCCTTGTAATACAATGTAAATCGTCTAAGTATTAACAAAGAAATGTCATAAAAGAAGTCTAACTTGTTCTCGACCGGGACAAATCCACTTCGCCTCGCCTGAGAATACAGGATTTTCTAAGATGGAAACGAGTACTTTCCGGTTCTAGCAAAAAATAAAAATAAAATAAAATAAAATAAAATAAAATAAAAAATAAAATAAATGAAAATAAATAGATAAAGAAATGAATAAATAAAATAAAATAAAACAAATAAAAATAGATAAATAAATAAAATTAATAAATAGAATAAAATAAATGAATAAGAAAAAAAAATCTGGGATGTGCGCGCGTGGGGGAAGGGGAGGGGGTGATAATAGCTGTCGATCACGAGTCCAGCACGCGATCCAAGAGAATGATGAATCACAAGTTGGTATTATTCATTATTCATGAATTTGAAAACTAGATGTGCTCAATTGGTGAATAGGAGACGGTGCCCCACGAGTGTTGCTCCTTTCCTGTACACTCCAATTAAGCAAACACACACACACACACACACACACACAAGTCTGATGGACGCAGCGACAACGGGTCCTGTGTGCTACAATTAAGATAAACGAAGTAAACAGACCCACAGACACTTCGAAGACGGACCTGGAGACCGCGGCTGTCCTGCCCGGTACCACCTCGGCCACAAGTACCGGGCCCGGTACTTCACACAAGTGAAGTACATTAGGCTCAAGTCGGAAGACAAAGGACCTGTTAAGGGGAGAGCGAGGCCCGGAGAAGGAACAGAGAGCACAGAAGTAAATTAGTTCGGTTTCCTGAGTGGGAACGTCCTGGAAGAGGAGGAGGATGGGGAGGAGGAGGAGGAAGGGGAGGAGGAGGAGGAAGGGGAGGAGGAGGAGGAAGGGGGGAGGAGGAGGAGGAAGGGGAGGAGGAAGGGGAGGAGGAGGAAGGGGAGGAGGAGGAGGAAGGGGGGAGGAGGAGGAGGAAGGGGAGGAGGAGGAGGAAGGGGAGGAGGAGGAGGAAGGGGAGGAGGAGGAGGAGGAAGGGGGGAGGAGGAGGAGGAAGGGGAGGAGGAGGAGGAGGAAGGGGAGGAGGAGGAGGAGGAGGGAGAGGAGGAGGACCTCTCGACCTCCTCCTTCGGTCTTGTTTTTATTTCCCGTCCTTCTACTAGGATCGAAGTATTCTTCTCTGTTTTGGGTCTTGGATTTTTTTCATGCTAGTTTTCTAAAATACTGTTCGATTTCTTGATTTCGAATTTTTTCGTAATAGGATCTCTATAGCAGAAACGTTTTCAAGACTTCTTGAAGTATTTCATTTCTAGGGTGAGCTGTATTTCAACCCTTGTGATGCGTGGTGCACAAGACCGTGGAAATTCCATGGTTATTCAGCTTTGAGGTCTTCCGAAGGAGTCTCTGAAGTCTCCCGAAGGAGACTTAAAAGTCTCTCGAAGGAATCTCTGAAGAGATCTTCAAAAGTACCAATTAACATGTAAAGCGTGATGCACACCATAGGTAGGTAGGTAGGCTAGGTCCGTAGGAGTTGTGGGATTCAACTCTGAAGTTCGGGATCGTCAAAGTCTCCAGAAGTAGTCAAAATCTCCCGAAGGGGTCTTCAAGGTCTCCCAAAGGAGTCTTCAAAGTCTCCTGAAGGGGTCTCTGAAGTAGTCAAAATTTCCCGAAGGAGTCTTCAAGGTTTCCCAAGGGAGTCTTCAAAGTCTCCTGAAGGAGTCTCTGAAGTAGTCTTCAAGAGTACCTATTAACATGGAAAACGTGATGCACAGGATTCGTGGAAATTCCACGGTTATTCAAATCTGAATTCTCCCGAAGAAGTCTCCGAAGTGACCTTCAAAAGTACCAATTAACATGGAGAGCTTGATGTACATCATAGGTAGGTAGGTAAGTACGTAGGACCTGTGGAAATTCTACGGTTATTCAACTTGGAAGTCTTACGTAGGAGTCTTTGAAGTTTACCGAAGGAGTCTTAAATGTTTCCTGAAGGGGTCTTAAAAACCTTCCGAAGGAGTCGTGAAAGTGTCCTGAAGAGTCTTTGAAGTCTCCCGAAGGGGTCTTAAAACTCTCCCGAGGGAGTCTTCGAGGTCTCCCGAAGGAGTCTTCAAGGTCTCCCGAAGGAGTCTTCATGTCTCTCGAACTAGTCTTCAAAGTCGCCCGAAGCTCCGAAGTAGTCTTCAAGAGTATCAATTAGCATGGAAATCGTGACGCAAAAGATTCGCGGAAATTCCACTATTATTCAACTTTGAAGTCTTCCGAAGGAGTCTTTGAAGTCTCACGACGGAGTCCTCAAAGTGTCCCGAAGAAGTCTTTGAAGTCTCCCGAAGGAGTCTTCAAAGTCTCCCAAAGGAGTCTTCAAGGTCTCCCGAAGTAGTCTTCAAAGTCTTCCAAAAGAGTTTCCGCAGTAGTCTTCAAGATTACCAGTTAACATGGAAAGCTATAATGCATATCACAGGAAGGTAGGGAAGCAGGTACTAGCGTATTGACATTATGATTTCTAAATCATGTTCTGTCGTTCATGATTTTCCTGTTTCTTTGCGATAAACAGGACACTTATACTATTTGCCATATGTGTGTTATTTGTACCCTTATTTAAGTAGTTAATACACTTTCCTTTATTTCCCTCACACTTGGATAACTTGTTATTGATACTGCTCCTTATCCTTGATATTTTTCACAAGATTAAATTCATCTTCTTCCTTAATTAAGTCCCCCGTCCCCTCAAAACCATTTGTTTTTAATTAGGATCTCTTAATAATCTCATTATCATCCTTGGCCAGAATTTTGCGCTTTCCTTGGATTGGATTTACACTTTATACCATCCTTACAATAATTTCTTGCGTCTATCTCTTTATCAATTCTATTCTTTATTTTTCTATTTCAATTTCATCTATTATCTTCATTATCACACATTTTATTCTTTGCTTACTTACTTATTCATCTATTTGTTCTTTCATTTATTTATTTATTCATTTTTAGTGAGAAATAATTTCAACACCAAAGAGAATCGATTGGCATCCCCTCACCTAACTCCAACTAGTTGCATGTCCGGGGACTCTCCACCCACTCCCCGTTGCCCTTGAAGTCTCTGTAGCACTTCAAGGGGGAGGGGGGGTATAGACCCCGCCCCCCCTCCGTCCTCCACTGAAGAAGGACTACGCCAGAGTCCTACTGAGGGGCGGAGGGGGGGGGGTTTGATTACTCCCCTCGGCGTGGGCTTGTCAAATGGACATTTCTCTGCGCTCAGACAGGGCCATTATGAGTAGATTACTTCACCGGTGCTCTCATTATGAGCGGAGAGGTGCGCTGGAATTCACGATGAGGAGTGGCCTGAAGCCGAATGGGGTGGAGGGGGGGGAGTATGGGAGTATGGGAGTATGGGAGTATGGGTAGGACACATCCTGGGAAAGGGGATGGCTTGATCGGGACGAAGGTATAATGGATGGGGGGGGGGGCTACTTAATATTGAAGTGGACGAAGTTAGTGACCTAGGGTGCTAACAGTCGGCTCACTCCCGGTGATTGTGTGTGTGTGTGTGTGTGTGTGTGTGTGTGTGTGTGTGTGTGTGTGTGTGTGTGTGTGTGTGTGTGTGTGTGTGTGTGTGTGTGTGTGTGTGTGTTTTACCTAGTATTATACGGGAAGAAAGTTATGCTCGTAGTAACCCGTCTTTGTATCTTTTAGCATCTAATTTGTTCTTAAATTCTTGTATATTTTTTGCACACACGGTTGCTTCATCTAATTTGTTTCAGATATCTACCACTCTGTGTGAGAAACTATTCTTTTTCAGATATCTTCTATAACTATCCTTTTTGAGTTTCTTTTCATGTCCTCTTGTTTTTCTTTTATCCCACTTTAATAAATCTTCTGTTTGTTTGTGTGTGTGTGTGTGTGTGTGTGTGTGTGTGTGTGTGTGTGTGTGTGTGTGTGTGTGTGTAGAAATCAGGTTTAGAGGATGCTGGAAAAATATGTTCCTTGTAGTGACGTATCAGTTGCAGTCTCCCATCAAACCATATGCATAGAAGGTGCTACACTATCTATAGTCAGCGCAACGAGAAGTGACCGCTAAGGCGGGGTTAGGAGATTTCCCGGTGTTGCCACATCTCCACAGATAACACGGCCCGCACGGCTCACACTGAATGCAGTGTGAGGGGGGCGGGGCCAGAGAATAAATGTAGGGCAACGTCGCTCTCCCTTGCTCATATGCCATGTCTGACTCGAGGAAACGAAACCTTTGTATAGAAAACATTGCTTTGATTTTTACCTCAGTGGTGGTGTGTGACAAAAAATTGGAATATAATTATATGTGGCAACGTTATAAAAATATAAAAATTATAGAATAAAATAAAATCATAAAATAATTATATGTGGCAACACAGGGGAACTCCCAGTGCTCCGCCCTAACGGCCATTTCTCAATGCAACGAGTATAGACCTGACAGTACAGGGGTTGGCCGGGGTCACAGAAGAGAGGGGGAGGGGGTGGGATAAAGATGTCTGCATGGGATCTTGCTAATCTCCCTCCCTGTGGTACCTGGTGGTACTTTTCCTCTTTCTTATGCTTGTCGCCAGGCTATTTTATTCATGTCTATGAGTGTGTGTGTTGCCCCTCTGCTGGCGAAAGGGGTTATGATCGAGAATGATGTGTTGTTCCATTGGAGAATGAACTCTAGGGGCGAAAATGAAGAACACGTGGGAGAGGAGGAGAAGGAAGAGGAGAAGGAAGAGGAGGGGGAGAAGAGAAGGAGGAGAAGAGGAGGAGGAGGATTTTCGGGGTGAGGAAGGTACGTATATGTATATATACATACATATTTACACACATACAAAGATATAGCCCATGTTAGAACCATAAACAAAAAAACACACACAAACACACACGCACACACATACAATAAAAACTCGGAAGGCGGAATTCACAACTCCATTTTGAATACACGTGTTCTTGATATTGTATGCTGGAAGAAGACACTCACACAATAAGGAAATAATTCTTCCATTCAAAGCTGTAATCTATTCCTTACGAGCACTTCGTAGCCTTTTCTCGACCAACGACCTAGCAAAATGGTCCTATTCAATTTGCCTGGGATGCTGAAAATATAACAACTGGGCGCCAATTTTTATGGTTTAGTTTCATAGTGTTTCATTGTTTCGTTCAACAGCAAAGAAACGGGAAATTTAAGTTTCAAGTGGCTTATATTTGCGTTCGCATGTAAAAGCCTCCTTGCATATCCTCTCCACTTTGACTTGAACGTTCTGTAAGTCGACATGACGTCATGTATTCCTCGTGACGTCATTCATAAACCCCGCCTTCTCATGTATCCATCGTGACGTCATTCATAAGCCCCGCCTCCTTCCTTGCTGCAGAGCCTGTCTAGTTTGGCTGGAATGTCCTCGAGTCGACATGGCGTCATTCATGAGCACCGCTTTCTCATGTACTCGCGTGACGTCATTCACAAGCCCCGCCTCCTCATGTATTCTATGTGACGTCATTCATAGGCCCCGCCTCCTCATGTATCACGCGTGACGTCATTCATAAGCCCCGCCTCCCTCCTCTGGGACAGGCTTTGCAAAATAATTTTGTTTTCCTCTCTCGTGGCGTAGCCTACTGACTTGCTTCTCTTTTTTTTTTAATCTGGTTGTCATCAGGCGATTTTATTCATTTCCTTGATACTCCTTCAATGGAGAAGAATTATGGCAAGTTTTGATTTCTTATATCAGCAACGTTTGGAAAAATTCAGTTTTATTTTGGCTGCCTCCTGACTATCTCAATCATTCCGAGGCGCCGCTCCATTTGCGAAAGGGTGACGGGGCTTTGACAGACAATTTCAGCAAACGAAAATGAAATGCAGGGGAAATGTTAAACACAAACGAAAAGGAGGAGGAGGAGGAGAAGAAGGAAGAGGAGGAGGAGAAGTTTATCGGCGTTTCTCTCCTGGTGGAATCTGCTCAAGGAAAAGGGTGAGGGAGGGGGGGAGGAGGTAAAAAGGGAGAGGAAAGAGGAAGGAAGAAAGGAGGAAAGGAAAACGAGGTGGAAGAAGGGAGAGAGTAGAAATGTAGGAGGAAAAAACGGGAGATAGAGGAGAAGGAAGGGGAGGAGCAGGTAGACAATGAAGAGGAGGGGAGGAGGAGGAGGAGGAAGAAGAGGGCGAAGATTAAGAAGAGTAAGAGAGGTGGAGGAGGATGTTAGGAAGAAGAATAGAATAAAAAGAAAAAGAGGAAACAGAGACAGACGCAGGGTGAAAAAAAGAAAAAAAAAAAGAGACAAAAAAAAAAAGTGAATGAAAGAGCCACAAGATTATAACATGGGTGTGGGCGTGCAGGGGGGAGGTGGAGGGGGTGGGAGAATTATGCGGAAAAAAAAACGGAAAAATATGTCTCAATTCTTGGAACCAAAAGGATTTTCGAGAATCCTTGGTACCATCGTCAGGTTTGCCTGGGTGCTGCTGGCGCCGTCCTCGAGAGATTTTCTCCTGAAGGTGATGTCGACGAAGACGACAATTGTGGACGTCCTACATTCAAAACCACCACCTCCAAAACCACCATCACCTCCAAAACGACCACCACCTCCAAATCCATCACCATCACCCTCCAAAATCACTATCACCTTTAAAACCACCATCACCTCCAAAATCACTGTCACCTCCAAAACCACCCTCACCTCCAAAATTACCACCTCAAAACCCACCACCACCTCCAAAACCATCACCCTCAAAACCACCACCATCACCTCCAAAACCACCACCACCACATCCAAAACCATAACCGCCTCCAAAACCACCACCAGTATCCCCAAAACCACCACCTCCAAAACTACCATCACCTTCAAAGCCTTCATCACCTTCAGAACCACCATCACCTCCAAAACCACCACCACCACTAATACCACCATCACTTTCAAAACCATCACCTCCAAAAATCACCACCACATCCAAAAGCACCATCATCTCCAAAACCACCACCACCTTCAAAACCATCATCACCCCCAAAACCACCACTTCCTGCAGGAGGAACTCCTTAAGTTCGGGAAGAGGGAGGAACCCAGTCAAGGAGCTCCTGTTCTTGGCTCCGACAGAGGACCAAGAGAGGACTGTTCTGCCTGTGGGAGGAGCCTTGAGGACCAACCTCGCCTTCTGTACCGAATGGGGCTATTTTTGCCTTTATCCTGCCTGCCTACAGGTGATTTTATTCATCTCCGTGGGCCACACAGAACTACCTAGCGTAGGGGTGTGAGCCTAACCCAAAATAATCACGTTTTGGAGCAAAGGATAAGTGAATAGATAGATAAAATTAAATAAAACAGAACTAAAAGAAATACAATAAAAAAAAAATATATATATAAAAAAATAGAATAAAAAAAAAAAATTAAATGTCTATTTCAAGGAAATCAGAATCAGAAAAGGTTTCCAAATAAAAGTGGAACCGACTGGAATGAGCATTCCTTGTTGATATTTATCTAATTTTATTTTATTTATTTATTCATTTATTTGTATTTTACAAATTTCTAAAAGAATTCTGATTCTGCAATTGCATTTTCGGTTTCGGAATCTTTCCGTTAGCCCCTCTCCCCTCTCAATATATATATATATATATATATATATATATATATATATATATATATATATATATATAATTCCAACTGTCGTCCCCGGATTCGAACCGGGCTCGTGAAATCACGTCTTACACACACACACACACACACACACACACACACACACACACACACACACATACATATATATATATATATATATATATATATGTGCTAATAAGAACACGGGTACGTGTGTTCACTTATGCAAATTAGACCACTTGGAAAAAGAAACTAACGAAGCAGAGCGCTTTCGTATATTTGGTCTTTCGTATAATTGGTCGCTACGCTTATTCAAACTGTCCTTGTTCCTTTGTATGATGTATATATTGTCTGTGTTCCTATCACTATGTACTTGTTGCACTGAAGATGTAATATACGAAAGCGCTCTGCTTCGTTAGTTTCTTTTTCCAAGTGGTCTACTTTGCATATATATATATATATATATATATATATATATATATATATATATATATATATATATATATATATATATATATATATATGAATGAGGCTCTGATTGAGTAGCTACATCTTAGAAACCTTTATGAGGACACGTATTTATTTTTCCCCTCTTACGCCTGGTAAATCTGAGGGGAAATGAGACGAGCGAGGGGAGAAACATTAAATCAAAATAATTACGCTAAGCGTGTTGACAGACCCGGGGAGAGAGTGCAAACAAGCTCTCATAAAATTAAGAAGATTAAAACAAGGTGGGAAAAGAGGAAAGGGGAGGAAAGGGGGGGAGGGGCTAGGACCTTACCTACCAGGTGGAGAATTGAGAGAGAGAGGCAGAGGGAGAGAGAGAACAGAGGCAGAGAAAGAGAGTAGAGAGAGCAGAGAAAGAGAGAGCAGAGAAAGAGAGAGCAGAGAGAGAGAGAGAGAGAGAGAGAGAGAGAGAGAGAGAGAGAGAGAGAGAGAGAGAGAGAGAGAGAGAGAGAGAGATGCCCCCTCCCATCCGGATCCTTAATCTATAAAACGTGACGTCATATTGACTTTGACGACATTTTCCACAAAAGTGGACAGACTTTGTCAACTTCAGAACTTTGATCCAGCCACCAGAGACAGACAGATAGACAGACACCCAGGCAGAGAGAAAGCGAGGGAAAAAGATATATATATATATATATATATATATATAGAGAGAGAGAGAGAGAGAGAGAGAGAGAGAGAGAGAGAGAAAGAGAAAGAATTGAAAGAGATCATCAGCAGAGAGTAGAGACAGAGATAAAGAGAGAACAGAAAGAAAGAGACAGAAAAGGAAATGAAAGCTTGAACGCAGAGAAAAGAGAGTACAGAAAATAAAGAGAAAGGGAACGGGAGAAGAGCAGAGAGGTAGCAGAGAGGCGAGAGACAAAGGAGAAAGTGAAAGGGAGGAGAGAGAGAGAGAGAGAGAGAGAGAGAGAGAGAGAGAGAGAGAGAGAGAGAGAGAGAGAGAGAGAGAGAGAGAGAGAGAGAGAGAGAGAGAGCAGAGAAGAGAGCAAATCACGACGGGCCGGGTCGATCCCGTCTGCAGGCTTCGACATAATGACGACAAACTCGCCGCCGCCGTTGACGAGGGGGACAGAGGCGAGGTGACGTGATTGATCTGAGGAACTCACGATTATCTAATTAGTCCAAGGTAACTTATGCACAACTGATAATTGATAATTGGGGGATGGAGGAGGAGGAGGGAGAGGGAGGAGAGAAGGAGGGAGGAAGCGTGGGTACGTAATACATAAGTTCTATTTTCTATAAAAATATATCTATAGTTTTTGTTTGACCAGCTGTTAGCTCTTTCAGTTCGAGTGGTTGGATGTTTAGTGACTTTATTCTGGCTACTGTAAAACAATTTTGTTTACCTCAGACAGAAATACATAGGACCGAGGAAAGATAAATACTACGCATGTATGGTAAATACAATGTAGGTGTTCTGGCCCATAGCATGATGCAATAAACATACAGGAACATTGACCAGAAACACACATACACACACACACACACACACACACACACACACACACACCTCGTGGCGCAGTGGTTAGAGTTCTCGTCTGCCACTACGGGGGTCCGGGTTCGAACCCCGCCCAGGACTGAAATAACTTCAATATTGCTT
>NC_134813.1:36740590-36743090 GCF_046742065.1 Oratosquilla oratoria | reverse complement strand
ACACACACATACACACACACACACACAATACATGAGTTCAAATCTAGATATGATAATTGGAAATCAAAGATAGAGATTAAGTTGGAACCGTACATGAATTCGAGTCTATGTATGTTAGAAAATTAGAGAATAGGAGACGGGACCCTACGAGTGTTGATCCTTTCCTGTATACTTCAATTAGGTAAATACAAAAAAAAAAAAAAAAAAAAAAAAAAAAATTCTATGCATTTTCTCCATTTTTACCCAACTTGGTTATTTTGAAAAATCGCTTACCAGAGGGAAGGAACGGGCTGCTGAGATGGCCGCCATGACCAGTACCCATACCAGACATGGGACCAAGACTCCCATGCCACCACCAGCCCTGAAAAGTTGAAATTTTAGGGTATTATTTTATTTAGCATAGCATGTTGTTGGCGGGAAAAATAACAATAATGATAATAATAATGATATAGTAATAATTATAATACTAGCGACGTATTGATTTCGCATCACACATACGGGACCCAAACACTGAAACAGAAATCATTTGAAATCCTAAGGAGGGAAAGGTATGCAATGATTAAGGTTGTCACATAGACCAATTTACAAATGCCGCAATCTCATCCTTACAAAAGGGTGGGAATGGTGAGTCAATATAAAGAAGGAGAGAGAGAGAGTGAGTGAGAGAGAGAGAGAGAGAGAGAGAGAGAGAGAGAGAGAGAGAGAGAGAGAGAGAGAGAGATGGAGAGACAGAGACAGAAAGACTAAAAGGAGCAAACACGTACAAGTACCAAACACACTTTTTACTAATAAAAGAAGAATTCGTTTTCTAGATATTTTACCAACACACGTCTGATCGACATGTAAGACAGCTATCAGTTAACAAAGGGTCTTCTTAATCCTTATCTGCGGGTACCGTGCCCTGTCCATCAAGCTACGCAATAACCCAGAAGTCTAGCGACCTGCTTAATCCCCCGTGACCAAAGGGCGGATCACGAATAAGACTCTCACGGTCGATCAAAGCTTATCGTGAGATTGTTTCCTTTCCCTTTTCTTCCTCCCCTGTTACTATTGTTGTCGTACTTTCTATACTCTTATTCCTGTTATCATTTCTATAACTGTTATTGCCGTTATTGGTATATTATTATTATTATCAGCAGAGACTTGGAATGCACGGGAAGAGGGACGAAATAGACTTTTTTGGGGGGGAGGGGGGGATTTGGTGTTTGAGAAATAAGATAAGAGTTTCGAAAATGGATGTGGCGGTGAGGCAGAAGAGGCGTGGGAAGAAAACTGTCAGATCAGATAGACCAGAGAGTGAGCTGAGGTGGTTTGGGAATATGTAAAGAATGAGCTAGGAAAGACGAGTGCGGACGGCAGAAATGGGTGGAGTGAACGCAAGGGAAGACCGAGAATAAGATGGTGAAGGGAAGTTGGGATTAACGTGATCTCTTGAAGATGAAAGAGATAATGAATGGAGGGAGAGAGATTGTGAATAAATGTCGCAACTTGAAAATATATCCTCATCCACTTCATACAAGAATGGTATGGGAAGTGTGTCACTGTATGATGAAGCAGTAGGGGTAAACCAGCCTCAGCTGCCAGGGATTGCTGTGGAGCTGTGCCTCACTGCATTTTTTCAATACAAGTAGTGTGGCGGGAGGCAAGGCCACCCTTCATTCCAAAGATGGAAGGGGTGGATGAATAGGTTCTTGATGTGTGTGTGTGTGTGTGTGTGTGTGTGTGTGTGTGTGTGTGTGTGTGTGTGTGTGTGTGTGTGTGTGTGTGTGTGTGCGTGTGTGTATGTGTGTGTGTGTGGTTTGACTCAACTCCCTTGCAAAGTAGAAAGAACCTTCGATACATCTAATGATATATAACCATTATAATCTATTATCATTACCATCATTATTATATTGTCGTGATAAAATAATGATGATAGCAACAGTAATAATAATGATGATAATCATATCATCATTACCGTCATCATTATTATATTGTGATGATAAAATGATAATTGCAACAAGAGTAATTATAATGATGATAATCATATCATCATTATTATATTGTGGTGATGATAAAATGATAATGACAGAAAGAGTAATTACAATGATAATCATATCATCATTACCATGATCATTATTATTACTGTTAATTATATTATCAACTTACGAGTAATAGGAAGAAAACAGAGACTACAATCATGGACAGCTGCCGAGACTTTCCAACCAGAATCGGATTATAAACCACGGAAATGAAGGAAAAAAAAAACAAGGAAAAGACAGGAAAAAACAACAACGAAGAAACAGAAAAAGAAGAAGAAATAATCAACCAACCGATGGGGGAAACAGTGAAAAATGAAAATATGAATATGCAACGAAAAACAAAACACCAGGAACATATCGCAAGGTGGGGTGGGGGTGAGGGATCGGATATCATGTTACAGAGGCAATCTGACCTTTCAAATACCGGCTGACCGGACATCAATGACAAGCAGTGCATCGCGACGCACAAAGTTGCAACA
>NC_134813.1:36730590-36735590 GCF_046742065.1 Oratosquilla oratoria | reverse complement strand
TACACAGAAAGTGTACCACTCATAAGATGTCACCAGTCTTTTCACAAACGTTCCTATACAAGAAACTATTGACATCATTCCACAGAAAGTGTACCACTCACAAGATGTCATCAGTCTTTTCACAAACGTTCCTATACAAGAAACTATAGACATCATTACACAGAAAGTGTACCACTCACAAGATGTCACCAGTCTTTTCACAAACGTTCCTATACAAGAAACTATAGACATCATTACACAAAAAGTGTACCACTCACAAGATGTCATCAGCCTTTTCACAAACGTTCCTATTCAAGAAACTATAGACATCATTACAAAGAAAATGTACCACTCACAAGATGTCAACAGTCTTTTCGCAAACGTTCCTATACAAGATACTATAGACATCATTACACAGAATGCGTACCACTCACAAGATGTCACCAGTCATTTCACAAACGTTCCTATACAAGAAACTATAGACATCATTACACAAAGTGTACCACTCACAAGATGTCATAAGCCTTTTCACAAACGTTCCTATTCAAGAAACTATAGACATCATTACACAGAAAGTGTACTACTCACAAGATGTCAACAGTCTTTTCGCAAACGTTCCTATACAAGAAACTATAGACATCATTACACAGAAAGCGTACCACTCACAAGATGTCACCAGTCATTTCACAAACGTTCCTATACAAGAAACTATAGACATCATTACACAGAAAGTGTACCACTCACAAGATGTCACCAGTCTTTTCACAAACGTTCCTATACAAGAGACTATAGACATCATTACACAGAAAGTGTACCACTCACAAGATGTCATCAGTCTTTTCACAAACGTTCCTATACAAGAAACTATTGACATCATTCCACAGAAAGTGTACCACTCACAAGATGTCATCAGTCTTTTCACAAACGTTCCTATACAAGAAACTATAGACATCATTACACAGAAAGCGTACCACTCACAAGATGTCACCAGTCATTTCACAAACGTTCCTATACAAGAAACTATAGACATCATTACACAGAAAGCGTACCATTCACAAAGGGTTTCCCTCGACATCCCAGAGAACACTCTTTCACAATTGCTTCTCATCTGTACCAGAAAAGTCCCTATCTACTTACATCGAGGAGAATTATTCCAACAAGTGGAAGGAGTGACAATGGGATCCACCTTGGGTGTCCTATTTGCTTATTTTTACATGGGAGCAGTCGATGAATGGGTATTTGAGGGGACAAGATGACCTAAGTTGTATACTACATACATTGAGGCCTGGTTCCTCTTCTTTGATGCCCCAAAAGATCTTGTGAGTTTAGACCGGAAATATACAGTGAACTCTGTCTTGCAATTTACCACAGAATCCAGCATTGAAGGAAATCCCCCTTCTCTAGACGTCTTCGTTGACTTCAACAGTAACAAAAATTCACAACTTCGTTTTCACAAAGGCTACCAATAACGGCACTGTTATTAATGCCAGGGGTGAACGGAGTAGAAAAAAAAAATTGATGTTGCATTTGCAATAAAAAAAAGGGGGTTGATGTTGCATTTGCAAAAAACAAAAACAAAAAACATTACATATTGCAGCACCTGCCAAGATACTGATCATAAACTCGAAAGGATCAGGAAAATCTAGACCAATAATGGCTTCCCTGATGCAATGACAGGTTACAGTATTCGCAGTACAATGGAGAAGTTCACTGAAGGTACTCCAAAACAAAGCGACAACAATGAAATTATTAATATAATTTATAAGATGTTTTATAACGAATACAGCAAAGACGAGGAAAAGGCTATTTGTAGAATAGTTAACAACGGGGTAACTCCAGCACCTAATATCCAAATAAACTTAGTTTGTTTTCACAAGCCGAATAAAACAACATCACTCACAATGAAAAACAGCATGGCTAACAACGGAGAACATAGTGAGAACAATGTAGTGTATAAATATACACGCCAGACAGGGAATTGAGCATCGCTTTAAAAATACATTAGTTTCACCAGAACTTCTCTGGAAAAAGATTTTAGCATCACCATTTCAACGGTGGGATTTTTGCTCACTACACAGAACAACATGACAAAAGGCCACCAAACAGAAGATCTGAGAGATAATACCTCCATCATTTACCGGACAAATGATCACCGTAGACTACAAATAGCAGAAGCTATTTTAATCGAAAAAATCAGACCATCACTAAGTACTCAGAAAAACTAATTAATACCTCAAAAAAAAAAAAAAAAAAAAAAAATCACGGACAGGCTGCTCCTGTCATTTAATGGACAAAATGTCACAAACTACACTGGGGTGGGTCAATTATACTTCTGATATCTGCCGATCCTGGTCCAGCAGATTAATATTGGAAACTTCTGTTCCATATTGAACTAAAAAGAAAGACAAAAAAAGCTACACGAATAGTCAGAGGCTATCCTGTTTGATGACAATTGTCTAAAATTGCTAAATTATCAACTAGATGAAAATATGCAATCGGCAACTCTTTTGGATTATTATTTTCTTTTCTTAATTATTATTATTTTTTTGCGAGTGACTTAGTTCGTAAGGGTGTTGACAGTTGTTAGAATTATCAACTAGATAGAAATATGCAATCGATACATCATATATATATATACACACATATATATATATACATACATACATATACATATATATACATATATATATATATATATATATATATATATATATATATATATATATACATATACATATATTTTCATGTGCAGCTGTGAAAAGTGCCCGCCAATGGTTGCCATGGTGATGGAAATAAACAGAAGGCCCCCATCTTTGTTTGATCTCTCGTGACGACCTACATCACGACACTTTTCGTCTACGTGTTTGCCACAACACGCATCTACCAGTAATGCATGACAGACAGTATCAAGGGACTTGTAATCTTCACATAGGTAACCATTCTCATAATCACGAAATCGGAAATAAGAATAATATTAATATTGATAATATCAGACTAAACTTGATAGAATATAAAGATATACAATTAAATTTTAATATTCTATAAACATTTGACATGCTTCGTAAATAGATTTGTAAGTACATTTTCATAATTCATAAATATTTTACATATATTTCGTAAATGAATTCCTGAATAGATTCATAAATACAAATGCCAAAAACTAACATGCTATCCGGGTGGCATGTCACTCAAATTAACCTTCTGGTTATCGAAGAGATTAACTTAACCTTGATTAACCCCTTCCATACTGGGTTGCACTTTTCCTTTCAATCTCTGTTACCGCCAGACGATTCTATTCATCACCGTGGTAGCCCTTTGATAGGAGAGGAGGGTGAGGTGATCTATCTCATATTGTATTCTATACATCTGCTTCACTGTTGTATTTAGTTAATATGTGGCAATAAGAACATTGAAAACTGACTCATGATATATCAAAATCAAGTATATTTTTATCTTATTTTACCTTATCTAATTCAACTTTATTCACAATGATGTACTCTGAGTTAGTGTACTAAAAGGGTTAAAATATTTGTCGAGTTAAAATGCAAAGACCATATCACCTATTCACTCTAATAATGCCAAATAGGCCACGCCCCCTTCTACAAGTTTACCCTGTGATTGGTCACACCGTAATCCAACAGAGAACGTGATATCGTAGATTTTGATAAGTCTTTCTTTGAGGACATTCTCTTAGCCAATCACAGAGCAGGAGTGATGGTGGGATGGGGGTGGGTGGGGCTGTTTACTCTCAAAATAGAGAACCCAATATATGGCAATTTCACCGTTGCCGTCACTGTGATCACCCAATATCTCGCCTCACTGAAACTCCTCTTTTAGATAATCTCCACTTTGTTATAAATCCAACATCACACAGAGCAATAATGGTGAATGAGGAACCTGGTAGAGCAGCATTTCTTAACCTGGGGTGCTAGTACCCCCTGGGGGTACTATAAAAAAAAAAAAAAAAAAAAAAAAAAAAAAAAATGGGGGTTCTGGGAAGTACCGAAGACATGGCGGCGAAACAGAATTTCCATGATCTTTATTTTTTTTCGGGGTTTCTTATCTTTTTATCAACAACGATTGCATTTGGCTTTTGTTTTGAGAAATCAACAAAATAAATAATCAAGGAATAATTCATTGACTTTCTTCTATCTCTCTAGTAATCAAATGTTAATCAGAGTCTAGTAAGTGCTAGGCTACTTAGACCAGACAACAGAGTTACCCTTAGGGTCAGAAAAAAATCAACAAACGCTTTGGTAGAGGGACGTCCAAAAGAATCATCTCCCCTTCCATCGTCTCCAAATCTCGACACTCTCATCTGTATCTGGAGGTGCGGCCTTGAGGGGCTGGTACTCGGTTTCCGGACCAGGTGTCTCGAACTCGCCACAGATCCGTTGATTCTCTTTTCGCCATTCGTCGATTACCAACTCCCTTGATACCCCTACGGATCAGCGTCACGTTGAATTCCTACAACATAGCTGTCTTGGTAATCTCCTTCACCTCTTTGGCTTATAGCTTAACCTAGCCCAATTCGGGCTGTCAGTTTTTAAACCCTTTTCCTATGCTATAACATTCCATCCGCGGCTTTGTTTACCTGGACTAAGCGGCATCTGCTAAAGAAGTGAATGACGCATCTGCAAGATCGAAGCAATCACGGGGGAGGAGATTTTGTTTACAACCTTGTTACGGCCGCTTAATTTCTCTCTATTTGTGTGTATGTATATGATAAATGCATAATATCTTTGTTGGATGTTATGTCGCTGTAATGATTCAAGAGTGATTGGATGCATTCGATGTTCAAATAAATTGCTTCAAAATTGTCTTCACCCCCCAAAGAAAGAAAAGAAAAAAAAAAAAAAAGTTGCCCTCTGATCTCTCTTCCTGAAGACCCGCGGCCTTCAGGTATCCGGCAACGGCCTCTGGTGTTGTTCTCTGGGGATTGTTAGTGCGGGGCATTGTAGTACAAGATACTCTGAGCCCTGTGTGTGTTGGTCACAACTATAGCCAATAAATGAACAAAC
>NC_134813.1:36720590-36725590 GCF_046742065.1 Oratosquilla oratoria | reverse complement strand
AAAGAAGACAAGCAGAAGAACAACAAGAAGAGGAAAATGAAGAAGAAAAAGAAGAAGAGGATGAAGAAGGTTTTTAGTGAGATCTACAGGAAGAAGTCCCTACGAGGAAGAGGAAGAGGAGAAGGAGAGACGATGATGAAAAAGGAAGCTTTGGTGAGTATGCTACAGGAGGAGGAGGACGAGGAGGAGGAGGAGGAGGAGGAGAGACAAAGAGGATAAAGTGTCTGCCTGGGACGTTAAGACTGTCCTTCGGGTGAGTTGGGTGCTTTTGCCATTGTCTGGTGTACACAACAGGTAGATACGAGTACAGATCAGATGTATATGAAATGCTATATGGTTAGACACAAGGATAGAAACATAGACGTATAAAGACAGGTTGGGGAGTGAATCTCTGGCTGGAGGATGGATAGATGGATACAGGTGACTATATAGACATAAAATGCTATATTTGACGGATAGCCATATAAGAATAGATCTATAGATCTACACAAAGATATATATATATATATATATATATATATATATATATATATATACATATATACATATATATTGCAGAAACCACAGGAAAAATAAAGTCAGAATACCAAACGATTTCGTCTATTACGATATCCTCAGAGTACAAGAGACATAGAACATAATATTTATACAGAAATAAGAAAGCTGGGGAAGGTTATAGTCACATAAAAGTTTTGTACAATATACATACACACACATTCATTTAGAACTAATAATAGTCATAATGAAACAAACTGGTAAAGAATTAAATGTTAGGATGAATCAACATAGGTCTATCTCTAAAACCCTAGGAGTTCGTGTGCAAACAAATA
The DNA here is from genome assembly GCF_046742065.1 of Oratosquilla oratoria. Lineage (NCBI taxonomy): Eukaryota > Metazoa > Arthropoda > Malacostraca > Stomatopoda > Squillidae > Oratosquilla > Oratosquilla oratoria. The sequence goes on along the minus strand of NC_134813.1, from coordinate 36,724,760 downwards.
AATAAACAAACAAACAGAAACAGACAGACAGAGGCTACTACTTTATTATAGTATATATATATATATATATATATATATACATATATATATATGACAAAGAGTATGGAAAAGGAAGTTTTGTGTGTCTGCTATTACTGTTGATATATATATATATATATATATATATATATATATATATATATATATATATACTGTATATATATATATATATATATATATATATATATATATATATATATATATATATATATTACTGTAAGTGAAATAGCATGTAATGTACTTTGAACAAATAGATACATTACCACGCAACTGTGTAGCAAAAGTTTTATGTTAACATAAATGGAAAATACATTGTAAATGTAAAACTGCAGCGTTATAAAAACTCTCACAAAATTGACGGTGTGCTCGTATATATATATATATATATATATATATATATATATATATATATATATATATATATATATATATATATATATATATATATATATATATATATATATATATATATATATATATATATATATATATATATATATATATATATATATATATATATATATATATATATATATATATATATATATATATATTAAAGCACGTGTGGCATCCATGATTTTAGGCGTATATTTCTCTAACCATCCGTATCAACTTTTTCCTTCGAAATTTAAATCTGGAATAAAAGTATAAAAGGCTTCAGAATGATGATCCCTTTCATAAATTGACAATTATTTCAGCATAACTGTTTCCACGGCAATATTGAATACATAACTTCATTAGCAGGGTAACCTCCCCGGGTACTCCCTGAAACTAGGGGGCACCCCCTAAAACTAGGGGGTACCCCCCTAAAACTAGGGATAAATATTGTGACGCCTCTTGTATTATCCTCCAGAGTTTGAATTTTGAAGGAAAAACCAGATGATACAGAAAGTTAGGAAAAAAGAATCTTAAAATTAATGGAGTCACATCTTCTTTAGCACTTAATATATGTATATGTATATATATATATAATATATATATATATATATATATATATATTTAAATGATAGCCATGTATCAATAACTGGTATTTGTTCAGTATAGCATGTCCGAATAGTTTCATTGCAATGCAATTGCAATTTTGATTTCATTTGCAATGTAATGCACCTATTCGGCTGAGCTCTGTACACTCAATCGTGAGAACATGATACAGGGAATGCAAATGCATTTTCCTCCATGTTTATACATATATATACACACACACATATATATGTATATATATATATATATATATGTATACACATTGTGTGTGTGTGTTTGGGTGCGTGTGTGTGTGCGTGCGCGCACGTGAGTGGCAGGGTGGTGATGGAGATGCAAAAAACAGATGGGGTTTTATTCCCTGACGATTCATCCTTGAAAGATTTTTCGGAGTTCTTTAGAAACGTAGGCGAATAAAACTGCAATTGTATTTTTGTGGTTATCTCGCCTCCCTGCCACTCGCGTGTTTCCAATAATAATAATAATAATAATTAATAATTAATGATAATGATAATAATAATAATAATAATAATATAATAAAATAATAATAATAACGATAATAATAATAATAATGATAATAATGATAATAATAAAATAAAAGTATAATAATAATAGTAATAAATAATAATACATACATATATATATATATATATATATATATATACATATATATACTGTATATATATATATATATATATATATATATATATATGCAAGCAATCACCTCACCGTGATACAAAAATGCAAAATAACCACAGGAGGAAGGAAACTTGTAAACAGTAAGTACTTTCGTATATTACATCTTCAGACTAAATGACAGAGATACAGAGTTGGGTTTAAATATAAGTAACTCTGTATCTCTGTCATTTAGTCTAAAGATGTAATATAAGAAAGTACTTACTGTCTACAAGTTTCCTTCCTCCTGTGGTTATTTTGCATATATATATATATATATATATATATATATATATATATATATATATATATATATATTATATATATATATACATATATATATAATATATATATATATATATATATATATATATATATATATATATAACTGAACAAGACTATCCCAAATCTCGAGCGGTCAATGGGCCAAACTGGTTTCGATAAAGTTTCGTTATAAGGCAAGTCTTTATATATTTTATTCTGGTCATTGCTCGGACGATTCTATCCAAGCAAGAATCCTTGTAGAGATCAAAGAGAGGCGGGGAGGGAAGATCATCTCTCTTTCTCTCTCTCTCTTTGTGTGTGTGTGTGTGTGTGTGTGTGTGTGTGTGTGTGTGTGTGTGTGTGTGTGTGTGTGTGTGTGTGTGTGTGTGTGTGTGTGTGTGTGTGTGTGCGCGCGCGTGTGTGTGTGACGGACATGTATTTCGACAGATTCGGCTTTCCCGCGTTGGATCGACATTGTGGTTTGTTAATAAATGTAGGCGGGGAACGCGGATTACAAGTTATTGTATACATGAATACTTGATAGGTGTAGTGGGTGTTCCATTACCGTGGATACGTTTTCCATGGCCACCGACCCAGAGAAATATATTCACACCTTTTATCTATTCCACCTACACACCAATAACCTATGACACGCGTACCAAACAGCAAGTGACAGGGTTGACCCCGGTACGCCAGCTGGTTTTGAAAACGTGGTATCAAATTATCGAGAAATAACGTGATTACTTCAGATAAACATAATATGATGACAAAAGATTAAATTATAGCCTTATCCTACAGGAATTAAGATCAACTGGCAATCCCACTGTAGTAAAATAGTGTATATGGATTGACATTAACTTGTGTACCAACCTCTTTTCTATACCGTTATCCGCAAAGCGGAGTGGCTAGGCGAGTGTGTGAGGCTTCCTTGGACCTTTTACGTTCCTAACAAGCGTTCCTTTCACTCAAAAAAAAAAAAAAAAAAAAAAAAAAAAAAAAAAAATGTACAATCGACCTTTTACGTTCCTAACAAGCGTTCCTTTCACTCCTTAAAAAAGGACAATTGTAGTTTGTTTCCTCCCCTCAGCAGGACTGCCAGTTCATCCCAAGGACTCCCATCTAATGGAGCTGGTCATCGTTTAAGTCAACACAAACTTCCCCAACTCCCTCTTTTACCCTCGCACATTTCAGCTTGATCGACAACCTGATCACGTAATCTCAACGGCATTATTCGTTCCTCGGTCTTTCCTTGCTTTCACCCCCAACACCCCCGATTCAAGCATCTTCAGAGGGTACAGACTTTCGTCTATTCGTATAACATAGCTAAACCACTTTAAGTTGGCTTATCTACTCTATTTCCCTATCCCATTTACAAACTCCTTCGTTTCCTCTTTTGTTATATTTCTCTAACTCTAAACATAACTCTGAAACGTTTTAATTTCCATTATCTTTACAACATTTCTCTCTCTTGCCTTCATCACCCATTACTCACTCGCAAACATCAACCGCCAACACTTAATGCTTCTTATGTCCCTTCCCCCTTCTGACATCTTTCCAATTCCTAATGTCCACTTTCAAGTCACCTCCTACCCTCTCCCTCTCCTCCCCCCATTGACCAATCTCTTTCTCCAGTCCTCCACAGTCTTGTAGAGCAATTCTCAAATAGCTATAAATTTCTATCTGCCCCATTTTCTCCCCCGCATGAAGCTATGTATCAACCTTGAGCTCCCCACGACCCAGCTCCTGGACACCACCGATGCATCAACCATTCCATGCTCTCCGTTTTCTTCTTCAACGAAATTTACCAATTTTTTTTCCAGCCAACCTCGCAAAGTCATCTGACCGTCTCTACGAGCAGAATGTTCTGGAATGTAGTTAACCAGCGGTTCTATCCCTCCCAGCAGAAGACTGACATCTGCATACACTAGAACAGAGGTTCCCCAAACTTTTTTTTAGCTTGTTATCCAGTTTATCACGTCATATTAAGAATGTTACCCCTATCACAAAATGTTGTCAACATTGATATATATATGGCTAAATGAAAACACTAGGGATATTTTCGTTTATTTATTGTATTTGAACATTGTGCATCTCTAATGACTATTGCCAAAAATGTCGAGAACATCAGTGGGATGGATGGAATTGCATGCTTGAAGCTAATTGAGGAATTCTTGGCTTCTTGATTTTCAGAATTCTTAACTTTTTTCTGTCATC
>NC_134813.1:36705590-36715590 GCF_046742065.1 Oratosquilla oratoria | reverse complement strand
TGAGGAAAAGAATGTCAAATAGATAAGAATAGAAATAAAAACGGAGGAAGTGAGAAAACCCTTGGTAGGGCAAAACACTCAATTGCGGCAAGCCGTCGTTTTTCTATTTTTATTATTATTATTATTTTTTTTTTTTTTCGACGTTCAGTCGCCTTCCCGCCTCAGCAAACCCAAAGCGGGTCCCGTAACTCGAACTCACGACTACCTACTCATAAGTTCAAGACGGTATCCACCGGGCTACCGCGCGGCCCAAATAGAAATAAACAGATAGATAATAAATAAATACTCGAAAGAGTAAACAAAACACACATGCGACAGATATGACGACACATCATTTTGGCGTTTGGCACTTGGTACATAGTCCTGTGCCAGAGGTGCCAGAGGTTTTTTTCGGGAAACATTTCCAGCCACCAACTACGCGGTTATCGGAATAGTCTCTTCCCATTGCAAGGTCAAACCTAAATCCTGACAATTTGAGGCCATTACTTATGGACTAATTGGTCCTTGCAATTCTTGCAAACATCGACATCTTAAACATTTCATTCTATCTGTTGTTATGGATTCTCGCTGGCGGAGTGGATTACAGCGTCGCTACTTGCGGAGGAGGTCCAGGTGACGGCAGTTCGAACCTTACCGCCAGCGAGTTGGACCAAGGGCATGGTTCATTAAAATCTATGCTACAAAGTCCCCTGTAAAGGGCACCGTTCTAACCCCCAAATGATTTTCTTTACCTTAGACGAAACTTCAACCGTCAACAAGGCAAAGAAACTTCAACCGTCAACAAGGCAGCATCACTGCCCCAGGTTAAGGAATGAATAAAAAAATTCATTTCTCAGTAACCATATCAACGTTCTTGGACAAGCTGCTCCGTGTCTTCCTGCACTGCGTTTGACCCAGGGCAGTTGGCGGATGCAGGGACGACCCGTCATCCATGAGGAGCTGAGATGACGAGGGTAGGGTGGGGTGAAAAGGGTGGTGGAAGGGAGTGAAATGGGTGGGAATAGGTACGTGCCTCTGACTTAACTGCCTCCCTTATAAGGGGGGAAAAAGCTCTAGGTGTGTGTGTGCGTTTGTGTGATTCACCATGGTCTTGGATCACGTGTTGGACTCGTGATCGACATTTATTAACCTCCCGGATGAGAGCTCAGAGCTCGTATGACCGATCTATGGGTAATACTGTGACCTTACACGCACACACACACACCCAACTCCCCGCCCACGAGAGTTGGAGTAACGATCCGCAGCGCAGCGATACTAAAATTATTTCAGCCTTGGGCTGGATTTGAACCTGGACCACCGTAGTGGCAGGCGAAAACTCTAACCACTGCGCCACGAGGTGTGTGTGTATACTGTATATATGAACAAATCCCTTCTTGGTGGCACTTTTTCTTTTGTTTTGCCTGCCGCCAGGCGATTTATTTCATCTTGGATTCCTCTCAGAGGCGAAGGGAGTGGGAGGGTGGGTGGTGGTGGTGATGTCCCATTTCCCTTAACCCCCTTCCGTCCCGTGTGGCACTCTCCCTTTCGCCCCTGCTGCCGCCAGGCGATTGTAATGGTAGTATTAAACATTCCTTGTATATTATACATGCGTGCTTGTAATATGGTATACTTATTATTGTAAAATGATTTCATTATTGCCATTGTATATTTATTTGCGTCTTTTTGTAGGAAAACCAAGACGAATTGTGTATGTTTTCCCGCGCGAAGTAAGCTTGGCGTCGGTTAGTCTTAGTCCCGTTTTCACCGTGAGCTTACGTATTGTCTTTGTAGTGCTGTACAATTATTAATTCACTCATACTCAGTGTTTCACTGGCCAATGTGGATTTAATGTCCTCATGACGAGCGTCTTGTGTATTTTTTAGTCTTAGATTTCTTACGATGCCTCTAGTTTATTCTTTTCGGGAAGCAGTTGTGTGTCGCCGTTACACATGTAACGCCGTTACACATGTAACACCGTTACTATGTAAGATATTTAGTTTGTCGTTTGTTTAGATGTTCATCATCTCCTGCTTAGACTGTAGATACTATGACAATGTCAAATTGCACTGCGTCATGTCCAGGTCAGTCGTTTATATTTTAATTAAAAAATTTCTCAAAATAAATAAATAAATAGATAAATACACAAGAAAAAATAAAATTAATAAATACACAAATTAGAAATAAAATAAATTAATAAATAGACTGAGAATTGTATAAACAAATTAAAACAATTAAAAATAAGAATAAAATAAATAAATAAATATACAAGATAAAAATAAAATAAAATAAATAAATAAATAAATAAACAGAATAAGAATGATATAAACAAATTAAAACAAATGAACAGATAGATAAATATAAACGCGACAATAAACAAGTCTGAAAAAAAGATAAAGTATATAAAACAACCTTCATAAACTAATGATACGTCACATGTGATCGCAGGTTCCCTCCGTCGTGATCGACTCCTAAAACACGCCACCGAAAAAAAAAAAAAAAAAAAAAAAAAAAAAAAAAAAAAAAAACACCCACAAAAGGGGGAGGGAACGACTTCGGCGTGTAGATAAAAGGATGCATCAATTAACAGGCACCCGACACTCAGCGAGATCAAGGCAATAGCTCTTCCGGGGGTGGGGGGGGGGGGGGGAAGAGAGTGGGGAGAAGAGGGGGAAGAGAGGGGGAGGGCGATTGCGGCTTACCCCCATCCCCCCCTGTGATGACACTTTCACGGGATGTTTGGGGACAGGTAAATGGTTTATGGGTAAAGTACTGGAAAGACGAATGGACTGCTGAGGTGAAAGCACAGATGTTGTATTGCTCCTCAGGGGCCAGACCGGAGGTCCTGCATTGGACTCTTAACCCTGTTCGCTTAACTTCTCTATGTGATTTCTTGTAAGGACTCCTTCGTTAATCCAAGAACGTACTCCCAACTCAATGGAATATATCCAATTAAACCTAATAAAAATTAATATATATTTTATGGATCTATCTCTCTATACACTAAAGGCCTCTTCCCCCTTTTAGGGAGGGTAGCCAGACAAGACACGCACCCACTCCCACTCCCTCTGGAATAAAGGGTCATCCTTGTCTCCTGCCACTGCCCAGGTCAGAAGGAATGCAGCAAAGATGCATTACTTCTACAGCAGGGCTGTTTCATGAATACATTAATTACATGCATATATACATACATAAATACACACACATATATATATATATATATATATATATATATATATATACACACACACACACACACACACACACACACACACACACACACACACACACAATCAAATCCAACAGTCGTGAGTCCTCGAACTCGGGGTCTCATGATTAGTAGTCTAGTCTGTTACCATCTTGCTTCTCTCTGGACTTCCTAATCATGAGGTCTGTGTGTGTATACATACATACATATATGTATGTATATGATACACCCATTGACCCACCTCGGTAAATGCAAGTTCACAAAAACCATATCAAGATAATAATCCCAAACCCATCCACTTTTTTTTTTTTTTTAAGTTCGGGAGTGAAGAATCACTCCCATCACTCCCGAACTTCGGAGAAAAAAAAAAAAAAAAAAAAAACAAAAAAAATTGACTCAACCCCCACCCCTCCACCCCACGCATCCGTACTCACTTGCGTCCGTCCCTGTTGACCAGTTCTCTCTGGAGTTTGCTCTTGTAGGTGTTATCCGCTTTGCCCTCTCGCATGGCCCTCAGGAGCCGGGCCTCGTCCGCCATCGACAGCGTCTGTGGAAGAAGAAGAAACAAAGGGATTAGTGATGTGATGGTTGAAGAAGAAGAAGAAAGGAGGTTGAGGAGTAAGAGGAAGAGGAAGAGGAGGAAGAGGAGGAGGAAGAGGAGGAGGAGGAGGAGGAGGAGGACGAAGGTGCTGAGGTAGTGGAAGAGGGAAAAAAGAGGAAAAAAAAGGAAATTGAGGAGGAGGAGGAGGAGGAGGAGGAGGAGGAGGAGGAGGAGGAGGAGGAGGAGGGGGCGTTGACTATAAGCCCTGCAGAAGGGAGAAGGCGACGTGGGAAGGCTTAAGGGGAAGGCAAAGGGGACGAGGAAGGTGAAGGGGGGGAGAGGAGGGGGAGAGTGAAGGAGGGAGAGCGAGGGAGTGAGAGCGAAGAAGGAGAGCGAAAAGGGAGAGCATAGGGCAGAGAGCGAAGAGGGGGTAGCGAAGGAGGAAGAACAAAGGGGGGGAGATGGAAAAGGGAAGAGAGACGGGGAAGAGAGAACAGGGAAAAATAGAAGGGGGAAGCGAAGAGGGGGAGAGGAGTGGGGGGAGGGGGATCAGTAACGAGTCCTGCAGAAGGGGAAGACGGGGGGAGGGGAGCGAGGATGGAGCTGGGAGGGGAAGGCGAAGGTGATGGGGAAGGCGGGAGAAAGGAAAAGGGGACACTGAGGGGAAGGAGGAAAGGGGAAGAGAAAGGGAATGGGTTGGGGAAGGAGGAAAGGGGAAGGGGAAGGGGAAGAGGGGGAAGAGAGAGAAGAGGGAGGAGGGAGGAGGGAAGAGGGAGAGGATCTCCATGGTTGACGGGAGTGATCAAGGTGAGGGAAACCTAGTAGGCAGAAAGGAGGAGGAAGAGGAGGAGGAGGAGGAAGGAAATTGGATTCAGTAGAGGGCAGGTAGGACGTGGGGAGATGAGGAGAAGAGGAGGAGGAAGAAGGAGGAGGAAGTGGGAGAAGTGGAGGAGGAACAGGAAGAAAAAGTGAAAGAGGAGGACGAGGAGGAGGATGAAGAAGAAGAGGAGAGAGAAAGAAAGAAAATGAGAAAGAGGAGACTGAGGGAAGAATGAAAAGAAAGAAGAGGATGTGATGGGTGAAGAAGAAAAAAGAAGTTGAGGAGGAGGAGGAGGAGGAGGAAGAAGAGATAGAGGAAGAAAATGAGAAAGAGGAGATTGAGGGAAGATTGAAGAAGAGCAAGATGAGGATGTGATGGACGAAGAAAAAAAAAGAGGTTGAGGAGGAGGAAGAGGAGGAGAAGGAAGAGGAAGAGAAGGAAGAGGAAGAGGAGGAAGAGGAAGAGGAGGAGGAGGAAGAGGAGGAGTAGGATGTTGGGGTAGTGGAAGAGGAAGAGAGAGGAGTGGAAGAGAGAGAGAGAGAGAGAGAGAGAAAGAGGAAATTGAAGAGGAAAAGAGGAGGTGCGTTGGGTGCAATACATCATCAAATTAGAAGTGTTGGTGCAGAGAAATCCTTAGTAGGAGATCAGCTGTCGCTGGCCAGAAGAAAATCATCAAAGGAGGCCAACGAGGTTTCATTGACTTGATTCTGGTGAGAGACAAGCGGTTTCACTCGGCTCTGAGAGTGGCTCCTCTGAGGACAACTGAGAAAATCAAAAGAGAGAAAAGATGGAGGAGGAAGCAGAAGAGACGAGAGCAAAGAGAGATGGGAACAAAGAAAACGGTAGATGGTGGAGGGAAGGGTGATAGTGGAGGATGAGGATGAGGATGAGGAGGGGAGGGGGGGAGGGGAGGGGGAGGAGGAGGAGGAGGGGAGGAGGAGGGAAGGTTGAGGATGAGGGTGAGGAGGAGGGGGAGGAGGAGGAGGAGGAGGAGGAGGAGGGGAGGGGTAGGAGGAGGAGAAGGTGGGGAGGAGCAGGAGGGGAAGGGGCGGAGGAAGAGCAGGATGAGGATGAGGAGGAGGATGAGGAAAATGAGGGGACGAAGTGGAGGAGGAGGAGAGGAGGAGAGGGCAAACATAAAGTAAGACATCCTGGTGAAGAAGGGAAGGAGAGAAGGAGGAGATAAGGAAGGAGGAGGCAAGGAGGGAAAAGGTAAGGAGGGAGGGAGGGAAGTGAGAAGGGAGGAAGGGGGAGAGGAGGTAAGGAGGGAGGAGAAATGGAGGATGGAGGGCTGGAGGGAGTTAGGGAGGATGGAGGGATGGAGGGAGTGTGAGAGGGCGAGGGAAGAGAGAAAATCTCTCTCCAAACACTTCATCATGGCGGTGAAGTGTCACACTTTAAATATTCAATTCAAACAAGGTAGAAGAGGATTCATTGAAGGGATGGGGTAGACCCCGGGTTGAAAAGACCCTAGAGGGACCGTGACCCACGTTAGATGCCCATTTATATGAAGTACACTCTAATGGAATAGTAATATATATATATATATATATATATATATATATATATATATATATATATATATATATGGGGGGGCGGGGGCCAGTCCACGTACCCCTGGATCCCTCTCCCAGCATACCCACAGCCTCATGGTAACCGGCCACGGGCACCGGGCTTGCCTATGAATCCTCCAGGGAAGAAGCTTTACACTGTTAGTATTGAGTTACTGTAAGATGGCGTCCTTTATAGAAATGAAGAATTTCTTCCTGAGGTGATGTGGATGTCTGTTTCAAAAGAAAGAAAGAGAGAGAGAGAGAGAGAGAGAGAGAGAGAACGAAAAAGAGAAAGAGAACGAAAGAGAGGACGAAAGAGATAAAAAGAACGAGAGAGAGAGAGAGAGAGAGAGAAAGAGAGAAAGAGAGAGAGATTTTCTAATGCTGTTTGGTGCCCTGAACGGAGGCCGGCTAGTGCGGATCCTGTGTGTCTTTTTTATCTTGAGATAAAAGTGACGGAAACCGCGGGTGTGTGTGTGTGTGTGTGTGTGTGTGTGTGTGTGTGTGTGTGTGTGTGTGTGTGTGTGTGTGTGTGTGTGTGTGTGTGTGTGTGTGTGTGTGTGTGTGTGTGTGTGTGTGTGTGTGTGTGTGTGTGTGTGTGTGTGCTGGAGAAAGGGGAACGAAAATGCGAGAAATGTAAAAGACGAACAAGTAGGTTCGAATCAAAATGAGCAACGCGAAACATGAAAGCATTCTATAGCTTTGTCATTCTGAGTGATTTTCAGATAAATGAATAGATATACAAATAACTAAATAGATAAATAGATTGAAATACAACGTAATAATGATAATATAATAGTAAAATAATAATTTCATAAACAGATAAATAACAAATTAAATTAAATAAAAGTGATAGATAATAATAAATAAATCCTGACGCTAGCCAATATAAAGGCAAGAATCAACGATGGACGCCACGGGGTTCACAGGATATTACTGGAGAGAGAGAGTGATAGAGAGAGAGGGAGAGAGCGAGAGCGAGAGAGAGAGAGAGAGAGAGAGAGAGAGAGAGAGAGAGAGAGAGAGAGAGAGAGAGAGAGAAGGGGGGGGGGAAATGTGCCTACTCGTTGAAACGACCGGGAAAGATTTTATTGTAACATCGATAAGAGCCTTATGATGAAGGGGGGGTGGAGAGGGGGGGCCCGGAGGGAGAGCGGGGGAGAGGGAGTGAGGGACGGGGAGGAAGAGGGCGTACGGGGAGGGGGAGAGGAGGAAGGGGAGGGAAGTGCGAAGGAGAGGGGAAAGAGGAGAAAAAGGGGGAGGGGGAGATGGGAGAAGGAGGGGGTTATATATATATATTTTTTTTTCTCGAAATTCGGGCTTTGTTTGAGCCCGTGCGGTGGTGCCTGAAGATGTGATGATTAATTCTGAGACACACACACACACACACACACACACACACACACACACACACACACACACGCCCGCGCACAAACACAAAATACGCAAGTGCACACACACACACACGCAAAAAATACACTCACCATATACACATACACGCATAAAATACATACACACATGCATACACACAGGCACACACGTACGTGTACACACACACACACACACACACACGTAAACACATAAATACGCACACACGAGCAAAATACAAACACGCACACACACACAAAGCACAAACACGCACACACACACACACACCCACACCCACATCCACCCACCCACCCACACACACACACACATACACACACACACACACACATACACGCACACATACACACAGACAAAAAGTCTCAGAAAATGTTGTGTGTGAACCATTGTTGAGACGGCGAGGACCGCCGGGGGAAATTGCGCCAAGCGCCGTCCAGAAAATGGCTTCATAAAAGATCTATCTGGAACCTCGACGGGTGTCGCCATATTGAAAAAAGGCGCTCGAGGGGGCGGAGAAATATATAAGAACAGCGAGGAGAAAAAATATGTCCCTCGGAATAAAAACATAAAGAATACAAGTACACGTTTCTCCTTGGAGAAGGGGCGCTGTGGGTGTCTGTATATATATATATATAGATATATATATATATATATTATATATATATATATATATATATATATATATATATTATACATATACATAAGAAAATGAAAAAAAGAGAGATAGAGAGAGGTTTTCCTTTTAAATTTAGGAGAACTAAGAGAAATGATTCATCTTTAGCTTTAGGAGAAACGAGAAAGAGAGAGAGGGGTTTTTCTCTTTAATTCTAGGAGAAATAAGAGAGAATTTATCTTTATCTTTAGGAGAAACAAGAGAGAGAGAGAGAGAGAGAGAGAGAGAGAGAGAGAGAGAGAGAGAGAGAGAGAGAGAGAGAGAGAGAGAGAGAGAGAGAGAGAGATTCCCTTTAATTCTAGGAGAAATACGGAGGAGCTCTTTAAGAAATTCCCGAAGAAGCATGTGGTCTTCCAAAAGTCCATCGTGGTTTTGGCGAAGGAGCTCCAGAGGAACAGAGAGGACCATTTGTTCGAATTCCTTTCTCAATCTCTTTGCGTACCGTGGTGACTCTTTACCACTTTTAGTCTGGTTACCGTAAGGCGATTTTATTCATCTGGGGGGAGGGGGCGTTTCCAGGACCCGGTAGTGAAAGAACGGGGGCAGATTAAGCCCCCTTCCGTACCAGAGGGGAATCCTAGGTCATTACTCTGGCACCCCTCAAGAAGGTGAAGGGGTGATGGGGTGAAAGGGTGATGAGGTGAAGGGATAATGGGGTGATGGGGTGAAAGTGTGATGAAGTGAAGGGATGATGGGGTGAAGGGGCGATGGGGTGAAATGGTGATGGGGTGAAGGGATGATGGGGTGAAGGGGTGATGGGATGAAGGGGTGAAGGGATTGTGGGGTGAAGGGGTGATGGGATGATGGGGTGAAGGGATTGTGGGATGAAGGGGCGATGGGGTGATGGGATGAAGGGGTGAGGTTGTGATGGGGTGACGGAGTGAAGGGGTGATGGGGTGAAGGGGTGATGGGGTGAAAGGATGATGGGGTGAACGGGTGATGGTGTGAAGCGGGAATGGCTTAACAACATGCAGAAGAGCCATTTAAAAACAAAATACAAAAGAAAAAATAATTACAAAAATTGTGATCACTTGGGAATGAAAGAGAAAAAGCGTCATTATATCAGTTTGTAACATGACACGTGACCACCTTCCCCCCCCCCGGCAGCAATGTGGCCTTTAGGAAGACGGTCCCTGAGGAGGAAAGGCTCCTGGGGGGGGGGGGGTAAGGCAGGGGTTAGGGTAGGGGAGGGGAAGTGGTAGGGGAAGGAGAGGGAGGGGAGGGAGAAGGAGAGGAAAGGGGAGAGAAGGGGGTAGGGGAAGTGGTAGGGGAAGGAAAGGGAGGGGAGGGAGAAGGAGAGGAAAGGGGAGGGAAGGGGGTAGGGGAAGTGGTAGGGGAAGGAAAGGGAGGGGAGGGAGAGAAGGAGAGGGAAGGGGAGGGAAGGGGGTAGGGGAGGGAAATTGGTGGGGAAGGAAAGGGAGGGAAGGGAGAGAGGTAAGGGGAAGGAAGGGGAGGGAAGGGGGTAGGGCAGCGGGTAGGGAAGGGGGGTAGTGGTAGGGGAAGGAAGGGGAGAGAAGGGGGAAGGGGAGGGGGTAGGGAAGGGGGTAAGGGAGGGGGTGGGGAAAGGGAGGAGGGAAGGAAGGGGAGTGACGGGGGGTTTGGAAGGGGTAGGGAAGGGAAGGAGTAGTGTTAGGAGAAGGAAGGGGAGGGAAGGGGGAAGGGGATGGTAATGGAAGGGGAAAGGTAGGATGTAGGGAAGGGGGTAGGGTAGGGGAAGGAAAGGAAGGGGAGGGAAGGGGGAAGGGGAGGTGGTAGGGGAGGGGAAGGAATGGAAGGGGAGGGAAGGGGGAAGGGGAGATTGTAGGGGAGGGGAAACGGTAGGGGGTAGGGGAGGGAAAGGGAG
>NC_134813.1:36685590-36690590 GCF_046742065.1 Oratosquilla oratoria | reverse complement strand
GTGTGTGTGTGAGTGTGTGTGTGTGAGTGCGTGTGTATGTACGTGTGTGTACGTGTGTGTGTGTGTGTGTGTGTGTGTGTGTGTGTGTGTGTGTGTGTGTGTGTGTGTGTGTGTGTGTGTGTACGTGTGTGTATTTTTTAATATTATTTCATCCACGTCATTACCACACGTTAGGTCGAGGCCTCAACAAATATTTTTCCGTTTCCTTCAACATATTCTACTTTCAAATTCAAGTTTGAACATATGCGGTTTGGATAACACTAACCCCACTAACTGAATTCGGTGAAATCATGGTATCAATATAATTCACGAAGCTATTTCTACACTATTTGTAGGCCGTCGGCAAGTGATTTTATTCAGCTAAGGGAATCCTCTACGGAGCGTCAAGGAAGGATCGCTTGTCATTGCAGGACGTCAACAAGGATTTTGTTCTGTCTGAACACCAGACGATTTTGTTCAGCTTAGAAGAACACCTGGGAAGAGAACACATCAGCACCTTTGCCCTTTGGCTACGATGTCATGACTTTTTTTTTTTTTTTTTTTTTTTTTTTTTTTTTAAAATGAGGAAAATGCCTTCCCCACTTTAAGGAGTAAACTCGCGATTTGCTGACTCCGGCTGTCGGCAGGCGATTTTATTCAATTGAGGGCAAGTCCTTGAGAGAGTGCTGATTCAGACCCCGGAAGCAGCAGGGTCTTCGACCCTCTGGCTGGTCTTCGACCTCGGCAGGGTGGCCGTCATCGATCTCGGGGCTGTTTAGGTCGGAGAACTAATGTAACGACACCATTACACCATCACCACCGTCAGGGAAACTTGGGTGATTGACGCCACGAGAGAGCTGAGAGCGAACTTCTAAAGAGGGAGAGAGAGAGAAAGAGAGCTTCAGTTCCCCTCCCGAGACAGAGAGTCGCTGAGGGCTCTCTCCTCTCCGTCAAGACTGGTGCCAAGAGCTGAGAGCAGGTCTCTAAAGAGAACTTTAGTTCCCTCTCCCAAGAAAGACAGAGAGAGAGAGAGAGAGAGAGAGAGAGAGAGAGAGAGAGAGAGAGAGAGAGAGAGAGAGAGAGGGAGAGAGAGTGAGAGAGAGAGAGTGAAAAAGAGTGATAGTTGTTGAGAGTCAGATTAGCATTGAGAGCTGTTTGGCTAACTGAAACAAGAGCCGAGAGACCTGAGACTTGGTCTAAAGAGAGTAGAGAGCTGAGAGCACATGGCTGCAGAGAGAGAAAGAGCTCAAATTCTCTGAAAAGAGAGAAGAGGGAAGAGAGAAAAGAGGTGTTGGTCGCTTTCCCCCTCAGCGAGCGAAAATGTTTGGGCGGGGATGACAGATTAAATTTAATAAAGTCTGTTGCCCGAGTTGGCAGAAAACTGCAGGCGCCAGCCAGCCAACAGTGCCAACCAAGGGTGCCAAATATCGCTTCTGGCTTTGGTGATGGTAGGGGGGGGGTTCAGGCTCTGGTGACAAGAGCCAAAGCCTGGAGGCAGATTCAGGTGTCAGTGGCGGGGCTTAACATCCTGAAAGTGACGATAGCGAGGCGCAAGTATCGATATTCTTCCTGGTTATGGCTTCAGGGAGATGTCGGTGATGGATAACACGCTTTTATGGTGGTTGTGGTCGTGAATGGGGACACTGTGGTTCTGGTGTGAGAGATGATTGAAATTGGGGAACCAGTTTCTGGTGGTATAATTGCGACAGGGCCAGTGGTTGGCTACCCGCATTTGGCAAAAAAAAAAAAAAAAATCGAATTTGCGCCCAAAATTGATACAAGAGGATGCGGAAGCGAGGCAGCAGAGTAACACATCCGTAATTATCAACGGCTGCTTTAGACGCAATTTAAATTCATAACGTCCATGTCGCACGTTCGTTTAAATTCATAACGGTCTTTAACGGATGTTCGTTTAAATTCCAAAAAGATCTGTAACGAACATTCATTTAAATTCACAACGTGGTTCAACGGATGTATATTTAAATTCACAACGGTCTTCAGCGAATGTTCATTTAAATCCATAACGGAAATTTGTTTAAATTCATAACGGTCTTTAACGGCAGAGGTTGGGGGGGGGGGGTCATCACAGATGTGATAACTTAGTGATGACTCGACACCAAGACTATGGTAGCTTTAGACGGCATTTGAATTCAAAATGGACGTTAACTGACGTTCATTTGAATTCACAACGGTCCTTAACGGACTTAAACGGTTACCACAGGAGTTATCAGGTGCTGGAGACTCCAGACACTACCTCTGGCAATAGTGGAGCAAATGGTGGTAGCAATGTTGGTAACATGGTGTAAATACAAAGACTAACACCAGTGTCGGTAACGGTGATAGTCTTCACGGTAGAACAGGTGATATTTTTAGTGTTAGTATTGGTGGAGACAACGGTGTTGGAAGTGTTGGTAGCAGTATTGGTGGCACTGACGACGGGGCAAGTGTTGGCATATGTGGTGGGCGTGCTGGTAACTGAATCCTGGTGTTGGTACTGGTGTTGGTAATGGTGAAAACTCAGGTGTCATCGATGGCAGGAATACTGGTAGCAGTGGTAGTAGTACTGATGATGATGATGATGATGATAATGATGATGACAATGATAATGGTAATGATAGTGGTGGAGGTGGAAGTTGTGATGATGACAATAATAATGAGTCCTATACTGTATACACACTACACACACACACACACTGACATAGACACATAGACACACACACACACACACACACAGACACACACACGCACACACATATATATATATATATATATATATATATATTTGTGTGTGTATACATGTATGTCTCCGATTACATTTACTTATTGATATTAGGGAACATTACATATGAAGTAAAAAAAAAAAAAAAAAAAAAAAAAAAAAAAAAAAATCCTGGCGGAGCTTTGTGAAATATTAAACTCTTCGTGTAGAGGCACCCTCCCCCCTTGCCAAGCTTATATTGAAAAACCAAGCAGTCTCGGGACGATATTGCCTTCCACCCTCTACTCCCCCTTGCCAATGCACATGTATCATATCATATATCATCAAATCTGTCTCATTTTACAAGGAAATGGGGGTACGGTTTCTCTCGAATACTTGTGCGTTCAGATCTCCAGCCATATATGTAAACAGAGGTAAATACTCACATGAATACTTACATATATACATATACCAGTGATCATGATGGCATTACACACACACACACATAAGCACACACACATACACACACACACAATTCCTAAATACTTATAATACACATATGAATACATATAATACATATAATACATATAATACATATAATACACATATGAATACATCCATATGCATACATTGGTGTAGATCACAAGGACACACACACACATAAACACACACACATACACACACACACATAAACACACAAACACAGACACACACGCACACACACACACACACACACACACACACACACACACAATTCCTAAATACTTATAATACACATATGAATACATCCATATGCATACATACAAAAAATTGGTGTAGATCACAAGGACACATACATCATATACATACACAAATATATATATATATATGATGTAAGCGGAATAGGAAACACAGGAGTCTTAGTCTTGAGTTTATTCCTGACTAGTTTCGCAGGTATGCTTTTGCATATATTCCTTTGAAAAAGCATACCTGCGAAACTAGTCAGGAAAAACTCAAGACTAAGACTCCTGTGTTTCCTATTCCGCTTACATCAACCTGTCAGAATGTCTCAACATATATATATATATATATATATATATATATATATATATATACATATATATATATATATATGTATATATGTATATGCACGTAGGAGGGTCAAAGTAAACAAACGAAGAAACGGATTCATGAGTGTATTATATAAACAAACATCTTAATCAGCCGAGAGAGATCAAAGCACAATGTTCAGATGTCTAATGAAGTAAATTTGAATTATGAAGTTAATATATTTCTATCGTCATCGAAGGTTCGAATCCTTGGCTGTACCACGTTTCAATTTCTGCATGTATGCCTACTCGAGCGTTGATGGCTTAGAATTAAAGTGAATTGTGGTTGATAAGTGTAAATCTGTTCACTGGGTCCCATTCAGTGTTGTACAAATTATATATATATATATATATATATATATATATATATATATATATACATTTCACGCTATTGCATTTTGTCGGAAATATAATATAAATGAAAGATAAAAAACAACTATATAAAATAAGGTCAGCATTGAGCCTTACGTCAGCGCTGGCAAAGAACGAGACCTGTAAGGTCGTATTGTGTCAGGTCACAAGACTCTCACTGAGATGGATGATGCCTCTGCGGTCATCCACGCTTCATCCATCGACTCGACGATGAGGTCATAAAAAAAAATCGAATTTTTACTATTGGGGAATTCAAAAATCATCGGACTGGCTTCATTAGCGTTTTTTCGTCTATTTCTTCCAGTTTTAGTTAAAAAAAATCGAATAACTAGTTTAATAAAGCTACGTTCTAGTCAGAATGTTTGCAATGCTCAGCGGAAGCACTGCTGCACAAGCCACGGCACTGCCATGCGATCTGTGGCACTTCTGAACGAGTTACTGCACTGCCGCACGATATGTAGCGCTACTTCACGAGCTATTGCACTGCTGGATGCAATATTACGTTGCTGCACTGTTGTACGGACCGTGGCACTGCAGCAAAAACTGTGGCACTGTTGCACGATCTGTTGCACTGTTGCACGAACTATGGCAGTGCCGCACCAGCTGTACCACTTGCTGTGTGACTTATTGCACTGCTGCATAGACTGAGGCACTACTTTATGAGTTACTGCACTGCTGAATGTATTATTACACTGCTGTGGCACTGTTGCATGAGTCATGGCACTGTAGCACCAGCTGTTACAATGCTGTACCAGCTGTTGCACTTGTCCAGCTTGTCTCTTCCACTGAACAACAATGGCAGAAGCAATTTATTTGATCTTATTTTATAAATTTATTCATTTATTTATTCATTCTAAGGATGA
>NC_134813.1:36670590-36680590 GCF_046742065.1 Oratosquilla oratoria | reverse complement strand
AATAAATAAAACAAAATAAGATAAATGGCAGGCATTACAATATATTGCTTAGGTGCTTATCTAAATGAATCTTGAAACTTAGAACTGTACTACATTACAATATTGTGGGACTGTTCCTACCCTCTAATCTGCCACCAGGCGATTTTATTCACCCCCCGTACGACCCCTGACATCAAGGTTAGCGAATTGGTTTAGTGTCTTACCTAGATTAACAGCTTTAACTTAGTAACCGTGTACTAAGCGCTGAAAATATCGGTTATATCAAGAGGTCAGATAACTTTAGGGATGGGGGTGATAGGTGCTAATGGACATAGAACTGCCTAGTGTAAGCCCTATGGTCTCTTGCAGTCTCCCCCATTCTTATGTTCATACCAAATGATAGCGACGGTGTCAACCAATAATTTGGCGCTCGTTAGAAAAATCACTTGTGGCAGAAGAAATCTAATCGCAAATCATATTAAATATATATAAGATGCCCACAACAATCTCCATGTGGTCTGACCCAGTGGTTAGTTCTTCCCCTATACGGAGCTGCCTAGTGTAGGCCTTATGGTCTTTTGCAGTCTCCTTTATTCTTATGTTCTCCTTTATTCTTATGTTCTTATGTTCTATGTCACTCCAGGGGACCCCAAAGCGGGACAGGCGTCTCACCTTATTTCCTTCCCGCACTCCTCTGTGTATACATACATACATACATATATATATATAATTATATAAATATATATATATATATATCTATATATATATATATATATATTCTTGTAATCGTTTCTTTCCTTATACTTTGCACTGGATGTAATATACGAAAGTGCTCTGCTTCGTTTAGTTTCTCTTTCCCAGTGGTTACTCTTGCATATATATATATATATATATATATATATATATATATATATATATATGTATTTATACAGTATACATATTATATATATATATATATATTTGTGTGTGTGTGTGTGTGTGTGTGTGTGTGTGTGTGTGTGTGTGTGTGTGTGTGTGTGTGTGTGTGTGTGTGTGTGTGTGTGTGTGATCAACTCTGGTATATCTATTATTGGTTTTAATATTTGCTACCATAGGTGTACCACAGAAATTAATCAAATCAACTGGCGGTAACACGAATAAAACGGAAAAGTACCACCCAGCACGTAATGATCAAATGTTGCTATGGCTGATGTCAAGCGATTTTATTCAGTTAAGAGGAGCCCGACCCTTTCGTGGGTCACAACGGTCTCCCACTCAGCTCGTTACTCTTGTTGACGTTAACTTAGCGGGGAGCAATTATAGTTCGGATTCTATATATAAATGATTGAATTTATAGGTTTAGTGACACATATTCATGTCGTAAAGATATTCGGGAATCGTTAAAAAAGAAGAAAAGAAAAAAAATGGTGTTTGCTGGAATCTGTAAAATTACTGACCAGCCCTTCTGGCAACATCAGTGTAGTAAGTCTTGGGTCAAGTTGAAATGAACAATCCGGATGAGATCCCGATAGAGGAGCTGTTCAGGCCAGGTACACACACACACACACACACACACACACACACACACACACACACACACACACACACACACACACTCGATGGCGCGGTTGGTAGAGTTCCCGGCTGCCACCACGGAGGTCCGGGTTCGAATCCTGCCCAGGGCTGAAATAATTTCAGTATCGCTGCGCTGCGAATCGATACTCCAACTCTCGTGGGCGGGGAGTTGGGGGTGTCCGTGCGTGTAAGGTCACAGCATTACCCATAGATCGGTCATATATGAGCTCTCTTCCGGGAGGGAAATAGCTGACGATCACGAGTCCAACACGTGATCCAAGACCATGGTGGTGAATCACACACACACACACACACAGAGCAAGACTGGCGCTCGTCAAAGCAAATATTGTACAGGAAAGCACAGTATCAAAAGTAATATGTATATACGCACGTAATCTATGATTCATTTCTTCCATGGTACATCTTTTTAACCATTCTGGATTTATTTGAATATTAAATTCTATTTCAAGCAACCTACATTGAATAGAGTCACGTGACTGCCTGGGCGTAAAATAGTAGTTAATTACAATAATAGTCAATTATTACAATTCTGCAAATGTACATAAAACAAATTATGAAATTGTCTGGGGATAGATAATGGCATAAATTGAGTTTCAAGCTTCATCAATCAGGGGAGAGAGAGAGAGAGAGAGAGAGAGAGAGAGAGAGAGAGAGAGAGAGAGAGAGAGAGAGAGAGAGAGAGAGAGAGAGAGAGAGAGAGAGAGAGAGAGAGAGAGAGAGAGAGAGAGAGAGAGAGGAGAGAGAAAATCGATTTCCAAAGGCCGTCCGTTGGTCGTTCCACTATCTAAACATTACATGATAAAATGAAAATATACTGGGCCAAGCCTTATCTTTGGTTAACTCTTATCAGTAGAGGCCAAAGTTTGTTGATATTGGCACTTAATGCTATCACCGGCTCAGCTCGGCGAGATAACTTTTAAATATTTTTTCTTTATTTTTCTTTATCATCATTATTATTATTATAATCATTATTATCATATCCGTGACCCTAAAACGATCATTTCTCGTCTATTTCCTTGAAGTCCTTCACATTTCATTCTGGCTGTCGCCAGGCGATTTTATTCAGCTAAAGGAGGGGGTAGAGGAAACTACTGAGTAGCAGACTCGGGAAAAAAAAAAGAGTAAATGTCGTCTCTTAAGTCCCTGTTATTACTGTGTTGCCCACTGTTACCTCTCTTGCCACTGCTAGTCCTGTCAACACTGTAGCCACTGCATTCGCCCTTGTGGTCCTCACTTACGGATATGGCGACTCACTTCTTTTAGTTATAATCTTTCTGTCCAGGAGAATGAAATTGAAGTAGTTTTCTATATCTTTCTTCAGCTAATTCTTATAAAACGTCTCTCAAATTCTTGGCAAAAGAATTCCCTGACAGATTGTATGCAAGATCCTACGTGAGCTTTGCAGTGACCTAGTGATGTTTTAGTCCAATGATCTTTAACTTTATATTTAAGATCCTACCCAAAGGGAGTGATCTTACAATCGTGAACCAAGTGAATATATTCCTCCTCCACCCTTGTACCAATCAGATTTTTTGTTTCAAGTCTATTAGCAATATTTATTCAGAATAATCCTGAGTATTTGCATAAACTTCACTTAAATTACAAAGGAATGTTATGTCAGCAATACATTCGAGCTCTCGGCTCTAATTTATAAATAACACTTATTATCTACACAAGGCGGAAAGCGGACTCAGGTAGCTCGCTCGGGCTGCAATGTTTTTATAAATAATCCTACCTAAAAAAGCAACAACCCGTCTTCTACCCCTCTTTCTACTCTCTCTTCTACTAGCCTCTTACAGTAAATGATTAACAAAGAAAATATATAAGTCTGTCACCATGGATTGATGAAATGAAAGTGGTGGTGGTGGTTGAGATATCAATGCGAAAATAGAAAACGTAAATTAGCGGACTAAGAATAGGATTCAATGTGTAGATGCGGCATGAAACAGTCACAAAAAGAATTTCTGAATACACAAAATATCACTGAGCGAAGTGGAGGAAGTGAACGAGACACACACACACACACACACACACACACACAGAGAGAGAGAGAGAGAGAGAGAGAGAGAGAGAGAGAGAGAGAGAGAGAGAGAGAGAGAGAGAGAGAGAGAGGTTAAAAATACCTGTGTAAATAGGCAACAGTCTGTAGTAGACACGTAACAGAACTTCAGACATCAAACTCAGCATGAAATCCTCTGAGAGAGAGAGAGAGAGAGAGAGAGAGAGAGAGAGAGAGAGAGAGAGAGAGAGAGAGAGAGAGAGACAGAGAAAGCGAGGTTGAAAATATGTCTGTGTAAATAGACACCACCATGTAGCAGACTCATACTTCAATCTCACCATGAAGTCGCGTGAAACGTTGCTCCTGAAAGCACCAAACGGACGCCTGATTCCAGAGATGGAGGAATATTTGCAACAAGTGGCGACCGAAGGCACGAATGCGAAAATAGACAACACAACGCACAGGACTTCTGCACAGTCCGCTTCCAGCGACCAGAACATTTATTTATTATTATTCTGACAAAGTTTGACCTTTGACCTTTTTTCCCCCAGGTCACCTGGCTACTTTAACCACTTGATCTAGCTGGTGTCAGGCGATTTTGTTCAGTCTTTGGGGGATTTCCTGTCCTCAAAGGGTTAATCTTGGTTCACTCTTTGAAGTTGTGGGTTTAGTTTAAGAACTTTGTTCAGAATTAAGGGAACATTTTGTCTCTCGCCTTTAATCTACTTACACGAGGAGCAGGCTGTAAACATAAATGAATAAATAAATGAATAAATTAATTACTTTACTTAAACGAAAAGCAAACCTATGACTAAAAAATAAATTAATCAATGAAAATAAGAAAATTAGAGATAAAATTGATTAATCTACTTACTCGAGAAGCAGACTAGGGACTGCAACATAAATGTCCAAATAAATGAATAAATAAATAAATAGACGAACAAATAAATAGATAAATGATCTGGTGATGATAAAAAGGTTTCTCCATTGTATCCCAAACATGTCTCTTCAGTTAAATCTTGGGGTCTCGTGGCTGAGTGCTTTGACATCAACGGCGAGTTTTACTCGCCTACAGCCTCTGGGGCTGAAAGTCTCTGGACGACTCAAAGACTTCATAGAGGAACTCTGGTCACAGATGAAGACTTCTCCTGACCTAAGACCCTTCAGTATGACCTGAAGTGTGATCAAGAGAGACTACAATATTATTCCTTTGAATCGTTCAAACCAATCTATCAGGGGCGTGAAGGTGTATATACATACACATGCACATACATACGCATATACCAAAAGCT
The DNA here is from genome assembly GCF_046742065.1 of Oratosquilla oratoria. Classification (NCBI taxonomy): domain Eukaryota; kingdom Metazoa; phylum Arthropoda; class Malacostraca; order Stomatopoda; family Squillidae; genus Oratosquilla; species Oratosquilla oratoria. The sequence continues at coordinate 36,675,745 of NC_134813.1, read as the reverse complement.
TTCTTCGCCTTTTATGAGGGGGGGTAACAGGCCAAAGTTTGCACCTACATTTGAACCACCCCACACCCCTATTAACATGTCTATCTATATATATCTAGAGTTAGAGAAGGGGAGTAAAGGAGAGAGTGAGAGAGAGAGAGAGAGAGAGAGAGAGAGAGAGAGAGAGAGAGAGAGAGAGAGAGAGAGAGAGAGGACAGTACTACGTCATGACATTTCACAAATCCGAGATCACCTTCCAGACACGTTCCAACACGTCTAAGGACTGCCTAATGTATTCACCCAGTTTGCCGGCAAACGATTTCAACCCGGGGGCAGCATCATCATAACGGAGAGGTCACGGGGGGGGGGGGGAGCCTCTGGCATGTAAGGGGGATAAGGGGGGAGGGTGGTTGTTACGTCAGAGTTTGGGGGGGGAGAAGGGAGGAGTACTGTAGGAGAGTTGCGAGCTCCCTCCCCCTTTAAAAGGGGGGGGAGTGGAGGGGGAGAGGGGTAGGGCTCCTGCCGGAAAGTTGCGAGTTCCTTCCCCCTCCCCCTCTCCCCCCCTTTCACATTCACTTTCACACAAAACGCTCGGCCGGTGCTAAGTCGGCCGAGGCCCTTAAAGCCGAAGTAATACTTGCTCCCCCGCCCCCCCGCGCGCGCCGCTGTGGCCGAGGAGGAAAGGGCCACAGTCGGGGGGGCGGGGGGGGGAGACCCCGGGGGCGTGGCGGTAGCGGTGGGAGAGTGGAGGAGGTGGAGGTAGGATGGGAGGAGGTGGGAGAGGTAGAGGTGGCGTTGGTGGTGGTGATGGAGATGGTGGGGAAAGGTAGGTGGTGGTGGTGATGGTGGAGATAGTGGTAGTGGTGGAGATGGTGGAGATGGTGGTGGCGTTGGTGGTGGAGGTGATGGCGGTGATGGGTAACGTAATACTGATAATGGTGGTGGAGGTGGTGGTGGAGGTGGTGGTGGTGACAAAGCTGGTGATTCAGTGCTCGTAAAACATACGGTAATAATAATGTTAATGGTATTGGAGTTAGCACCTTGGTGGAGAGTACTGGGGAGTGACTTATTGCATGTGTGGAGTGAGGGAAGGCGCTCTAGGAGTTCTAGGAGTTCAATTATGGAGGTGACTAGGGAGGAGTTATGAGTATGGAGGAGTGCATTGAGAGGAAGAGGAGGAACATAAAGAAGGGGTTTATGTATGTATGTATGGAGGTCGGGAGTCCATTGCCCCCCCCCTCAACTCGCTTACATCCCGGGTAGTCCTTTTCCTTGCAATATATCTACCGAAGACTTCATATAGTCAACGGGAGTAAGGGTGGGAGTTTGGCACCTGGGAGTTTGACCCCCACCGGGATGTGTGTGATTTACCATGGTCTTGGATCACGTGTTGGACTCATGATCGACAGCTCATATATGACCGATCTATGGGTAATGCTGTGACCTTACACGCTCAAACACACCCAACTCCCCGCCCACGAGATTTGGAGTAACGACTCGCAGCACAGCGATACTGAAGTTATTTCAGCCCTGGGCGGGATTCGAACCCGGACCTCCGTGGTGGCAGCCGGGAACTCTACTAACTGCGCCACGAGTGTGTGTGTGTGTGTGTGTGTGTGTGTGTGTGTGTGTGTGTGTGTGTGTGTGTGTGTGTGTGTGTGTGTGTGTGTGTGTGTATTGGGGGGACTGTGTAATTGGGAGATGGGGCAAGTTTCGTCAGCTCTCATAGAGGCTTAAAAAAATAATCACAAGATCCTGCCCTGAACTAAATAGAATTACCTGACGTTAACCAAAGCAAAATCTAAATAAAAATAGAAATCATAAATAAATATATCCAACTATATAGCCAGGGCTTCTCTCACTTTATAAGGAAGGCCAAGGCAAAAGGCAAGTACCCCCTCCCAACCATCACCCTTCCCTCCCTCTCATCTTAGCTCCTCATGGATGATGGGCCATCCCTGTATCCCACCCACTGCCTGAGTAAGAAGCAATGCAGCAAGACACAGTACATTCACAGCAAGGAAGCTTCATTTACATCACAGTATCATCTATACACAGTCACTCTCCGCTCACCCCTATCTCCTACCTTCTCCATTCCTTGCTCGGCAGACATTCCCCTCTTGCTCAACACCCCTTTCACCTCATCCATCCATCTCATCCTCGGTCGTCCTCTCAAGCGCACTCCCCCCATGTCTGCTTTCCACACACCTTTTACTAATCTTTCTTCACTCATTCTTTCCATATGTCTAAAGTCCAGTGGTTCCCAAACTTTTTTTTTTTCAGTTTTACAACTATACTTACCAATTTAACCTTAATCCTAATGCCGGGTATCGCAATGTTTTCTTGATTTTATTTTATCTTATTTCATTTTTAACTTTTTTGTCACCCCTTCATTACCCCCGAAATTTTTTTACCTCCCCCTCAGGGGGTACTTTACCCACAGTTTGGGAACCACTGACTCTAAACCAGTGGTTTTTAACCTTTTCATTACCACGCCCCCCCTACGAACTACTATTTTTTTCACGCCCCCTTGCATATATAGGTAAATATTATTCTCTAATTTAAAAATAGAATAGAAACGGCAATGTCTTTTTAGTCCATTTATTAAGTATAAATTGCAATAATTTGATATTTGACACTTTCGAATAGGTACATGATTAATGAGATATTTGGCACTGCTTCTTAGCTACCAGATCTAGAATACGCGGTCGAATACTCGAGAGTGCACAACGCAAGTCGCCTTCAACGTTGAGGCGGTTTCTGTACTTAGTCTTGATAGAAACGAGCGTGGAAAATGCCGTTTCACACATATATGTGGATCCAAACATTGTTAGAATCCGAAGGTATTTGACCCAGAAAGTCTCCAAATCCATATCTTTGAAGTCTTCTTTAGCTGTGGAGTCGAACTTCAACTCTAGGAACTCTTCTTGGACTTCTTCAGCTACATCAGCTACTTCACATTGAAATGGATTCCTGATGAATTTCCATGCTTCACGCTTGTCGTCTATATCTGGGAAGTATCTGACGAATTCCGATTTCAAGTCACTTAGATGAGTGATTATTTGCTCTTTTAACTCAGAGTCGAGGTTACTGTCAGCGAGAGCCGTATCTAAGTTTCTAAAACTGGCTACATTTCCCTGTAGAACTCGACATTTCCAAAGATCGAGTTTGGCCATGAAGGTACGAATGGTGTCATGGTGCACGAGGATATTGATGTTTTTTCCTTGTAGTTTGAGGTTCACAGCATTCAATGCCTCAAAAATATCCACCAGGTAGGCTAAGGTTGCATGAAAGCCTTCAGACTGAAATTTGTCATAAAGGTCTACTTTCTGCTGTGAATCTAGAAATATTTTTACTTCTTCTCGTAACACATAAAGCCTTCCAAGCATATTTCCTTTTGACAACCATCGCACGTTCGTGTGAAAAAGCAAGGCTTCATGTTCGGATTCCATATCCTTACACAGCAGTTTAAAAAGACGACTGTTCAAGGCTCCAGCTTTGACAAAATTGACAATCTTGATAGCCACATTCAAGACGTCCATCATTTCAACAGGCAAAGTTCTGGATGCTAAGGCTTCCTGATGAAGTATGCAGTGTGTACTCATTACGGAAGGATTTCTTTCTTTCACCTTTGTGACAAACCCAGACCGTAAACCACGCATGGCTGGTGCTCCATCAGTACACACTCCTACCAGCGACTCCCAAGAAAGCTGATTTTCCTGGAAAAAATCTGATATAACATCAAAAATAGCTTCTGCTGTTGTGAAACTTTCCATCGGGTGACAGAACATAATTTCCTCTTTTATATTATTGCCTGATACAAAACGAGCATACATCAGAAGCTGAGAACACTGAGCGACATCAGTCGTTTCATCACACTGGATGGCAAAAACAGGGGAGGCTCTTACTTGGTCGAGTCAGAACTTTGATATCTTGAGATAATTCATCTATCCTTTTCTTGACTGTATCATTTGACAGAGAAATCTGGGAAAGCTTATTTGCACTATCTTTCCCCAAAACGAGTTCTGCTGCACATAATATACTTGGTTTTATGAGAGACTCTCCAATGTTATGACTCTTCTTGCTCTTTGCAATCAACATAGCGATCTCATAGGAAGCCTCAACAACCTTTGAAGATTGCTGCCGAAATGACCCACTGTCGTCCAGTTTAGCTCGCTTCAAGGTGTCTTTTTTAGTTTCAAAGAATGCCTTCGGCTTGTCAACTAAAGCAGGATGTGATGTCCTCAAGTGGCGTTCCAGGCGTGAAGGCCGCATTCCATCATTGCTCAGAGTCTTGTAACATATCACACACTGTGGAACCTCGGTGTCACCCCTTTGGAGAGACACAAATCCAAATCGAATGTAATCTTCAATGTACTTCCGTTTCTTAGCACTCATTGCAAAATACTTGATGTTTTGTATCTATGTAAATATGTAGAACAAATGAGGCCAACACAACAATAAACAATAATCACACAACGACTGGTGAAATGCAATTGTCTCAGTCACACCGTCCCACACATTGATAGCATCGCGCGAGAATTTACTAGCCAATCAGCTTCCGTCTTATCATGACGTCATCGTACGATTCAACCGACGAAGACAACCTTGGAAGAAACGCTCTGCCTAAACGGGTCTCACTCTAACGGTTCATTAGTAAGAAAGAATTCTGTAATAATTCATATGCTTATGCTTATAGTACTGGCCCATGCTGTTGTAAAAGTAATCACTAACTGGAAAAACTTATACTTTTCACCCGAAAGCTCGCGCCCCCCCTGGAAATGATCCACGCCCCCCTGGTTAAGAATCACTGCTCTAAACCATCACAATACTCTTTCATCAGTCCTATCTGCCACCTCCTTTTCCATCCCAGCCCCCCTCCTCACCTCATTTCTCACTCTATCCAACCTTGTAACCTCTACCGTACTTCTCAGACATTTCATCTCAAAGACATTTAAACTTTTCTTCTCTCCAGGTCCCCGCCCCATAGAGTGGCGTCGGCCTTCACATATTCTCCTCTTTGCATCCATTCCCAAATGCCTATTTCTCATGACACTTTTTCATCCTTTAAATCATTTACTTGCTTTTCTCAGTCTACAATTTACCTCCACCTCCACTCCTCCCTTTCCTGCCACATGCGTCCCCAAATACCTACAGTTATCCACTTCTTCCTGCT
>NC_134813.1:36663090-36665590 GCF_046742065.1 Oratosquilla oratoria | reverse complement strand
AGGAGCGAGGAGTTGTCAACAAAACTACCACATCTCAGAATGGTATAAAAATTTGACAGAAAGATCCCTTTATATATATATATTATATATATATATATATATATATATATATATATATATATATATATATATATATATATATATATATATACATATATGTATATATGTATATATATATATATAGTTTCAGAAACCACTTACAAAATAAAATAATTGAATACCGAACGTTTTCGTCTATTCAATACATCATGATGATGTCTTGAATAGACGAAAACGTTCGGTATTCAATTCTTTTATGTTCCAAGTGGTGTCTGCAAGTATTGTTGTCACGTGTACTTAGTGATTTGTTTTGCATATATGTATATGTATATATATGTATATATATATATATATATATACATATACTGTATATACATATATACATATACTGTATATATATACATACATATACTGTATATTATATATATATATATATATATATATATATATATATATATATATAAACAAATAGTAATAGCAATGGTAATTATATAAATGAAAAAATAATGCATACAAATCGAATCAAATCATTAGAAATAATAATACATAGTTGATTGTATAAGAATAAATAGACAAAAAGAAAACTAAATATAAGAAGTTTAACATGCTTTTAGAAGCTGCAAAAACGGGTTTAATAACACCATAGTCTTTCATGCAGGAAGTCCCCGCGTTGCTGTAATGCCTGCCATTTATTCTATTTTATTCTATTTATTTATTATCTAATTATCATTATTATCAAATAGGTTTATCAATTTTCTATTATCTATTATAAAGTATCATTACCTGTTTATTTATTACTTATTATTATGTTTTCTATTATTCATCGTTATCTATTTAGTAATTTTATTTACTTATTTATGGGCCAAAAGGTCTCTTGTCGGCATGCTCTCCCTTTGTTTTCATGAAATTTCTTTGGTGACTGGATCTTTGCCATTTCAGTTCCTCTTTGTCCAAAATCTGACCCCCCTCCCGTCTCCCACCTTGTCACAGCAGCGTTTGATAACGAGCAAATAGGGAATTACCTATTTTTTCTTTTATTTATATGTTTATATCTTACCTAGTTTATATATGTTTATATTTTATCTATCTAGTTTATTTTTTATCTGTTTACATATTTATTTTATCTATTTCTATTTTAATTTTTATTCTGTTGATTTATTTTTTAATGTAATTATCATCCTCATCCTTATCATTGTTGTTGTTGTTGTTATTATTATCATTATCATCGTTATCATTATTATTATTATCATTACTATCATCATAATTATTATTATATCATTATTATTATCATTATTATCATCATTACTATTATCATCATCATCATCATTATTATAATTATTATTGATCTAATTTGAATAGAAACAAAAAACGGAGTTCTTGGAATTCGGGGGGACCAAGTTCACAATCTTCATTTTGCTGAACTCCAAAAGCCTTACCCACCAAGCTGATCGGCCCGAGTCTTGAACAGAGGACTTACGGACCGAGACCCTCTCGATAACCTGGGACCGACCCCCAGCTGAATGAAATCTTCTGGTGTCAACTACAGCAGAAGGTAGACAGTGCGGAACGGTACTGAGTTGGGTCGAGGGGTGGGGGGGGGAATAATGAGGGAGGTAATGAGTCTTTATCTGGTTGGTTTCAAGGACGAGATGGAGGAGGAGGAGAAAGAGTAGGAGGAGGAAGAGGAGGAGGAGGAGGAGGAAGAGGAGGAGGAGGAGGAGGAAGAGGAGGAAGATGTCGAGCCTTGCAAAAGTAGGTTGGGTTGCACAGGCTGTTGTATGCAACATCGAGGAGGCCTCCTGAGGGGGAGAGGGGGGTGGAGGAGGGGGAGGGGGCAACGGAATGTTGCATGAAGTGCTGCGAGAGGTCGTCCCGTGCAAGAGAATTTTATTTATCTTTTTTAAGCTGAAGAGTTGAAAGGTTTCCTGTTTCATATAAGAGATTCCTGTAGGAAGCTTCTGCTGTAAGCTCTGCTGGGGGAGGGGGGGCCCCCTGCTGTGGAACCTGCTGTGGAACCTGCTGTGGAACCTGCTATGAGACTTCTGCCGGAGAACCTGGTTGAGGTTTCCTGCTCGTTTTTTTCCTACTGTGGTACCTGCCGAAGATTTCTGCTGTGGAACCTGCTGAAGACTTCTGCTGTGGAACCTGCTGGGGGAATGTCCTACTGTGGAACCTGCATTGAGGTTTTTGCTGGGGTGGGGTTCCAAATGTGGAACCTACTGGAGACTTCTGCTGGGGAGCCTGCTGGGTGGGATGTCCTACTGTGGAACCTGCTTGTGGTTTCTGCTGGGGTAAGGTTCCAAATGTGGAACCTACTGGAGACTTCTGCTGGGGAGCCTGCTGGGGGGATGTTCTACTGTGGAACCTGCTTGAGGTTTCCAGCTGGGGAGAGGTTCCTACTGTGGAACCTACTGGGGACTTCTGGGGAACCTGCTTGTGGGGTAGGGAGAGGTTGTTCCTG
>NC_134813.1:36635590-36645590 GCF_046742065.1 Oratosquilla oratoria | reverse complement strand
TCCTGTGTTTCCTATTTCCACTTACGTCAACCTGTCAGAATGTCAACATATATATTTCATTGAATGAAATGGCAAGCTTGTTGTGACAAAGCTTCTTGTCAGTCTTCTCTTTCTTTCGTAAAGCGACTTTGCCTTCCAAAGCCAGGAGTCCAAGTAATTCGCCGTATGCCATTATATAGAATTACAGGCATAGCCGAAAATCAAAACGCGTTTTCGCACCTCCAGGTGCTTCTTCAGTGGCAAATGAAGGAATGAAGATTCCATAAAGATAAGATCAGCAACTTTTAAACCCGGGGATATGGGTTAGATGGGAAGAAGGTGTATGGTGGTTGGCTAGATGGCTGCTCCACAGTCTGTTCTCCCATTGGCTGAGAGGTGCGTGACGTCATCAGTCTACGCCCCAGCGCCGTAGTAGGTGGACCTCTTCACGCTGGGTAAAGCCTGAAGGTCATGAGCTTGTATATTAGGTTCAGGGAAAGTTCTTTTATTAAAAAGGGCCTCCAGGATAGGTAATCTTCTAGGATCTTGGTGTATGGCTAGAATTTTCGTGTTGTTTACCAGTGTTTCCCTTCGTAAGATGATGTGGTGGGTATCTTTGTCGTGGTTCTTGGGTGCTCCTGATGTCATATAGTATGACAGTCTACGTGACAGCTTCATAGTGGTCATACCAATATAGGAAGAAGGTTGGGTTGCAGATATATTATTTTGGCTGACTCAATGTTACACGTATACTTATATGGCATGAGATTTCTGAAGCTTAACGTTGATGGGTTTGTTGTTCTCCTTGATGAGTAGGTTTGATGTCCTCTTATTTTGGTAATATATGGTCAAAACAATCGGTGTTGGCGGAAGTCGGTTTGATGTTTCTTCTGATGATTTCCTGCATAATTCTCTTATTTTATTTATATGCTGTGGAGAGGAATGATTTACAAAATATATTGATTATGTTCTCTTTTGGTGTCCGGTTGTCTTCCGCAAGGTTCTTATTTAGGTACATGTCCATAATCTTCTTATCGATTCTTTCAATATCCTTACTGGCGAATCCGTTGTTGATGAGGACTTGTGAGACCCTTTCCAACTCTGAGTGCACGGCCCTCCAGTTGTGGCAGTGATTGAGGGGTCTTCTAATGAAGGAACCTATCGTAGAATCCTTGTACCTCTGAGGGCACTCACTGAATCCATTTAGGCAATGTTCTTGGTTGATGGATTTAACAAAAACTGAGGTGTTGGAAGTTTCTTCTCCCTGTTTCACCAGAACATCAAGAAATGGAAGGGAACTTTCTTCACTATTTTCGATGGAGAAGTTGAGACCAGAGGCTTCTTTCAATCGTCGTCGTAAGGCTTCAGTCTGCTGGATGTTCTCGGTCAAGACAAAAATATCATCGATGTATCGGCAGTATATTCGTGGTCTCTGTACCTCACCGAATACCTCTTCTTCATTGCTACCCATGAAAAAGTTGGCAAATAGACCCCATTGCAACTTAGCCCCCATGGGACGATTTACATATATATATATATATATATATATATATATATATATATATATATATATATATATATATATATATATATGTGTGTGTGTGTGTGTGTGTGTGTGCGTGCGTCTGTGTGTGTGTATTTACCTAGTATTATACGGGAAGAGAGCTATGCTCGTAGTGACCCGTCTTTGTATCTTTCAGCATCAAGTTTGTTCTTAAATTCTTGTAGTTTTTGCACACAGTTGCCTCATCTTATTCCAGATATCCACCACTCTGTGTGGGAAGCTATTCTTTTTCAGATCTCTTCTATAATTATCCTTTTTGAGAGAGTGTGTGTGTGTGTGTGTGTGTGTGTGTGTGTGTGTGTGTGTGTGTGTGTGTGTGTGTGTGTGTGTGTGTGTGTGTGTGTGTGTGTGTTTAATTAAGTTCACGTGTTGAAGAAGTCAAGGCTATGGAGATGTGCTTTACATATATTATTCTGGCTTGCATCGTACAATTTTATTCAATTACGGGGAGGGGATCATCCCCCTAGTAAAGATGTTAAGGAGAGGCTTAACTACGGCAGAAGCCGTCACCTTTGTCCTCAGTATTCTGACAGCCAAGGAAAATAACCATTAAACCTATCCTATACTCAAGTTCAATTTACTCAGTCATTCACAACTACACCCCTTGGTGGTGACGTAAAGCCAAAAGCCTCTGTGATAGGATGAGGGGATCACGACAGCCAATCACGTCGGCTTTGGGATCCACGTCATGGTGAGGGGGCGGAGCTAAATCCGGATTGGCGGCGACGGATGCCAGGACAGTGCCTACCAATTCTCAGCTTGCATGTTTGTTCTATTTGTCCTCCTCCTCCTCCTCCTCCTCCTCCTCCTCCTCCTCCTCCTCTTCTTCTTCCACTTCCTCCTCTCAGCCAACCGCTCCCTTCCCAACAGACATAATCATGTCCTTCGTGAAAAACAAAGACTTTATGCCACTCAGGCCCTTTCTTTCATTTGCCGCCCGAGACTGGAGGGAAGGGAAGGGAAGGGAGGGAAGGGAGGGAAGGGAAGGGAGGGAAGGAGTGGGTAGGAAAGATAACAAGTAGGAAGAAAGGAAAGTAGGGGGGAAGGAGGTAAGGTGTGAGGAAAGAGAAGGAAGGAAAGGAAGGAAGGAAAGAAGGAAGGAAAGGAAGGAAGGAAAGAAGGAAGGAAAGGAAGGAAGGAAAGAAGGAAGGAAAGGAAGGAAGGAAAGAAGGATTGTAGGAGGGAGGGAAGAAGGGAAGGTGTGAGGAAAGAGTAGAAGGAAGAAATATATGAAGGAAGGAAAGGAGAGAGAGGAAGGGAAGAAAGGAAATACGGAGAGGGAAGAGAGGGTGAAAGAGAGGAAGATAGCAAAATATGATCGGGAGGAAGAAAAGAAGAGGGGAAGTGAGGACGTGAGGGAGGGGGAAAGGGTAACGAAAAACAGATGTGAACACATGAACACACACACGCTGCGAGTCGTTACTCCAACTCTCGTGGGTGGGGAGTTGGGTGGTATGTGTGCATGTAAGGTCACAGCATTATCCAAAGATCGGTCATATATGAGCTCAGAGCTCTCTTCCGGGAGGGAAATAGCTGTCGATCACGAATCCAGCACGTGGTCCAAGACCATGGTGAACTTTTCATTCTTTTTTCAAATTTCTCAGACAAACATCCCTCCCTCCCGGCGTTCTTCCCCTTGCACTTCAGACCTTATCACACTGGGCTATTTTACCTTCATCACCTCCACAACTTTTTCCGGCGTCATTTGATATGCTGGAGGACTTTTTTTTTTTCCTCCAGCATATCAGATTCCTTCCCGAAAGCTACAAATCTGCTCCAAAAGTCGTAGGAAAAATAGCCCAGTGTGACGTCTTTAGCCTTCACCCTCCCCATTTCATACCTCCTACGTGCCTCTTCGCCCCCTCCACACAACCATTCCTCTCATGCAAGCCTCCTTCACTCCACTGCCGGACTCCTACCAACACTCCCCATAGCTCCCACCCAAACCTTGCATCCCAAACACATTTTTTCTTAATTTAACACTTCCTCCTTGATACACATCAATTTTAGCCACTTTTCACATTGTTCCCACTTACTCTTTTCATTTTTCATTTTCATTTTCATTTTTTTTAAACTTAACACTCTCCTTGAAACACATTTCTATCACTCTCACTTCCCCTGATTCATCTTCCAGCTTAACCCAGCATCCTTCCTACCTTCCCGTCCCACTTAATTTCACCTTCTTTCGACACTTCTCCGCCTCTCTCCATTCCCTAATACCTCCAGAAGGTGTCAGACATTGCACCGCCTTCTCTCATGATAACGTCCAGAACTCTTCCAATCATCCTTTTGAATGGCTCTACATAATCCATTTCTGTTCTCGACTGTAACCTCCCATGAACTATCCTCGCCCATGTATATCTATGTCCAGAACTCTTCCAATCTTCCTTTTGAATGGATCTACATCATCCATTACTGCTCTCAACTGTACCCTCTCATTGACTACCCTCGCCCATGTATATCTATGTACAGTGAAAGACAAAACTCTCTTCCCAGGTTTGTCCGAAGTTAGGTTAAACAAGACAAGGCAATATGAGAATCGGCGAGAGAGGTAAAAAGCCCAGTTGGTCTATAACCGATTCTCATGATATTTCGCTATGTTTCATCTATCCTCGGACAAACCTGGGAAGGTAGTTTTATCTTTCAGTGTACATCTCTGTTCCCTCTGAGACCAAATGAGACAGACGCATCCATGACATAGGAAACAAAACATTTAATAGTGCACTGTCACTCTCTCCCTGCAGCAGGCAATGCAAGATAGATCCCTCCGGTGACTTCAGGGCTGAACGAATGGCTCAGCTACTTAGGGTAATGGGTTTTCTGCGGGAAAGGAACGGGTCAACGGATATATATATATATATATATATATATATATATATATATATATATATATATATATATATATATACATATATATATATATATATATATATATATATATATATATATGCAAAGTAGACCACTTGGAAAAAACTAGCAAAGCAGAACACTTTCGTATATTACATCCAGTGCAAAAAGATGTATATGTATATATATATATACTATATATATATACTGTATATATATATATTATATATATATATATATATATGTGTGTGTGTGTGTGTGTGTGTGTGTGTGTGTGTGTGTGTGTGTGTGTATGTGTGTGTGTGCGTGTGTGTATGTACAGTATGTGTGTGTGTGTAAAAAAGACAAGGGGAGAGAGGAAATCAGGAAGTGGAAATGAGGTGGAGGACTGCTGTGGGGCGGAGGGGGATTAGTTCTTTATAAAAAAAAAAAAAAAAGAGTGGGGGGGATTATTTTCGCGCGCTGCAACGTGACCAACCGACGCGGAGACAAAGTGGGTGGGTGCCCCCCCCCCCACTTTCCCCGAAATGCACGACGGTGGGGGGGAAGGGGGGAGGAAGGGGAGGTGAAAACATCTCCCCCGGACATATCGCATCGCATCACAAACCAACTTGTGGGAAAGGAAGGCCAGAAAGGGGGGGGGGGAGGGCGGTGAGAGGCGAGCGGGCTGGCTGGCAAAGAAAATAATGGGCTGACGCAAAACCAAAAAAAGATACGAAGGCCGAGGCTGTGGTGGGGGAGGAGGAAGAGGAGGAAGAGGAGGAAGATGAGGACGAAGAGGAAGATGAGGACGATGAGGAAGATGAGGACGATGAGGAAGAGGAAGAATATGAGGACGATGAGGAAGAGGAGGAAGAAGAGGAAGAGGAGGTGGGGAAAGATGAAGAGGACGGGGAGGAGGAATAGAAGGAAGAAGAGGAATTGGAGGGGGGAGGAGGAGGAGAAAAGATGTTTAGGAGAAATAGGAGGAAAAAGAGGAATAGAAGGAAGATGAGAAAGAAGAGGGGAGAAGGTGGGAGTTGGAGATGAGGGGTGAGGAGGAAAGAGGAAGAGGAGGAGGAGAGGAGGTGTTTAGGAGAAATAGGAGGAAAAAGAGGAATAGGAGGAGAAGGAAGAAGAGGGGAGGGAGTTGGAAAGGAGGGGTGAGGAGGAAAGAGGAGGAGGAGCAAAGAGGAGGAGGAGGAGGATAAAGTAGAAGATCTTGGTGGAATGGAGAGAAAGAGCTGAGGAAACGGAACAGAGGGAAGATGGATGATAATGAACCTGACAGGAAAGGGAGGAGGAGGAGGAGAAGGAGGAGGAAGAGGAGGAAGAGGGGTGAGGGGGCGGTTGAGGGGTGAGGGGGTTGGGGGGGTCTCTAGGTGCCTGGAAGACAGGATAAAAGACCTTCGGGCCGGACGGAGACTTAGGTCAACTGAGGTCACTCTTCGACACGTTTTTCTTTTTCTTTGTCGTTTTCGGAATCACTCGTTCTCTCTCTCCCTCTCTCCGCATGCAGTCGTCAACATGTCTTCTCTCGACTAAGCAGCTGTTAATGCCGCAGCTGGTGTTAGCCTTCCACAGACAAGTAAAGGTACAATAAACCTCAATAAAGTTAATATTTTTTTACCAATCCGCCATACGGGCAATAGATTTAACGCCTATGCATTTATTTATTTTATTTATTATTATTTATGTTATTATATTTTTATTTATTTATTTATTTATCTATTTATTTATTTATCATTATTATATATTTTTTCGCATCCGACCTAGTTATGGACCAAAAGGTCTCCTGTCGGCGTACGTGTGTGCACGTTGGCCTGTGCGCATGCCTCCCCTTCCCCAGAGGCATGCCTCTGCTTGCCTCTCCACGAAAGAGGCGTATTCCTCCTCCTGTGTGCACGAAAGGTTGCACCCGCGTAAACGCGCCCCAAGTGTGATATATATAATGGCCTGTGAAAATCCGAAGTGATTTTGAGTTTTTCTGTGTATGTCTCAGTAAATGTATTACACACACACACACACACACACACACACACACACACACATATATATATATATATATATATATATATATATATATATATATATATATATATATATATATATATCCTCTCGGGTAGAGGATCACAGTGGTTGTAATATACGTATCTTCGTCCAAATACTTTTTCTTTTCATTTCTCTCAAACTGGGGTTTACAGTCCACCTTACAAACGTGTTAGAACACTGAACTCGCTTGTGTATATATATACATACATACATACATACATACATACATATATATATATATATATGTATATATATATACATATATATATATATATATATATATATATATATATATATATATGCATATGCTGAAAATAAGGCTTCCCCGCTACTAAGAGAAGGAGTGGAGTCCAGGGCTAATTACAAAGGGTGCAAATGGAGGCAAAGGCGCACTACAAAGGGCTGCGCGCGGGACAGTAAAAAGGTTAAGACCCACTGAGCCAAAAGGAAAAATTGAAGCGGAGTTGATGCGCTTACCCAAGAGGCGGCAAGAAGATTAGAGAGAAAGTGAGAGAGAGAGAGGGGGGGAGAGGAGAGGGAGAGGAAAACAGAGAGAGAGAAAGAGGGGGAGAGGAGAGGGAGAGGGAGAGAGAGAGAGAGGGGGCGAGAGAGGGAGGGGAAGAGAGGGAGAGGGGAGAAGGAGAGGGGGAGAGAGAGGGAGAGAGAGAGAGAGAGAGAGAGAGAGAGAGAGAGAGAGAGAGGGGATAGAGAGAGAGATAGAGAGGGAGAGAGCGAGCGGGAGAGTGATAGATAGAGAGATAGAGAGAGAGATAGAGAGGGAGAGAGCGGAGAGAGAGAGCGAGAGAGAGAGCGAGAGAGTGAAAGCGAGAGGGAGAAAGTGTTGAATTAAAGAGGAGAGTGAAACAGAAGAGAGAGATGAACCGAAGAGAGAGGAAGAGAGAGAGACAGAAAGTTAGAGAGAAAATGGGGGAAGAAAAGGAAGGAGAGTGGGAGGGAAGGGTCGGGAATAAAGAGAGAGAAAAAGAGAATAGATGAAAAAGAGAAAGAAGAAGAGAGAAAGGGGAAAGAGGATAAGGAGAGGTTACATGTTATAAAAGTGAGACTGAGGGGTGGAATAATGAGGGGAGAGAGGGCCACAGGGAGAGGGGAGAAACGAGTTTAGGGTGACAAAGGGGAGAGGAAGGAGGAGGAGGAGGAGGAGGAGGAGGAGGAGGAGGAGGAGGAGGAGGAGGAGGAGGAGGAGGAGGAGGAGGAGGAGGGGAAGGGTGTGTGAGAAAGGTAGATTGAAAGGAAGACAATACAGGAATGGGACTTGGAAAAAGGTGAAAGGAGGGTGAAAATAAAGGGTAAAATGGTGTAAATAAAGTGAAAGAAGGACAGCAGGGTGAAAAGTTGGGTTAAAGGTGAAAGAGTAGAAATGGTGAAAATTTTCCGACAGGGTGAAAAAAGTTGTGTATATGGTGAAAATCTAATAGGGTGAAAGGCCGGTAACCGGAACAAGGGTGAAAGATGGTGATAGGGTGAAATGTTAGTGCAAAGGTGAAAATTGATTGAAAGGTTGATAATAGGGTGCAAGTGTAGTGCAAGGGTGTGGTGAGGACAGATTTCCTGTGTGGGGCAGGATATTTTGATTTAAGGGTGAGGTGGAGGGGAGGGAGGGGGTGGGGAGGGGGGGAGCTGCCAGTCACGAGATTTAGAATATATGTGGTTTTCATATTTTTCAGTACCGAAATTGAAAGTTGTTAAATTTTGAAAAAAAAAAAATCGAAAAAGGTAAGTCGATTGCATGAGTGTATTAAGAGATTGCATTCACATCTGAAAATATATATATACATACAAATAAAAATATATATACATATACCAACGGCTTTTTTCCCCTTACAAGGGAGGTAGCCAAAGTCAAAAGGCATAAATCCACTCCCACCCATTTTATCCCCATACATTCCCCTCCCATTCACCACCCCTCCCTCCCTCATTTCTTGGCTCCTCCTCCTAGATAAATAATAATGATAATAAAAATAAATAAATAAATAAACAAGTATAAAAAAAAAAAACTACCTCTATCTCATCTCCCGCCTAAATACATATGTACACAAGCACAGAGGGTCAGCTATTATGGGGCCGAGAGAGCAACATCAGGTCAGGGCGAAATTTAAAGAAGACGGAATGTGTGTGTCTGTAGGATGGAAGGATGCACGACCTGGGACACGGCAGCAGCGTCCACGCTTTCAAGGCAATGCTTGAGAAATAATGACAGACGGGACCCCGTGAGCATAGCTCCAAACACCGTAAACTACAGTTGGTTAGGTGAACACAATTAGGTAAACACACGAACACACACACACACACACACACACACACACACACACACACAGCTATATATAGGTCTGAACTCTCGTTCGGGAGGGTAATAACTGTCGATCACAAGCACAACACATGATCCAAGAGCATGGTTGTGAACCGTATACCTATGTACTGTTTCTTTAAATATTGATGTTTGTATAGAGTCCCTGACCAGCCCTTCAAACGAAGAAAAAAAAAGCAAATAAATAGGTAGATAAATGATTTGTTAAATAATTAGATTAATAGATATACATAAATAAGTTTATATATAAATATATTACATAAATATATAGACAAATGAAGAAATAGATAAAATTAAATAAAAAATGAAATAAATAGATAAATAGATAAATATAGAAATTAGATGAATAAATAAATTAGCAGATAAACAAACAAATAAATAAAAAAAAATGAGATAAATAGATTAATAAACAACTAAGCAAATAGACAAAGACAGACGACTTTTTGTGACTTCGCTCAACTCACCGACTTGAGGACCTTGGAGATGAAGTACGTCTTGACGCCGGCGGCCCGCAGGGCGTCTTCGCGCTTCTCGCCGAAGGCCGGCTCCACCTCGAACTCGCCCCCGAGGTACTGGTGGGTCGTGTTGCTGATGTGGACACGCCTGGAAGAGAACGGGGGAACCCTTGTGAACAGGAGGAAGGTAGCTGGCTGAACACGAGAGAGAATATATATATATATATATATATATATATATATAAATATATATATATATATATATATATATATATATATATAAATATATATATCGAGCAGGTTTGATACCAGTCTCTTCATATGATCAATACAGTTTATCATTATTACTTTGTCATGAAGGTTGGTATGGCTGTATACATGGAACTGAATGCAGGGCTTCCAACTGGGTGAATGGTAAGAGGATTTTTTTTTTTTTTTTTTTTTTTATGAATAAGCAACGGGCTGCGCCCGACCCCGCTACGCGGGAGCTCGGCCCTTCGGGCGAGCCCCCGCGTAGCGGGATCGGGCGACTTCGGCCAATCAGTCGTCTCCGTTGCCGTGACGTCACACTCTCGGCCAATCAGTCGTCTCCGTTGCCGTGACGTCACCACTCTCAGCCAATCAGGGGCCGGAGGGGACGTGTCCCCTTGAGGGATTTCCGGTTTCCGATCCGATTTAGATCGATATCAAAAGGATATTTTTTTATTAGTGTATAGAGATGTCGTCTCAGGTGGCAGAATTCTTCGAACGAGACTCACATCAATATCAATTAACTTTTTTTTTTAAATCTATCATGTT
>NC_134813.1:36605590-36633090 GCF_046742065.1 Oratosquilla oratoria | reverse complement strand
GAGGCCGCCGGGCAGATCTGGTCGGATCCGATCAGACTGGATCGTGTATGTCGGTCGGACAAACCAAAATTAGTATACAGACGATTCAATCGGGTCAAATCCGACCAGATCTGTCCGGCAGCCTCAAGAGCAGATCGTACCGTGGGTGGGGTACTTTTAGGAGGGGGGGAGGGGGAGAGGGGAAAGGGAGAGGAGGGGCGGGGGAGGAGAGAGGAAGCGGGTAAGGGGAGGAGGGAAGGGGAAGGGGAGGGGAGGAGGGAAGGGGAGGGGGAGGAGGGAAGGGGAGGGGAGGAGGGAAGGGGAGGGGGAGGAGGGAAGGGGAGGGGGAGGAGGGAAGGGGATGGGAAGGAGAGGGGAAGCGGGGAGGGGAAGGAGGGAAGGGGAAGGGGAGGGGGAGGAGGGGGAAGGGGGAGGAGGGTAGGGGAGGAGGGAGGGGGAGGAGGGAAGGGGAAGGGAGGAGGAGGGGCGGGGGAGAGGGTAAGGGGAGTTGGAGAGGGAAGCGGGGAGGAGGGGAGGAGGAGAGGGGAGGCGGGGAGGAGGAGAGGGGAGGCGGGGAGGGGGAGGAGGGAAAGGGAAGGGGAAGGAGGGGAGGAGGAGGGGGAGGAGGGAAGGGGGAGGAGGGGGAGGGGAAGGAGGGGACGGGTAGAGAACGACTCCAAGAAATTTGTACAATTTTCTTCAACGGCGATAACGACTTGAAGCTTCGGCGGCAATTTGCTCCGGGACGTTCCCCCTTCGCGCCAGACTGAGCAGAGCAAGAGACTGACGGAATCGGCCTGACGGAAGCAGGCTGACTGAGAAAGGCTGACAGAAACAGGCTAAAAGAATCATGCTGATTGAGAAAGGCTGGCAGAATCAGGCTGGGTGATAAAGTCTGACAGAATCAGGCTGGGTGATAAAGGCTGACAGAATCGGACAGACTGGTCCAGACTGAGAGAATCAGGCCGAAAGAACCATGCCGACGACCAGGCTGACAGAATCAGGCTGACGGATAAAGGCTGAAATAATCATCCTGACACTCAGCCTGACCGAAAAAGGCTGACAATAAGCATGCCAGAAGCAGACTGAAACAGGCTGACTGAAAAATATTTACAGAGGTAGGATCACCCAAGCAGCCTGGAGGAGAAAGAGAGACAGAGAGAGAGAGAGAGGAGAGAAAGAGAAGAGACAGAGAGAGAGAGAGAGAGAGGAGAGAAAGAGAAGAGACAGAGAGAGAGAGAGAGAGAGAGAGAGAGAGAGAGAGAGAGAGAGAGAGAGAGAGGAGAGAGAGATGAGAGAGGGGAAAGAGAGAGAGAAGGGAGAGAGAGAAGGGAGAAAGAGAGAGAGAGAGAGAGAGAGAGAATGGGAGAGAGAGAGAAAGAGCCTAAGTCTTCAGCTTCCATTCAGCCTATCACAGCACGCGTACGTCCAGAGGCTCCGTACTCGGTATCTGAAGAGGTACAGGGCACGACGCTAGCAGCTCTCATTTTGTGAACAAACTCAATACATTCTAATAAAACGTTCACAAAGATTACGTTCCTCAGTCTAATTTCCTCATTAAGTGTTCTCAAATATTTCCGATAAAATATTTTCCTTTGATTTTCAGTAGACAAAACTGCCTGAGGTATTTGCCGCGTAATCATAATTTAATTTTCAAAACAGACATTTGGAAGATAATATTATTTGGGAATGTTTTAGGCCTTCATTCATGGCCACGAGGTAAAAGAGAACAATAATGAATAAATGAATAAGAATAATTAAATAATAAGGAAAAATAATATAAAAAGAAGGGCACTAGCAGAACGGAGAGGAGGAAGAGAAAGAGCGAGGAGGAGGAGGAGGAAGAGCAGAAGGAAGGAAATTATTATTATTATTATTATTATTAATAATAATATAATAATAATTATAATAATTATAATAATAATAATGATAATAATAATAATAATAATAACAACACTAACAATAATAATGATAAATAATAATAAAGGAGCTTTCTGGTAGAGGTCGATATTTTTTTTTTTTTTTTTTTTTTTTTTTTTTTTTAAGAGTAAAGGGTCGAAATGACAAAGTCAAAACGATTGACCCTTTCCGTATTGTGTAACATTCTTCACTTCTATTTAGTATATAGCCACAAAACTTCATTCGTCTCTGGAAAAAAAGAGGAGTAAAGGGGTTACATTCATTAATTAATCTCGACGAAGCCCTTGCGTACCGGTTGCCCTTTTCCCATTGATTCTGGTTGTCGCCGGGAGATTTTATTCGTCTCAGTGGTAATCCCAACCGCCCCCGCCTCCCCTTGCTGAAAAAAATTATATATATATATATATATATATATATATATTTATATATATATATATATATATATATACTGTATATATATATATATATATATATATATATACATATATATATACATATATATATATATATATATATATATATATATATATGTAATAGAAAAAAATGGATGTCTTACACGCAGAGGGAACAGGGAAAGAGGGAACGAGATAAGAAGAGTGGGAGGGATGGAGGGAAGGAAATGGAAAAGAAATGAAAGAGAAAAGAAAAGAGGAAGAGGGGACGAGGAGAAAATGAAGTTGTGAGTGATTGAAGGATTGAGGGAAGGAAGGAGGAAAGAATGAAAGAACTAGAGAGAAGAGGAAAAGAGGAAAGAGAAGGAGAGGAAGGATGAGGAAGGGGTGGGTGGGTGGGTGGGTAGGAGAACCACCTGGAATACTACGACGGAAAAAAATCGTCGTCGTCGTCGTCGTCGTCGTCGTTGTTGTCATCGTCGTCCAGACAGGGACTAGACAGGGACTAGACAGGGCCAATTCTATAGACGGGGTAGAGGTGGGGATGGTGGGGGAGGGGGAGAATGGCGGGAGGAGAGATGAAAAAGATGGGGCGGGGGGGAGAGAGTAATAGTGATGGAGGGAGGTGTTGAAAGAGAGAGAGAGAGGGGTCAGAGCAGGGAGAGAGGGAAGAGAGTGAAGTGAGAAGGGAGATCAATGGAAGAGAGAGACGGCGGGGGGGGGGGAGGACGGAAAAGGGAATGAAAGGTGGGGAGGAAGAAGGAATGAATATATGGGTGGGGAGAGGATATATATATATATATATATATATATATATATATATATATATATATATATATATATATATATATAGAGAGAGAGAGAGAGAGAGAGAGAGAGAGAGAGAGAGAGAGAGAGAGAGAGAGAAAAGGGGGCAAAGAGATGGGGAGAGCATGGGAAGAGAGGGTGGAGGGAAAGCATGGGGGAGAGAGTGGAGAGAGAAAGACAGAGAGTGGTGAGTGTGGTGAAAGAGGGTGTGGTGAGAGAGAGTGGGAGAGAGAGAGAGAGGGGAGAGAAAGTGGGGAGAGAGAGTGGTGAAAGATAATCGAGAGTGGTGAGAGAGTGGGTAAAGAGAGTGGAGAGAGAGTGTGGTGAGAGAGAGTGGGAGAGAGAGAGAGAGGGGAGAGAAAGTGGGGAGAGAGAGTGGTGAAAGATAATCGAGAGTGGTGAGAGAGTGGGTAAAGAGAGTGGAGAGAGAGTGTGGTGAAAGAGAGTGGGAGAGAAAGTGGGGAGAGAGTGATGAAAGATAATTGAGAGTGGTGAGAAAGAGTGGGGAAGAGAGTGGTGAGAGAGTGTGGCGAGAGAGGGTGTGGTGAAAGAGAGTGGTGAAAGAGAATTGAGAGTGGTGAGAAAGAGTAGGGAAGGGAGTGGTGAGAGAGTGTGGCGAGAGAGGGTGTGGTGAAAGAGAGTGGTGAAAGAGAATTGGGAGAGTGGTGAGAGTGGGGAGAGACAGTGTGAGAGTGGTGAGAGGGTGAGGTGAGAGTGGTGAGAGCGGAGAGAGAGAGAGTGGTGAGAGAGAGTGGTGAGAGAGGGGTGAGAGAGTGATGAGAGAGATTGGTGAGAGAGTGGTGATAGAGGGTGGTGAGAGAGAATGAGGAAGGAGAGAAAGAGAGAGAGAGAGAGAGAAAGAGAAAGAGAGAGAGAGAGAGAGAGAGAGAGAGAGAGAGAGAGAGAGAGAGGAGGGAGAGAGAGAGAGAGAGGGAGAGAGAAAGAGAGAGAGAGAGAGAGAAAGAGAGAGAGAGGTCGGAGGGAGTAAGCAAGCAAGTAGCTTTAAACATTGTTGGCGCCGGGCAGTTGTCAAGCGCAGATGACGCTCCAGGGCAATGGGTGGCGTGCGTGTGGGATACAGGCCCATCCGCCCGCACGCCCGCCCGCCCGCGTCCTCCGTGTCGTCTTGGAGACGGAATGAAGCGCGCGCACGCACGCACACACGCACGAACACACACACACACACACACACACACACACGCAAGCGTTGGTCCTTTCCTACATACTACAGTTAGGCAAATACACAAGCATACATACATACATACATACATATGCATACGTACATACACACTATAATCCCTCTTCGCGAAAGTGACGAACACTCCTTATCTTGTTCTGACTGCTGTCCAGGTGATTTAATTCAGCTGAGGGAGTGTGAGTGTGTGTGTGTGTGTGTGTGTTCACTTGTATTCACTTGGTCTTTGGATCACGTGTTGGACTCGTGATCGACAGCTATTTCCCTCCTGGAAGAGAGCTCAGAGCTCGTAGGTCCGATCTATGGGTAATGCTATGACCTTGCACGCACACACACACCCCCAACTCCCCGCCCACGAGAGTTGGAGTAACACCCCTCAGCGCTGCGATACTGATATTATTTCAGCCCCGGGCGAGGATCGAACCCGGACCTCCGTAGTGGCAGGCCAGAGCTCTAACCACAGCGCCATGAGAGGTGTGTGTGTGTGTGTGTGTGTGTGTGTGTGTGTGTGTGTGTGTGTGTGTGTGTGTGTGTGTGTGTGTGTGTGTGTGTGTGTGTGTGTGTGTGCGCGCGCGTGCGCGTGAAATCCCGTTCCTGGGACCTTAGTCCCTTCTTCCAACGCCTTCCATCGGTCCTAAGGTCGCCACACTGGCCTCAGGACCCCGACATTCATTTGCATTTACACCTGGCGTTGGGGCAGGTGTGACAAGGTGTCCCCTGATTTCCCCGCAAAGGACCTTAGACCCCAAGACTGTGTTCTGTATCTGTATATCAGTAGCCGACTGTACTTCAAGGAGGAGGAGGAAGAGGAGGGGGAGGAGGAGGAGGAGGAGACGAAAAAGAGGAAGAATCAAGAAGGGAAAAAAGGAAAAGGAGAACAAGAAGGAGGAAAAGGAGGAGATGATGAAGAAGGAAGATGAGGAGGAGGAAAAGGAGGAAGATGATAAGATGATGATGAGAAGAAGTAGAACAACAACAAAAACATCAGCCCTCAGTGCCACAAGACCTGTTGGCAATTTACGAGTTCTCCAGACTCGCTCTCTCTCTCTCTCTCTCTCTCTCTCTCTCTCTCTCTCTCTCTCTCTCTCCGATGCCTTAGGATTCATGAGCGACTGACTGCTTTTGTACTTCAAGAAGAGCCCTTCCCTCATGTTGCAGCTTCCGGTTGTTCTCATAATCAACAACAAAAATAACATCCACAACAATAATAACAATATCATTATAAAGAAATTTATTAATGCTTGTAATAACTAATGACAATATGACACAAATAATAATAAAATCATTAATATTATTATTCGAAGACAAGCCATCCTCTGAAGTTGAGAAATAAAAACAACAATGATGAAAAAAACAGTTATGTTAGTAATAATAAAGTGTGGAGCATACGCCAGGAGGCGCTGAGTAGCCCTATTTGGGGACTGTTCGGGGGGCAGTTAACTAACAGTCACTGCTGAGGTGCGGAAAGGAGTGCGGGATTCGTACCCACAACTAAGTGAATGTGATATCTGCACGCTTCCCGTTAATAATAAACAGAAAAATAAATAGATAAATAAAAATAATGATGACAATAATAATAATAATAATAATAATAATAATAATAATAATAACAATAATAATAGTAATAATAACAATAATAATAGTAATAATATTAATAGTAATAATAATAATAATAATAATAATAGTAGTAATAATAATGATAAATTATAATAATATAACAAAGAAATAAATTAATAAATAAACAAGTATATAAAGGGGCAGGATCCTAGGACCTCATCAAAAGGTACAGAACGCAGATCAAGATGGCGTGATTGTCAACAGATGCAGAAGCGCTGGTTAAACTACAGTCCATAGCAACATCTGTGCGCACTAAAGGGGGTAGGTGGGAGAGGGTGTTCAAAATTCCTCTTCTAATTTCCAAAATCGGGTCACTCATTGAGAGAGGAAAGCTACGATGGTTTGGTCGTAAGAACATAAGAATAAAGGAGACTTATGTTGGTCATATGAAAAGAATAAAGATCAAGAGCTATCCAAGAAAATGTTAAGAGAGGAGACCTGAAGGAAGAAGACCAGTAGGAAGACCCAGAGTGAGGTGGAGGGACAACATTAGTGGAGCAGTGGAAGCCAGTGGAGAGGATCTCGAAAACATCGAAAACCAGCATCTATATGAAGACAGGATCAGATGGAGGGGCTACATGAGGCAGAACGACTGACAAGCTTTAATGCTTATTTGTTTATTTGTTATTATTTGTTTGTTTATTATTATTTACTTGAATTTTATTTATTATCAGTTATCTGTCAATTTAATATTTTCTAATATTTATCTGTTTATTAACTACACCTATGCATTTACTACTTTTATCATTATCTATATTATAATTCTTATTTATTTTTCTTTAATCTATTTATCATTATTACATTTTTTCTCCACATCCGACCTTGTTATGGACCAGAGGTCTCCTGTCGGCATGCTCCACCTTTGTAATCCTTTGTGGGAGACTGGTAAGAAACATAAAAAAAGAATCACTTTGTGAACTCCTCAAAACACTTTCCACCCTGGGTGTCACATTTCCTCCTCACTCTACCTGTCGCCAGGCGATTTTATTCACCCCCCGTGGTACATATTTCTCCCTCCTGCAGGGGGAAAAGTGCCAAAAGGACGCCCCTCAGGAGGACTCAGGGTGATTGCCATGGGACGATAAGGAGGTCTTGGTTTAGTATGATGGAAAACGAAACGGGAAGAATCCGCTTAAATAAGTGTGCTCGTGTGTGTGTGTGTGTGTGTGTGTGTGTGTGTGTGTGTGTGTGTGTGTGTGTGTGTGTGTGTGTGTGTGTGTGTGTGTGTGTGCGCGTTTGTATGTACTCTATAGAGGGGACAACAGATTGGTGTCGCCTGTGTATAGGAGAGACGTTTTGCCTAAACAACCTTCTTATATGGGGAAAGGGTCTGATATATATATACATATATATGTGTATATATATATATATATATATATATACATATATATATATATATATACACGAGTATATATGCGCACATGTGTGCGTGTACGTGTCAAGAAGTAATAAGCCATGTGTGACACTAAGAAAACAGAAGGCAAAGAATTTACATTTTCCTTATTTCAAGTAATTACATTATCATTCTGTTTCTATCTCTATCATGTTCTCCTCCGTCTGCTCTTAAAGACCCTCCAGAAATAGTGGGGGGGGGGAAGGTTCTCCTGTTCTTCTTTCTCTACGAAATTTTAAAATCTAGCTCAACCCCACCCCCCGCCCCTGCCCCGACGAGCCATATCTTCCTTCGTCTGAACAAGAGAAGGTCATTTCACTTCGTAAGTGAAAAATCAACCCGCGACATGACGTCACGAATCGACTGTCGCACCTCCTCTTGACATGAAAAAAATTTCGTTTTTTTTTTTTTTTTTCCGGAGTGAAGTGACTTGTTCTTGTTCCAACCTCGTTATCTAGCGCGGGAAGAACCTGCATGGCTTGCCTCACGACTATTCTGCACAAGAATTGGATTTTGAGGAGGATCCACGGCGATATTTTTGAGTGGGGAGGAGGTGGAGTGGGGAAGGGGGGAAGCCATTAAAGAGGACCAATGGAAGGAAGAAAGAGGAAGAGGAGGATAAGAAGAAAGAGGAAGAGGAGGATAAGAAGAAGAGGAGGAAAAGGGATAATAGAAAGACGAGCAGAAGAGGAGAGACGAAAAGAGAAAGAAGTGAAGAGGAAGATGAGGAGGATAAGAAGAGAAGAAATGTTGGGAGAGGAATAATAGGAGGACGAGAAGAGGAGAGAGGCAAAGATGATGGAAAGGAAGAGGTGGAAGAGGAGGTGGAAGAAAGAGAATAGGAGGACAAGCAGAAGAGGGGAGGAGGATGAGGAGGATGAAAAGAAAGAATTGATGAGGTAGAAGATGAATAGGATGAGAAAGAGAAAGAATAGGAAGAATAGGAAGAAGTGAAGATGTGGAAGAGGAGGAGAAGGAGGAGGAGGAGGAAAAGGAGGAGGAGAAAATAAAATAAAATAAGAAAAAGGCGAGGAGGAAAAGGAAGAAAATAAAATGAAACAATAAAAAGACGAGGAGGAGGTGTTGGAGGAAAAAGAGGAGGAAGAAAACGAAGTGAAACAAGAAAAAGAAGAAGAGGAAGAGGTAAGAGAGAGAGAGAGAAGAGGAAGAAGAAGAAGAGCAGGCAGAGACTATTTTGGGCAAAGGCGGAGAGAGCTGAGCTCTATCATGGGCGTGGGTTGTGGATTTGTTGAACGAACAAGTTGATTGTCGAGTTGAAAGGGTGGAGGAGGATGACAGGAGGAGAGGGACGGAGGAGGAGGAGGAGGAGGAGGAGGAGGAGGGAGATGGAAAGAGGGCAGTGTAGAAGGAGGCTTGAATGAGCGAGGCAAAGCTGGATTAGGTTAAAATAACTCAGGTAAATAGGTTAGGTACAATTTCGTAAGATGAGCTGAGGTTAATCTTCCAATTAACACACACACACACACACGCACACACACACAGACACATGTGTGTAGACAAATACAAACACACATACGTGTGTAGACACAAATACAAACACACATACGTGTGTAGACACAAATACAAACACACATATGTGTGTAGACACAAATACAAAAACACATACGTGTGTAGACACATACAAACACACATACGTGTGTAGACACAAATACAAACACACATACGTGTGTAGACACATACAAACACACATACGTGTGTAGACACAAATACAAACACACATACGTGTGTAGACACAAATACAAACACACATACGTGTGTAGACACAAATACAAACACACATACGTGTGTAGACACATACGTGTGTAGGCACAAATACAAACAAACATACGTGTGTAGACACAAATTCAAACACACATACGTGTGTAGACACAAATACAAACACACATACGTGTTGAACATTTTTAGAGGCTCTGCCATGGGATTCGAACCCTGACCCGTGCGTCCATACGTGTGTAGACACAAATACAAACACACATGCGTATGTAGCCACAAATACAAACACAGATACGTGTACACACACGCACATATCCAAAGAGCCCTTTCAAGATATTAGCCAAAGAGGGTTTGTTGCCTTAGGTCCTTTCATGTTTCACTCAATCGAACAACGGGCAAGATAAGCACAACGACCAACAAGAGGAAAGAAAGAGAAAATAAAAGAGAAAAGGAATATAAATAGACCACTAAGAGAGTAAAGAGGTGGGAGGGAGAGAGAGTAAAGAGGTGGGAGGAAGAGAGAGTCTGAAGTTTTGGAGAAATATTTAGGGAAATTAGATCATATTTGAAAACTTGTACAGTCAGAAAAGTAGGTTCTTTGCGATAATTTTAAGGGACTGTCACCTGAATTTATGATCTATTCATCCTATTTTTTCTTAAAGGGTTTGGATCCTTTCTGAAGAAGCTGGATCCCTTTTAAAGGAGTTGGATGCTTCTTAAGGTGGTTGGATTATTTTCTTATAGGATTTGGATCATTTAAGAGGAATTAAACTCTATTAAAAGAGGTCCCCTTTAAAAAGGATCCAACCCTATTAAGAATTATCTAGTCATGTTTCTATAATCCAATTCTTTTAATGGCTCTATACTGGTATTTTCTTTTTGTACTCTTTTCTTCAACATGTGGGGATAGAAAAATACAAATATGTTTATTTCCATTATTTTCCATAAGACTGTCAATATCAAACTCTTCTTTCTAGTTCTACATCACTTCAGTCTACTCCCCGCGCAGTAGACTAGTAGATACCGTAAGTTCTATTCCCGGGGCGGTGACCCATCATCGGCTTTAAAAAAAGAAAAAAGAAAAAAAAAGCGAGATGCCGTAACTGATAGGGCCCTACCAGGGGTTTCTCACTTCCCCATGCATGGGAAAGGGACAGCAAATTTTAGATTTTTCGACGGTTTTTATGTTAGCGAACTTGTGTCCCCAACTGTGGCAAACGGAGAGAAACAGGTGCGAAAATCCAAAGACAGAAACTAGAAACCTAAGATGTATGTGTCGACGCTAACATCTAAATACGGTACAACGGAAGAAACAAAGACAAGGAACGCGATCTACTGGAAACAAAACCCAAAGAAACGAATAAAAAAAAAAAAATTGAAAAAATGTGAAAGAGGACTCACGGGGCTCGGCCTACAAAACGCTTCGGCTCCACGGAGCACTTAAGACCGGATATCCTCAGGAAAGACTCGACTCTCTTATCATGAAGTTTTTCAATAAAATACAATATTCGGAAGCGACCGCGAGCGCGCGCGCGAGAGAGAGATAGAGAGAGGGAGAGAGAGAGAGAGAGAGAGAGAGAGAGAGAGAGAGAGAGAGAGAGAGAGAGAGAGAGAGAGAGAGAGAGACAAATAGAGAAAGACAGACTGAGAGAAGAGAAGAGTGTGTGAGAGAGAGACAGAGCGAGAGGAGTGAGAGAGAGGCAGACAGACAGACAGACAGACAGACAGAGAGAGAGGAGTGAGAGAGAGAGACAGACAGACAGATAGATATATATATAGAGAGAGAGGGTGTACAGCCATTTCCATGTAAAGACATATGAAACAAGAGAAAAACATATTTACTGTACATACATGAATTTTTTCTTGGTAAAATATAACATTCTGAAGCCGGTGAGACAAGCTGTCCTACCACACCAATGAGAACTAAGACTACCGATAACAATATCAACAACAACAATAACAACTACAGCAACAACGAAAACAACTAAACTACTGTTTCATCACATTATTAACATTTCCAAACAATCTTTTGGTTAAAAATAAAAATGTAAATGTTTGTGGTTCAAGGTATTCAGTCTACAAATGAAAAGAAAAAAAATATATATATATGTAATAGAAATAAAAGAATGTCATAAAACGTCTGAAATCTTAAAATCATAACAGGAAAAAATCAACGAAAAACGAAAGAAAAAAGGAAATGAAGATGGAAATACAGATAGCGAGCTCGAAGGAAAAAAAAATAAAAATAAAAGACAACGAAGAGAAAATGAAAAAAACAACAACAACAGACTAAGACAAAGAAAATAAATACTACATCAAAAGTAACCTTATCTAATTACACATTATTACCTTTAATCACACTTCAGGAACAACAAGAATTGTTGAATGGGTAATCGCATTAAAAGTGCTTATATCGACGTGTGTGTGTGTGTGATTCACCAAGGTCTTTAGATCACGTGTTGGACTCGTGAAAGACAGCTATTTCCCACTAGGAAGAGAGCTCAGAGCTCATATATGACCGGTCTATGGGTAATGCTGTGACCTCACGCACACACACACACACACAACTCCCCGCCCACGAGAGTTGGAGTGACGACTCGCAGCGCAACGATACTGAAATTATTTCAGCCCTGAGCGGGATTCAAACCCGGACCACCGTTGTGGCGGCCGCGCGCGCGTGTGTGTATGTGTTTGTGTGTGCGTGTACATGTTTGTATATTTGTGTTTTATTTCTTAATTTCTTTATTTATTTATTCACAAGGGACCAACGTCAGGTATCTACAAGTGGCGTTCTTGCACAACGGACGTCATGTGGAAGCATCTCCCTGCTGTGTGTGTGTGTGTGTGTGTGTGTGTGTGTGTGTGTGTGTGTGTGTGTGTGTGTGTGTGTGTGTGTGTGTGTGTGTGTGTGTGTGTGTGTGCGCGCGCTTTCACCCATACACTCGTGCATATTCAAACAAACACACACAAAAGCCGACAACCACAAGCCTGCCCCACGCGATGAAGGAAGGACAGTTTTGGACAAAAGTCTTGACACACAATTAGTAATCCTGCAAACCAACAAGTAAAACATCTATTTCGAGTACTCGATACATTGTCTACTAAAACACATACACACACACACACACACACAAACCGTGGCGCAGTGGTTAGGGTTCCTGGATGCCACTACGGCGGTCCGGGTTCGAATCCCGCCCAGGGCTGAAATAATTTCAGTACTGCTGCGCTGCGGGTTGTTACTCCAACTCTCGTGAACGGGGAGTTGTGTGTGTGTGTGCGTGTAAGC
Source organism: Oratosquilla oratoria (assembly GCF_046742065.1). Taxonomy (NCBI): domain Eukaryota; kingdom Metazoa; phylum Arthropoda; class Malacostraca; order Stomatopoda; family Squillidae; genus Oratosquilla; species Oratosquilla oratoria. The sequence continues at coordinate 36,620,767 of NC_134813.1, read as the reverse complement.
TCACATCATTACTCATAGATGGGTCATATACGAGGTCTGAGTTCTTTTCAGGGAGGGAAATAGCTGTCGATCACGAGTCCAACACGTGATCCAAGACCATGGTGAACGCACACACACATATACACATTTCACGCTAAGGTGAATAATCTATAATTTATTTATCAAAACTACGAGGACTGAGGGCCACATTTGCATGACAAGATCCTCAGGGTGCTTCGAGACTTTTTGTCCTCGACTTTATTCTCAAGAGGGACTAGAGTGAGTTTGCAAGCAACAAGTTGTCACTGTGGCGTTCTAACAGGAGAAATCTGTGCGAATTAGTGGTTTTATATATATATATATATATATATATATATATATATATATATATACATGTATATATATATATATATACATGTATATATATATATATATATATATATATGTGTGTGTGTGTGTGGTGTGTGTGTGTGTGTGTGTGTGTGTGTGTGTGTGTGTAAATATATGTGTGTGTATGTGTATACATATTTTTTCACATACACAATCAAATACACATACATTAGTGTCTAGTGTATGTGTATTTGATTGTGTGAAAAAATATATACATATGTATAAATATATGTGTGACTAGACAATTCTTGAAACAGCTAGGCTAAGTGGTCGGGTGGAAGGGCTGAGTAAAAGCGGAGGTAAAGTTGAGTGTTAGTGGGTGGGAAAGCCTACTCAGCTTGTAACACTTATGGTGGTATGGGTCTTTTGGAGTTTGGGGAATTACTCAAAAAAAATAAAGGGGGGAGGGGGAAGGGGGAGGGGGAAGAGGGAAGGGGGGTTGGTTGAGGGAGGGGGGGGTCTGGGGGGAGTTAAGTAGGTGCAGGACGAGCTTGTTTAGGCTACAGCGACCGAGGTGGAAATCCACTCCCACCCACCCTCTCTCTCTCTCTCTCTCTCTCTTATCTCATTCCATTCTAATGAGAGAGTGACAAAAATTCATCATGACAAAACCAGATGTCGAGGAGTGGATGGGGAAGGGAAGGGAAGGGTGAGGGAAGAGGGAGGGTGAGGTGAGGGGGAGTGGGAGTGGGAGGAGGAAAGGGGAGGGAAGGGGAGGAAAGGGGAGGGAAGGGGAGGAAAGGGGAGGGAAGGGGAGGAAAGGGGAGGGATGATGGGGGAGTATCTTTCTCTTTCTCTCTCTCTCTCTCTCTTTTTTTTTTGGGGGGGAGTGAAATGTCACTCCCGTTTGGGTGTTATAGACTTCCTTCTATTCACCTCTGATTAGGAGTCTTTCCAACAAGACTTTGAGAGACACTCCCCCCCTACCTCCGGCACTTGATTTTGATTTGGCAAATTCCCTTCCCTATTCTCTCCAGAGCGATGCTTTGTGGGCAATTGGTTTGATTTTGTTCGCTTGCATAGGTTGAATAGACCATGCACGCACACACACATACATACATACCTCAAACATATGTACATGTATACACCTACGTGTTGTGCGACCGCACACGCACACGCACACACACACACACACACACACACACACACACACACACACACGAGTATGAGACAGGACCCCACGAACGTTGCTCCTTTCCTGTGAACTCCAATAATGTAAATACAATGGCTAAATAAACACACACACCTACACATACACACATACGTACATACAGAAATACACACGCATACACAGTTGAGAGGACGGTGCTCCATGTGTCCTCGTGTCCTCGCATACAAATTGGACTTCATTGTTCTCTCACGGTCTGACAATGTCTCTCTCTCTCCCCCTCTCTCTCTCCCTCTGTCTCGGCCCATACAGGTCCAAATCACAGGTATCCTTCCAATCTCTTGAAACAACATGGAATACACACACACCAAAATCGTATAATTTTTATGACTCTTTAAGAATCTTCGTACGAACATTATTATGAATTTTCAATAATCTTTGTACGGAAATCTCGTGATTCTGTTGTTTTTTTTCAAGAAATTTCGTACGAACATTGTGTTTTTAACAATCATTGTACGAAAATGTTGATTATTTTTTTCTTTATTAGATTTTTAACAATCATTGTACGAAAATGTTGATTATCTTTTTCTTTATTAGATGCAGTGTTAGAAGAATTCTCTTAAGGCGGTAATTCTATGAATTTCTATAACTCAATTGTATGCAGGATCTATAAATGGAGGAAAACATATTATTCTTAGGGTACTTTATTAATTTTTCTCGGGAATTTTTGTGATTCCATATGCAATTAATACAACACAATTCTATTAATTTACATATGCAATTAATACAATTCTGGTAATTGTATAACAACAACAGCAATAACAAAAACTACAACGACAGTAACAACAACAAGGACAAAAATAATTTTTAACCGTTGGCATATGACAATAAATAAACAAATAAATAAATAATAAAATAAATAAGATTTAGTAATAAATATCAAGACTTCTTCACGGTCTTCTTAACACTAACCAGGATCTCACGCTGTCCTAAATCTCACAAATTCCTTTAGTCTCACGATAATCTATTTCCTTGAGAAACTCTTGCCACCATGGTCTTGAATCACGTGTTGGACTCGTGATCGACAGCTATTTCCTTCCCGGAAGAGAGCTCAGAACTCATACATATGACTGATCTATGGGTAATGATGTGACCTTACACGCACACACACACCCAGCTCCCCGCCCACGAGAATTAGAGTAACGACCCGCAGCGCAGCGATACTGAAATTATTTCAGCCTTGGGCGGGATTCGAACCCGGACCGCCGTAGTGGCAGCCGGGAACTCTACCACTGCGCCACGAGAGTGACGATCCTGAAGTTCGCTTCACGTTGTTCATACGTTCATGAAGTTTCTTCTAAAGTTTCCTTTTATTCCGACTGTGGGTTCTTCATGATTATTATTTACAAATGTGCTACAACATTTTGTCTAAGTTATATATATATATATATATATATATATATATATATATATATATATATATATATATATATACACTCGTATACATACAGAGAGATACTAGTCCATCTCCGATCAGGTTACCACTCAGCAATGGGTCAGAACAATTAAGAGGAGGAGGAGGAGGAGGAGATGGAGGAGAATGAGATGGATCAGAACACGGAGGAGAACGAGGACATGGAAGAGAAATTTGAAGAGGAGACAGACGAGAGGAGGAGGAGGAGGAGGAGGAGGAAGAGGAGGAAGAGGAAGAAGAGGAAGTCCAGGAACAATGCAGCAAGAGGAGGCGGCAAGAAAACGCTAATGATGTATTTTTTTTTTTCTTTTTTTTGTCAAGTCCAGGTGACTACTTATTTCATTTCGACATTTATTTTTTCATTTATTCCTCTACTTATGCATAAACTTAATAAAATATTTATTCACTAAAGTGATAGGAAATGACGAGGGCGCTTAACTGCAACCTTTGCCCTACGTGCTTCGACTGCCATAACGGTGGGCAACTGTTGCTGGATTCGAATCTTATCTTGATCCGTTTCACGTTGATGATAACATTCAAATTAACTTCAAACAAATAAAAGAAATAACTAAATAAAAATGGAATTACACCTATGTGATTAATATGAATAATAATAACAAATATATAATAAATAAAGATTAGACAAATCAACCAGTCACTGAAGAAATGATAACAAAACATAATAATACAGAAAAAAAAAGGGAAAATGAGAAAATAAAGATACAAAATGGTCATTCTTTCTTGGCCTACGCTGGAAAAGACCTTCGGACCAATCAGCAGGCTCGTCTCCTTTTGACGTCATCGCAAACGAGTCTTACATGAAGGACACAGGGTACCCCGACTTGGGGTCTTCCCAATTGACGCCTTTACTTGGTCCCCTTTTTCTTCTTCTTCTTCTTCTTCTTCTTCTTCTTCTTCTTCTTCTTCCGTCTTCTTCTTCTTCTTCTTCTTCTTTCGTCTTCCCCTTTCGTTCGTCTTCTTTTTCTTCCTCTTTCGTCTTCCCTTTTGTCTTCTTTTTCTTCTTCTTCTTTCGTCTTCCCCTTTCGTCTTCTTTTTCTTCTTCTTTCGTCTTTCCCTTTCGTCTTCTTTTTCTTCTTCTTTCGTCTTCCCCTTTTGTCTTCTTTTTCTTCTTCTTTCGTCTTCCCTTTTGTCTTCTTTTTCTTCTTCCTCTTCTTCTTCTTTCGTCTTCCCCTTTCGTCTTCTTTTTTTTTCTCCTTCTTTCGTCTTCCCCTTTTGTCTTCTCCTTTTTCTTCTTCCTCCTTCGTCGTCGTCTTCTTCTTTTTCTTTTTATTCTTCTTTAGTCTTTTTCAACCTCTTCTACAACCCCCAAAAGTCTTCCCCCTCTTCCTCCACCCTGGAATGCCTTCTCCTCGGCTCTCCATTCCTCCAGCATTTTCCAGACCGCCTCCCTCCCTCCTCACTCCATCCACTTGGCCAGCCCTCCACATTCCGAATCACCGTTTCCTCAAGTTCTTTTCTCATTTCTGGAGAGTGAACAGACTGGCTAGCTCCTCTTCCTCTTTTTTCTTCTCCTCTTCCTCTTCCTCCTCCTCGTCCTTGTTGTTTCCTTTCTCTTCTTCTAATATGTTCCCCTTCATCTTCTTCCTCTTCCTCCTTCTCCTCTTCCTCATTTTCTCCTTTCTCTTCCTCCTCTATGTTCCCCTCCCTCTTCTTCCTCTTCTTCCTCCTCCTCTTCCTTTTTTTTTTCCTTTCTCTTCCTACTCTATGTTCCCCTCCCTCTTCTTCTTCCTCTTCCTTGTTTTTTCCTTCCTCTTCCTACTCTATGTTCCCCTCCCCTTCTTCTTCCTCTTCCTCCTCTTCCTTGTTTTCTCCTTTCTCTTCCTCCTCTATGTTCCCCTCCTCCTCCTCCTTCCGCCTCCCTTTCTTCTTTTCTCTTCCTTTGAGCGTATACCTTTTGTTTCCCCCCCTCTTCTCCTTTTACTTCTTCTCTTCTTCCTCCTTCTTGAGGACTCTTCCTTTTTATCGGCAGACACTTCGTGACGCAAACTGCCTCCTCCTCCTCCTTGAGGACTCTTCTTTTCTATCGGTAGACACTTCGTGACGCGAACTGCCTCCTCCTCTTCCTTGAGGACTCTTCCTTTCTATCAGCAGACACTTCGTGACGCGAACTTCCTCCTCCTCCTCCTCCTCCTCCTTGAGGACTCTTCCTTTCTATCGGCAGACACTTCGTGACGCGAACTTCCTTCTCCTCCTCCTTGAGGACTATTTTTTTTCTATCGGCAGACACTTCATGACGCGAACTTCCTCCTCCTCCTCCTTGAGGACTCTCCCTTTCTATCGGCGGACACTACGTGACGCGAACTTCCTCCTCCTCCTCCTCCTCCTCCTCCTCCTTGAGGACTCTTCCTTTCTATCGGCAGACACTTCGTGACGCGAACTTCCTGCTCCTCCTCCTTGAGGACTCACACTTCGTGACGCGAACTTCCTCCTCCTCCTTGAGGACTCTTCCTTTCTATCGGCAGACACTTCGTGACACGAACTTCCTCCTCCTCCTCCTCCTTGAGGACTCTTCCTTTCTATCAGCGGACACTTCGTGACGCGAAACCGTAGCTGCTTCAGACATGGAGACATCATCACAGATCGGCGTTGTTTTGGATACACAAGTAAACTTAGTATGTAGAAAGAATTCCCCATGTATAAGCGATGAAAAAAATAACTGGGTTTCTGGAACATCAAAAAATAAATAAACGAATACAAAAATAGAACAAAGAAAATAATTACTCTCTTTCTTCAGTGATACATATATGATACGTTTTCAGGACTTTTACTTAAATTTAGACTGTGGCTGACAATAGAATAGCAAAAATTATTTGCTTCTTTATCTTCTTCTTAATGATATGCCTATCCTAAGAAATAAATTAATTACTATAATACATATGATTTTAATATGAATGGTATTGGTCAGTATATATAACAAATGTATTTCTGATATCATAACTGGTATGGTAACCTATGTAAGGTAACTAATAAACATATATTGTTTTTGTAGACTTAAAAATAAGTAAATTGTCTGTAAAGATTCTTTTTCTTTGATTCCGAGAGTTTAAGATTCACCATAGTCTTTTGGACGACGTGTTGGACTTGTGATCGACAGCTATTTCCCTCCCGGAAGAGAGCTCAGAGCTCGTATATGACCGATCTATGGGTAACGCTGTGACCTTATACGTACACACGCCAACTCCCCGCCCACGAGAATTGGAGTAACAACCCGCAGCGCAGCGATACTGAAATTATTTCAACCCTGAGCTGGAATCGAGCCCGGACCTCCGTAGTGGCAGCCGGGAACTCTACCAACTGCGCCACGAATCTATAATAAATTGTCTCTATCTTGTTGAGACTAACTTTGAGATCATATCATTATTTGATAGACAAAGGATCTTTATAGTTCGGTTCCTTGTAGCAATTTGAACTTCCTTTCGAAGTGTAGAAGTGATCGACCTTTTTTCGTCTTTGCTAGCTCTCGTATGATTCTAGAGGTCTGATGAAACAAATTAGTCTTGCTAGTCTTCTACGACGATTTGATTAACACAAGAAACAGTGTGACGTTGGTTGACCTTACATATAATTATAAATTTTTGATATACCACGATAAAATCACACAATAACATATGTATGAAACAGAAAAACAATTATAATATAATTTACAGGTTTACATAAAAAAAGTATAAAATAGTCGCATACAATGCAAATATTAAGGACGTGAGGTCACATTTTTTTGAAATGCAGAGGATGGTGACGTCATGTCGTCGTTTCTTATGCCCGGAAATCCCCCAGGGTACAGTGAATTAATGTCTCACCTTCCTTTACAAATATATTTCTCAGATATGGCATACAATATGGAACGTGACAAAAATATATGTATATACACAATACCTCTTCCGTATCTTCCTAAGAGGACTTTTATATTATGTTGTTAATACTCTCATGTCTCAAGTTCCTCCAGAGAAATTGTTCCTGGGATAAAAATACACACGTGCGCCAGCTACCGCCGCCGCCACCACCACCACCACCACCACCACCACCTGTTTCAGAATAAGTATCTGCAAATGATGTCCGTCTTCGTGAGAATTAGAGCATTGGATTCCGTCCTAACGGGATCCAAACCTGAATAATGGAATCGAAACCTTTTCCTAATACCTTCGTGCCGGTGGTAATATAGATTTTTTTAAATAAGGCTCTGTGTGTGTGTGTGTGTGTGTGTGTGTGTGTGTGTGTGTGTGTGTGTGTGTGTGTGTGTGTGTGTGTGTGTGTGTGTGTGTGTGTGTGTGTGTGTGTGTGTGTGTGTGTGTGTGTGTTAGAGCCCGTGACTACCGAGCGTGATATTGCAATACCTCTTACAGCTGGGGAATAAAGTTGCTCACAGACTCCATCTCTCGGTCTCAAGTAAAAAAAAAAATTGAGTCGAGTTATAGATAGAGAGAGGGAGAGAGGGAGAGAGAGAGGGAGAGAGAGAGAGAGAGAGAGAGAGAGAGAGAGAGAGAGAGAGAGAGAGAGAGAGAGAGCAAAATGATATATTTGCATTCATCACTAAAACTCCTATTGGTTTGAGCTCTTCCAATACTATATCACACATCACCTCTATTTTCTTAATTTTATTCCGGTTCTCGCCAAATGATTTTATTCGTCTTCGTAGCATCGTTTGCTAGCAAAGAGGTAAACATCAAGAAGAAGAAGAGGAAGAAAAAGGAAGAAGGAAAAGAAGAAGAAGAAGGAGAAAGAGAAGAAGAAGAAGAAGAAGAAGAAGAAGAAGAAGAAGAAAGAGGAGAAGGAGAAGAAGGAGAAGGAAAAGAAGGAGAAGGAGAAGGAGAAGAAGGAGAAAGAGAAGGGTGAAAATAAGAAGGTGGAGGAGAAGAAGAAGAAGAAGACGAAGAAGAAAAAGAAGAGGATAAAGAAGAAGAAAAAGAAGAGAAGGAAGAAGTACAAGAACCAGAAGAAGAAGAAGCAGCAAAGAGACAGACGACGACGACGACGACGACGACGACGACGACGACGACGACGAAGAAGAAGAAGAAGAAGAAGAAGAAGAAGAAGAAGAAGAAGAAGAAGAAGAAGAAGAAGAAGAAGAAGAAGAAGAAGAAGAAGAAGAAGAAGAAGAAGAAGAAGAAGAAGAAGAAGAAGAAGAAGAAGAAGAAGAAGAAGAAGAAGAAGTGTAATTCCGTTAAATGTTGTCAGTACAGCAAAACCGGCGAGAACATCCAATAGCCAAATATGGTTATGATGACCCGCCGGACGAGAAAACGAGATCTGAAGCTTCCAGCCTCCTTCAGACTTCAGAACCGTCCGGATCAATATTCCAGGGCCGGAAAAGGTTATCTCCGCCCTCCATCTCTTGTACATACTAGTGGGACTTAATCCATCCACATATTATGCTCGGAAACACTTCTCTGTCTTCTCGCGTTTATGCAATTTAAAGACAATCAGCATCTAGTTTGTTCTTAAATTCTTGTATATTTTTTGCACACACTGTTGTCTCATCCAATTTGTGTGTGTGTGTGTGTGTGTGTGTGTGTGTGTGTGTGTGTGTGTGTGTGTGTGTGTGTGTGTGTGTTTATGTATGTGTGTGTATGTGTGTGTGTATTCACCATGGTCTTTGGGATCACGTGTTGGACTCGTGATCGACAGCTATATCCCTCCCGGAAGAGAGTTCAGAGCTTGTATGACCGAAGAGGAACAAAAAAAGGACCAATTGGGCTTCTGGTATTTTTCTGAGGTGATGGTGGTGGGGGGAGAGGGAGGGGGAGGGAGAACACACACACACGCACGCACACACACACACGCACACACACACCCAACTCCCCGCCCACGAGGGTTGGAGTACCGACTCGAAGCGCAGTGATACTGAAATTATTTCAGCCCTGGGCAGGATTCGAACCCGGACCGCCGTAGTGACAATCGGAGACTCTACCAACCGCGCCAACCGTGTGTGTGCATATGTGTGTGTGTGTGTGTGTGTGTGTGTGTGTGTGTGTGTGTGTGTGTGTGTGTGTGTGTGTGTGTGTGTGTTCTCCCTCTCCCTCCCTCTCCCCCACCACCATCACCTCAGAAAAATACCAGAAGCCCAATTGGTCCTTTTTTTGTTCCTCTTCGGTCCCCACGTGCCACGATACCCTTGCAAACTACTCCACTCAATATCACCCACCATGTCCCCCCAAACTATGCTCCCCTCCCTCCCCGAGCATCATATTCTGTGATACTAACAAGCTGCGCTGGGCAAAGGCGACTGAGGGGAAGGGGGAAAAGGGGGGAAAGGGGGGAAAGGGGAAGGGGGCTAGACACCCCCCACCCCCAAGGGCCTAAAGCCCTTCCATAGTTGACCCATTGCTCCCAGGTCACACACACACACACAAGTTAATTGCGTCGAGGACTACAAATACTGCAATCCCAAGTTCGTTCCCTTAAAGCGGAAGTCATTTCTTCAATCTGTCAGTAAATACATAAATAAATAAATAAATAGATAAATAAATAAATCACGATCATATAATCAATACCCAGTTATTGGGATCTGCTATTTTGATCAGGTCAATTACTTCCGATGATGACGAAATCGTTACTTAATGACTTTATTCTGGCTTAGTCCAGACACGATTTCAATCAGCTCACAAGGCTTTGTAAAGACTAGCAGTTTCAACCGCTGCGGTTCAATTACAATGCAAGTCAGTGGAGACATTCACACACAACTGCACATTTTTATCTTGCCTAAGCAGTACCACCGCGGTTTCCGCGCGGTTCAAACCGCTAGTGTGAACATGGCCTGAAAGTTACCAGGCTGTCAGGCGACAGAATTGTATCACAGACGAGTCACTGACAGCCATTGATGTGGTGTCACAGTCGGTAACCAAGCGTTGGTTACCGACAGGCATGGATAGACAGGGAGGCGACCCAACGTCGAAAAAAACCGGTTTGCCGCAACCATGGGTTTTTCACTTCCCACCGCGTGGGAGTAAGATGATGAGTTCTAACTGGCAATTAAAAACATGCTTAAGATTACTCGATTACCACAGAGGTATTTGGTAATGGGATTACGATTACCAGACCTCTACCTTGAATACCAGGTAACCATTTCTGTGATTGAAAACCCGGTTACTATCGCCAAGTTACCACTGTGATATCTGCAGAAGTGATAATAAATGTTAATTCTACAAGTGTTTACAAAGAGTGGCTAAATAGTACTTGACGCCATGTTGTATGTTCAGATAATGAAATTCTTCCCCAATTCCCTTAATTCCCCTTATGTTGTTTATCTTCTTCCCCTATTCCCGTCCACCCCTATTTCCTTCCTCCTCCCCATTTCCCTTCTCTTCTCCCTACGTTTCTCATTTCCCTCCCTCTCTCATTTCCTCTCTTTTCTCCTTTGCTGGCCTTTCCTATCTTCCTCCTCCCTCCGCTCCCCCTCTCTTTTCCCTTCCTTCCCTCTCTCTATTTCTTTCCTTCGCATCTTCCTTACCTTCTTTCCTACCCTCTCCCTCCCACCTCTTTTCCTCCCTTCCCTCCTTCCCTTTTTCATTTTCTCTCCTTTCTCCCTTACGGTCCTTTCGTTACATCTTCCTTACCTTCTTTACTACCTTCTCCCTTCCCTCCCTTCAATCTTCCACCTCTCTCTCCTCTTCTTCCACTTCTTCCACCATTTCTCCACTCCCGTCCTTTTTCACCCACTAGATAGGACATTTTCGGCGATGTGTCCTTTTTCTAGTTAAAGTTGTCCTTTTTCGTTCCTTTGGTATCCTCCACATAGATTCCTTCGCCAGAGCTTTCAGTCGTGCTGCCATGGATACCTTTTGGAAACCCCCTTTTTCTTCTTCTTCTTCTTTTCTTTTTTTCTTTTCCTTTTTTTTTCTTTTTTTTTTTTTATGTTCGAGGGGAATAACCGAATACGTACCCACCGAACTACGAGCCCAGAACCTCTACCTCCGCCCAAACACTCCCTCCACGGACACACTCCTCTTGTTTTCCACTTCGTGATCACCAATTTTCCGTTCTCAGAGAGAGAGAGAGAGAGAGAGAGAGAGAGAGAGAGAGAGAGAGAGAGAGATAGATAGAGAGAGAGAGAGAGAGAGAGAGAGAGTTGGCGCCAGCCTCCCTCCGACATTCCTCTTGTTTTCCACTTCATGATCATCAATTTATCGTTACGAGAGCGAGAGAGCGAGAGAGAGAGAGAGAGAGAGAGAGAGAGAGAGAGAGAGAGAGAGAGAGAGAGAGAGAGAGAGAGAGAGGGTAAGGTATAGGATGCTGTAACCACCAACCACATCTACACACTGGGCGTAAAACCCAAATTAGTGGAAAATTGTCATTTTACAACACCCTTTCCAGCCGCAGAGTCTGAATGCTGCCAAAGGCATACTATAACACACGTACACACACACACTCACACACACACACGCACATAAAGTATTCATTACTCAGGTTTCCCCTCACACACACACTCACACACACACACACACACCACACACACACACACTTAGTATTATTGGTAATCTCTCTTAGTATTCTTGGCACTGTTGTTAATTGTATATCTTGTTACTCTTAGTATTTTAAGCATTCTCTCTTAGTATTCTTGGCACCCTTGGTATTCTGGGTACTCTTAGTATACTAACCACTCTCTTAGTATCCCAGACACTCTCTCTTAGTATTCTTGGCACCCTTGGTATTCTAGGTACTCTTAGTATACTAACCACTCTCTTTGTATCCCAAACACTCTCTCTTAGTATTCTTGGCACCCTTGGTATTCTAGGTACTCTTAGTATACTAACCACTCTCTTAATATTTCAGACACTCTCCTCTCTTAGTATTCTTGGCACTCTTAGTATTATTGGCACTCTTGGCACATGATTCTTTGATGCCTTCCCTCACCTTAGCGCCTCGTATCCACCACCGGAGGCGTTTTTGGCTCAGGCTTTGAGGGGACGTAAACAGAAGGACGGCAGGGCGGGGGCAGGGGCGGGGTAGACTTTCTTAAAGAAAGCCCGTACGAGGAACCGTCTCCTCAAAGAAAGTTCGCCGATAAACGCGGTGGAGGTGGGGGGGAGGGAGGAGGAAGTAAAGGAAGAAGAGGAGGTGAAGGAGGAAGAGGTAGAGGAGAATGAGGAGGAGGAGAAGGGGGAGGAGAAAGAGGAGGAAGAGGGGGTGGAGGAGGAGGAAGAGGAGGAAGAAGAGGAGGATAAGAAGGAGGTGAAGGAGGAAAAGGAGGGGAGAAGAGGAATAGGAGGAGAAAGAGGAGGAAAAGGGCGAAGTAAAGGAGGGGAAGAGGAGGTGGAGGATGAGGAACAGGAGGAGAAAGAAGAGAAGAAAGAGGAGGATGAGGAGAAATAGGAAGAAAAGGAGGAGGAAGAGGAGAAAGAAGAGGAGAATGAAGAGGAGAAAGAAGAGGAGGATAAGGAGGAGGAAAAGGTGGAGGATGTGAAGGAGGAGAAGGAGGGGATGAAGGAGGAGAAGGAGGAGGAGATAGAAGGGGAGGAGAAGGAGAGGGAGGTAAAATATGAGGAGGAGGAGGAGAAAGAATGTGAGAAGGAGAGGGAGGTGTAGGAGGAGGAGGAGGAGGAGGAGGAGGAGGAGGAGGAGGAGGAGGAGGAGGAGGAGGAGGAGGAGGAGGAAGCCGCTTAGAAATACGATTGGACCCGAATTTTGGTCCCCGTTGGCACCAAAAATCCTCCCCCCCCCCCTTCTGGGGGAAACGGAATATTGGCGCCCGTGGGAAGACGGCCTCCGGTGAGGTGGAAGGGAGGAGAGAGGGAGGAAAGGAGAAAGGAAGGAAGGAAGGGGAGGAGAAGGAGAGAGGACAGAAGAGGAGGAGGAGGAGGAAGGAAGGAAGGAAGGAAGAGGAGGAGGAGGAAGGAAGTAAGGAAGGAAGGATGGAAGAAAGGAAGGAAAAGAAGGAAGAAAGGAAGGATGGAAGGGGAGGAGGAGGAGAAAGGACAGAAGAGGAGGAGGAGGAGGAAGGAAGAAAGGAAGGGGAGGAGGAGGAAGGAAGGAAGGAAGGGGAGGAGGTGGAAGGAAGGGGAGGAGGAGGAAGGAAGGAAGGAAGGAAGAAAGGAAGGAAGAAAGGAAGGAAGAGAAGGAGGGGGAAGGAAGGGAGGGGAGAGAGGAAGAGAGAAAACGAAGGGAGGATGGGGCAGGAGTAAAAGGGAGACAGAGAGAAGGGAGAGGGAAGGAAGAAAAGAAAAGGAAGAGGAGGAAAGAAGAGGAGGAACAAACGAGAAGAAAGGAAGGAAGGAAGGAAAGAGGGATAGAGGAACGGGGAAGAACGAAGGAGGGGAGAGAAGGAAATGAGGGACGGGTGGGGGAGGAAGAGGACAAAGGAAGGAAGGAAGGAAGGAAGGAAGGACAGGAAAGATATCATGGGTGACGACGGAAAGGTACGAAAGTAGGGAGTGGAGGAAAGGAGGAAGAGAAAGAAAAGGAAGATGGAAGAGAGGGAGAGAAGAAGGAAGTAGAGAATTGCGGGAATGAAGGAGAGGAAGGAGATCAAGCCGAAAGGAGGAGGACGAAAAAAAAAAGAAAAAAAAAAGGAAATCGAAGAGGAAGAGAGGAAGAGAAGAAGAGAGGAAGAGAAGAGAGGAAGATTAATCTAACTTTCCCTGGCGTATCACTAATGGGCGGGGACAGGGGAAGGAAGGAAGGAAGGGATGGATGGATGCAAGAATGGATGGACGGACGGATGGATGGAAGGATGGATGGATGAATGTGGGGGGAGGGTGGATGGAAGGATGGATGGAAGGATGGATGGATGGAAGGATGGATGGATGGAAGGATGAATGTAGGGGTAGATTGATGGAAGGATGGATGGAGGGATGGATGGAAGGATGGAAGGATGGATGGAAGGATGAATGTAGGGGTAGATGGATGGAAGGATGGATGGAAGGATGGATGGAAGGATGGAAGAATTGATGGACGGATGGAAAATGAGTGGATGGATGTAGGAGTAGGTGGATAGAAGGATGGAAGCATGGATGGGTGGGAGATTTGATGGATGGAAGATTGGATGGATGGATGTAGGGGTAGGTGAATGGAAGGCTGGATGGATGCAGTAGATGGATGAAAGTATGGATGGATGGATGGATGGATGGAAGGCTGGGTGGATGCAGTAGATGGATGGAAGTATGGATGGATGGATGGATGGATGGATGTAGGGATGGGTGGACGGAAGAATGGATGGATGGATGGGGGCATGGTTCGTTCGAGAGATGGATGAATGTATGTAAGAATATGAATAGATGGATGGATGGAGGCATAGTTGATACGAGAGATGGATTGTTGTTGTTGTTGTCGTTCCCTAGACTGTCTGTCCGAGCAGTCCCGTCTCCCCAAGGAAGGCCACAGCCGAAACTGGGTTTTCCCACAAATCCTTTATAGAGTGTATGTTGTGTTGTTTGCGTGCATGATTGTGTATAATGCAGTCTTCCATTATGTGTTGTATGGTATGGGGTGAAGTGTTACATCCTGGGCAGCTGTTCACAACGAGAGATGGATGAATGGATGGATGGATGTAGGGGTCTGTGGATAGAAGAATGCATGGATGGATGGATGGATGGACGGGTGGACGAAGGCCTGGGTGGTTTGAGAGATGAATGGATGGATGGATAGGATGGATTTACGTCCCAAGCCTGTTCCCATAACTACATAAAATCACCTGGGATTCACCAGAATGAAATATATGAAGAGCATCACTAGTAAGACCCAACTCCGAGGAGAAGGATGAGGAGGAAAAGGAAGAGGAGGAGGAGGAGGAGAAGGGGGAGGAGGAGGAAGAGGAAGAGGAGGAGGAAGAGGAGGAGGAGGAAGAGGAGGAGGTACGCCACGCTAGGCTTCGAAGTCGAGTTCGTATTTTTATTTATTCATTTATTTATTCATGTTGCTAAACACGATTTTGGAATACGAAGAAAAAGAAAAGAAAACAACAACAAAATTGTAGAGAGAATTTATGCGTAGGGAAGGAAGGAAGGGAAGGCGCAGAGAGAGAGAGAGAGAGAGAGAGAGAGAGAGAGAGAGAGAGAGAGAGAGAGAGAGAGAGAGAGAGAGAGAGAGAGAGAGAGAGAGAGAGAGAGAGAGAGAGGTACCTATGAAAAAGAGGTAGATATGAGAGAGAGAGAGAGATAGAGAGAGAGAGAGAGAGAGAGAGAGAGAGAGAGAGAGAGAGAGAGAGAGAGAGAGAGAGAGAGAGAGACAGGTACCTGAAAAAAGAGGTAGATATGAGAGAGAGAGAGATAGGCAC
>NC_134813.1:36593090-36600590 GCF_046742065.1 Oratosquilla oratoria | reverse complement strand
AGGAGGAAGGAGGGGGAAGGGGGAAGTGGTGGGAGGGTAATGGCAAACAGAGAGCCCGTGTACCCTTCGGGTTCACTTCGGCTGAAGGTCAAATGGGGAGGAGGAGGAGGAGGAGGAGGGTCACTTCAAAGGTGGGAGGGGGAGGAGGAGGAAGAGGAAGGGGAACGAGGGGGGGAGAAGAAGAGGAGGAGGGATACGAGGTAGAAGAGGAAGAGAAGGAGTGAATGCGGGAGGAGGAGAGAGGTTGTAAGAAGAGAAGGAAGAGGAGGAATAAGGGAGGAAGAGGAAGAAGAGGATATATATATATATATATATATATATATATATATATATAGAGAGAGAGAGAGAGAGAGAGAGAGAGAGAGAGAGAGAGAGAGAGAGAGAGAGAGAGAGAGAAAGTAGAAGTTAGAGAAGGTGGAAGAAAAAGAGGAGGAAGAAGAGGAGGAAGAGGAGGAAGAGGAGGACGAGGAAGTGAACATAGATATTAACTTGCATATTTCGAGCACTTTTTACATAGCGGTGCAAAATTTTTTTACTTTTTTTTTTTTCAGTCCAGGTATGATTAATGAAAAATTAATAAAGACAATCATCCCAGATACAGCTGATCTATTCACTCAAATTTTCATACTATAATTTTTTTTCCTACGAACTGTGCTTAGCAAAAGTAATGTGAACTTTCTTGATTTTTTTATTTTTACTGAATTACCTTCATTACCTTTATTTTTATTTTTGTCTTGACTCGTTTTCATTTTCCGATTCGTTTTCTTTGCCCTACATCTCGCTTCAGGCACTTAAAGACCTGACAGAGTCATTCGATCTCTTTCTCTCTCTCTCTCATACACAAACACACGACACGTGGCGCAGTTGGTAAAGTTCCCGGCTGCCACTAGGGTGGTCCGGGTTCGAATCCCGCCAAGGGCTGAAATAATTTCAGTATCGCTGCGCTGCGGGTCGTTACTCCAACTCTCGTGGGCGGGAAGTTGTGTGTGTGTGTGCGTGTGTGTGTGTGTGTGTAAAGTCACAGTATTACCAATGGATCGGCCATTTATGAGCTCTTAGCTCTCTTCCGGACGGGAAATAGCTGTCGATCACGAGTCCAACACGTGATCCAAGACCATGGTATATCACATACTACCCCTGGTCTGCTCCCGTGTGTGTTTGAGTGACGTCACGAGGCAATGAGTGTGTTTATAAACAGTTTCCACTTGCGAGTACCACAGTATCTCTTTCAGTCGAAAATTTTTACAATGCGAATCGACTCTACGAGGTCGTAAAAGACATCGTAATTCTACGATCTAGAGATATACGACCTCCACAAGCTTCCAGGACGACACCAGGCACTATAGTACCTAGGAACAGAAACATCTGTATATACACAAACTGGAACTGTTAATATACAGGGTCAAGAAAGAGTTTATCAGGCACCTTCCTCTGAAGAAGCTCTAAGCGAAACCGGTCAGGAATAAACTCGGCCCTAGACCCGTGTCTTCTTCTTCCACCTTCCTCAAACCTGTCACAATGGCTCAACATTTTCCTTTAAGCTTTTCTACTGCTGGAAGAAAATGGGGTGCGGCAAGGGGGAGGGGGAGGAGAGGGGGAGGGGGAGAGGGGAGGGGGAGGAGAGGGGCAGGAGTGCCCTTGTTGATGGGAAAAGAAATGGCACCATGCCACGTTTATGCAAATGATGCAATTTATCCTCTCATGAAGGACTGGGAATTGACCTTAATGAGAGTCATCTCACGCTGAAAATGTTATGTGAATATGCGGAATATATACATTGTATATGATGTGGTATGTGCTTGTTTGTATACAGTGGAAATGGGTGGCACCAGTGTGTATTTCTATTTATTTATTTATCTATTTGTTAATTTATTTTAATATTATTTTCGACCGTAGCATTCCTATGGTAGGGGGCATGTAATATATATATATATATATATATATATATATATATATATATATATATATATATATATATATATATATATATATATATATATTTATATATAAATATATAATATATATGCTGAGTTCATGTTGAACCTAACGAGTCTTGTTTCACTTCGCAGACATTTGGCACAAAGTTTCCAATTTTAGCCCTTAATATCAATGTTCAACCAAATTATAAAGCACACGTACACACACACATACACACACATTTGATGGCGCAGTTGGCAGAGTTCCCGAACGCCACTAGGGCGGTCCGGGTTCGAACCCCGCCCAGGGCTGAAATAATTTCAGTATCACTGTGCTGCGAGTCTGTACTCCAGCTCTCGATTGCGGGGAGTTGTGTGTGTGTGTGTGTGTGTGTGTGTGTGTGTGTGTGTGTGTGTGTGTGTGTGTGTGTGTGTGTGTGTGTGTGTGTAAGGTCACAGCATTACCCATAGATCGGTTTTATATGAGCTCTGAGCTCTCTTCCGGGAGGGAAAATAGCTGTCGATCACGAGTCCAACACGTGATCCAAGACCATGGTGAATCACGCACACATAAGGTCTTTCTCTCAATCTCTCACTTTCACTCAGTTTCTTTCTCACTTTCAGTCTCTCTCTCTCTCTCTTTCACTCCTTATCTGTCTTACTTTCACTCTCTCACTCTCTCTATCTCACCCTCATTCTTTCTCTCTTCCATACTTTCTCTCACTTTCAATTTTACTCTCTCTATTTCTCTCTCTCTCTCTCTCTTTCTTGGCCTGCCCAGCTCTCTCTCTCTTTCTCTTGTAACGACTTAGGCCACAATCATTTCTCAGAGATTTCCAGGATGGGGGGATGGGGGGAAAGGGGGATCCCTCCCCCCCATCAGGCTCTTACACGTCGCCACCAATTCCCGTTCCTTTTCACATTCCCAGTGGGGGGGGGGGGGACTGCGCCCAAATTCCTTTACTTCCCTGCTCCCAACCCGGTCATGGGGTGGGGGGAAGGGGGGAAGGGGAAGGGGGGATGGGGGAAGGGGGGATGGGGGAAGGGGGGAAAGGGGGAAAGGAGGGAACCTCATTTTGTGGCTTCTATCTGAGAATGAAGTAATTATTATCACTTGACAGGGGAGAAAATGGTGCTTGAGTTACGCGCGCGCGCGCGCACACACACACACACACACATACACACACACGACTCGTGGCGCAATGGTAAAGTTTCCGGCTGTCATTACGGCAGTCCGGGTTCGAATCCCACCCAGAGCTGAAATAATTTCAATATCGCTGCGCTGCGGGTCGTTACTCCAACTCTCGTGGGTGGGGGTGTGCGTGTAAGTTCAGCATTACCCATAGATCGGTCATATATGGGCTCTGAGCTCTCTTCCGGGAGGGAAATAGCTGTCAATCACGTGTCCAACACGTGATCCAAGACCATGGTTAATCACACACCTTAAACTTAGTATGTGCGAGTACATGTATGTGTGTATATTTTTATGTTTGTATATATATATATATATATATATATATATATATATATATATATATATATATATATATATATACACGTCTGTACATATACTGTATCTCACCTCCAATCAGGTAGTGGATAGTTTTACTGCCTCGAACGCAAGAAACCCGGGTTCGGTCCCCGGGAAGAGTAAGGAGACTGCAAGAGACCATCAGGCCTAAACTAGGCAGTTCCATGTCCCTCGGGAGCTATTATCTCTATCCATACAATTATCCAATCTTTTGTCAAAACAATCGTTTTCGCGTTGGCTATATAGTCTATTCAATTAGTTAATCCCTCTTTTGGAGCTTATCAGCTTAACAGTAGTTTAGCTGATTAAAAAAAAAACATTTATCGCTTTTGCACAAAATTATCTTTCAAAAATTTTAAGTGATCTTTCCACTTCTTAATAAAAAAAAAATCCTTTCATTTATTTCTTTTACATAAACTTATTTCAAAATTTCTAAGTGATCTTTCCACCTCTTGATTGTCCCCTGCTTAACCTGACCCGGTTCCGCCTTTGTACGTTTGTTCCTTACGTCATCTCGTCTCCACCAAACGTTCCTGGGTCTTCATGCAACGTTTCTTTTTCATCTCTTTATTACCTGTCAGTCACACACTCGGCCATTCTCTCTATGTGTCCGCACCATCTAATCAGTTTTTGTCCGCATCTCCCAAAATACATTCACCTACACAATGTTTAAATATTTTTCTTATCTTTACGAAGTATTGACTAAGCTTTGATGTCGCTGATTGAAATGAACGAATAAATGAATAATTAGATAAACAAATAATTAGATAAATAAATAAACAAATAATAAACATTTTTATGGCCTTCCGTCTTGGTAGCCTCCAAAAGAAACTTTTCTGTATTATTTCTACAACTCCAAATTTTCGGATATTTCTCCCCCCCCCCCAGGACAGAAATCCAACTCGTTGGATATTTCTCTCGCCCCCCCCCACCAGGACAGAAATCCAACTCGTTGTATATTTCTCTCCCCCCCCCTCCCTGTACAGAAGTCCAACTCTTCGGATATTCCCCCCGGGGCAGAAATCCCACTCTTCTGGATATCCCCACCCCTGGACAGAAATCCAACTCTTCGGATATTCCCCCCCGGACAGAAATCCAACTCTTCGGATATTCCCCCCCGGACAGAAATCCAACTCTTCGGATATTCCCCTCCTGGACAGAAATCCAACTCTTCGGATATTTCTCCACCCCTTCCCCGGGACAGAAGTCCAACTCTTCGGATATCCCCCCCCCCCCGGTACAGAAGTCCAACTCTTCGGATATTCCCCCCCACCCTCGGGACAGAAATCCAACTCTCCGGATATCCTTCCCCCCCGGGACAGAAATCCAACTCTTCGAATATCTCCCCTCCCCCCCCTCCCCCCCGTGCAGAAGTCCAACCCTTCGGATATCCCCCCGCCCGGACAGAAATCTAACTCTTCGGATATTTCCCCTCACCCCGGACAGGAATACAACTTTTCGAATACCCCCCCCCCCGGTACAGAACTCTTCGGATGTTCCCCCCTCCCCCCGCCCGGGATAGAAGTGCAACTCTTCGGATATTCCCCCTTCCCCCCGCCCGGGACAGAAATCCAACTCTTCTGACTTCCCCCTCCCCCCCCGGACCGAAATACAATTCTTCGGATATCCCCCCCCCCCCCGGTACAGAAGTCCAACTCTTCAGATATCCCCACCCCCCGGTACAGATGTCCAACTCCTCGGATATCCCCACCCCCTCCGGTAGAGAAGTCCAACTCTTCGGATATTCCCCCTTCCCCCCGCCCGGGACAGAAATCCAACTCTTCTGATTTCCCCCTCCCCCCCGGACAGAAATCCAACTCTTCGGATACCCCCCCCATACAGAAGTCCAACTCTTCGGATATTCCATCCCCCCCCCGGTACAGATGTCCAACTCCTTGGATACCCCCCCCCCTCCGGTACAGAAGTCCAACTCTTCGGATATTTCCCCCCCCCCCACTTCCACACCCCTTGGACAGAAGTCCAACTCTTCGGATATTTCCCCTCCCCCCCACCCACCCGGACAGGAACCCTGGTTATTAGGAACGAAATGATTCCATCTTTCTGCTTGAGTCTTTTCTCACCTTTTTTTCCCCCTCAAACTTCGCCAGATTAAATTGAATGGACCATCAGTCGTGGTCTTCAATGAACTTCCAAATCCTGGAAAGGTGTACTAAATGGATTATGGACCTTCATCATAGAGGAAATAAGGAACATAGTTCCTTGTTACGGTGTTTGGCCTCAGGCCCCCCAATACTTTGTATAAGGGGCCCATACGCGTTTGATATTTATTGACAATATCTTGAAATAATATCAATACAACTCCGATAAATTCTAGATAATTATCTTAAAAATAATGGACAGATGTCTAAGGACCTTTTGATTAATATTGAAAGCAAGGAAAAGGTCATGGGTGAGATTTACAGAAAAAATTGACAATATCATTATTGCGAGTAAACATTGACGTTGTGGAGGGCTCTTGTCAATGCGGCCCTCGAGGAGGCGTCTCCCAACGTTATTACAATACAAAAGGGAAATAAAATTCACTCTTTAATTACGCCCCATCTCTGTCTCTCTCTCCCCCACCTCTCTCTCTCTCCATTTCTCTCTCTCTCTCTCTCTCTCTCCCTTTCTCCCCATTTCTCTTCCCCTCTCTACTCATTTCCTTTCTCTCTCCCTTTCCTCTTTCTCTCCCTCCCTCCCCCTCTCTCTCTTACCCTCCTAACCTCTCTCCTCACTCCCCACCTCTCTCTCTCTCTCCCTCTCCTTCTCTCTCTTCCCTTCTCTCTCCATTTCTCTTCTCTCTCTCTCTCTCTCTCTCCCTTTCCTCTCTCTTTCTCTCCCTCCTTCCACCTCTCTCTCTCCCCCTCCCCCCTCTCCACCTCTCTCTCTCTCTCTCTCTCTCTCTCTCTCTCTCTCTCTCTCTCTCTCTGTCTCTCTCCGGGGCGTCCTCTTTTACAAAAACGCTATGGTCAATCGAGTGAGTGATCCAGGCTCGATCCGATTGCCCCGCGAGTTTTCTTTTCTTCTTTCCTGAAGTCCTCAATGGGTCAACCATTTTCTCTCTCTCTCTCTCTCATTCCTTCCATTTTCTGTAAACTTTTATTTTTTTACCGAACTTCTCTAGCCAACTCTCCATCCTCCTCATACCTGTGTGTGTGTGTGTGTGTGTGTGTGTGTGTGTGTGTGTGTGTGTGTGTGTGTGTGTGTGTGTGTGTGTGTGTATGTGCATGCGCACACACATACACACACATATTATATATATATATACATATATTTTTTCTATCTTTTTCCAATTTAATTTTCATTCCATCCTTTCCAAACGTTTCCCTCCCCCTCCCTCTTCACCCCTCTCTCTTTCTCTCTCTCTCTCTCTCTCTCACACACATACACACAACCTCTCTCTCTCTCTGTAAGGCCCACTCTGCCTCTCCCCCAAGTCCCGCTCCTGGCCAGACTTTCCCAGACAGGAGTTCCTGCCAGAGGGCGATTTCCTCTCTTTTGAACATTTTCAAACTTCTCTGATGACCTCGAAGACCTCCTTTACCACAAGCCAATGCTCTCTATCTCTCGCCCCCCTCTCTCTCTCTCTCTCGCTCCCTCTCTCCCCCTCTCTCTCTACCCCTCCCCACCTCTCTCTCTCTCTCTCTCTCCTTCGTGCACCTTTCCCCCACTCGTCCAGCTTCACCCTTCTCTCCATCTGCAAACCAGATTCTCATTCAACTTCTGATTCGCCATTTTTTTCATTTCCGTTGAACATGGAATAATCCGCCTCGACTACGCCGCCGTCTTCTCTCTCTTTTTTCTTCCTTCCTTCCTCCTAATTGTTCATTTCAACTCCCACTGATCCATCAGCGCTCTATTTTCTTTTTTGTTCTTCCGATTTTTTTCTTTTCTTTTTTTCTTTTGGCGATGACGCGCTCTTCGTATATATACATACATACATACATATATATATATATATATATATATATATACATATATATATGTATATATATACATATATACATACATACATACATACATATATATGTATATATATGTATATATATATAT